>NC_090177.1:20535949-21135949 GCF_024679245.1 Pseudorasbora parva | reverse complement strand
GATGTTTAACAGGGCTGATAGGGTTATGGTTAAGTGGCAATTGGCAAGTTCGTAACCTCTTGCACAGAACACCCAATACTGATTGTAAAAGCCAATTCGAAATGCATTTTTCAGTAGAAGATAAGAAGCGCAACATGCTCTGTCCTGCAGACATGGTACTCTATAAGGAGAAGAGGTTCATTCATCTCCTCTTGCTTGTTCTCATACAGTTGGCTTGGGATAAAATGACTTGTTTGGATAGTATTTCAAGAAGAAGTTTGACACCGGGATGAATGATTACTGAGCAAAGAGGCTGTCATGTAAATGTTTTGCAGCTAAGTCTCCCATGTCTAGGTTTTGTGCAACAAATTGATATTCAACCACTGTCAACCTGACCTGTGTGTGCGTGTGTGTGTGTGTGTATTTTCTACTGTTACATTATCATGCATTGTAGAGGTTATTTATTCAATATAGTATATCAATTATTTTAAATATTCTTTTTTTTAATTAAATAATGAAATATAGACAGTTTGTTCATTGCACATTATACGTTGTTTTGTTTTTAAAAAATTTAATCACATCATTACATAATCATTCACACCAAGTCATTTAACCACATTTGCCTTTGATCATTGCTTGAGTTTTAATGTAATTATCTCTGATTACCGCTAACCTAAAAATGAACATCTCACACATCTTTCCTTCAAAATCATGAATAGTTAAATGATTTCTGTCATCAACATAAAACCACTTTCTTCATAATCATTTTTTTAACCTTTATTTTTTGGCCTTTTATATCTTTATTAGATAGGATAGTGTAAATGAGACAGAAAGTAATGGGAATTTTTTTTGGTTGAATTTGTTTAGTAGGTCATCAAGAACACTAATTAGAGTTTATATAATCTAACATGATCTTGTTGTAGCTTTTGTACAGGTTTAGTCCTAATCACTTCTGGATTACTTAGCAAACAGTCCTTTCCAGCACATGTTCTTGATGATGATTCACAGCCAATTGATTTAGCAGTAAAAATGTCTTTTTGAGAGTGCTTTTCACTCCATGACCTTTTCCCTATTTACTTTAACTCTGATTGGTCTGAAATCAAGAGTCTGACTGGTTCAGTCTGCAACCTATATATTTAAGCCTCAGAAAAATATATATTTTGCAGCCACACATATATTTTAATTATTTTGAGTCGCTTTTCTTTCTTACGCCGTTTTTGTCGATATGAAACCGCAATGAAAATTACTTAGCATAATTGTGACACTAAATTCAAGATCCCCCATGATTTCAGACTCCTCACCAGCTGAGAGTGCCAACATGAATGCTGCCAACCACTTAGGGGCGGGCACCCTATGTGCCATCTGTGGGGACCGGGCCACAGGAAAGCACTACGGAGCCTCCAGCTGTGATGGATGCAAGGGGTTCTTCAGACGCAGTGTACGCAAAAACCACATGTACTCCTGCAGGTCAGAAAACACAACCTCCTTGGCTACATTTGGCAAATATAATGGCAAATGTCTGCAAGTTTCTATCTAATGTGTCAAATGACTTCTTTATGCTTCTGTCCAGGTTCAACAGACAGTGCATAGTGGACAAAGACAAGAGAAATCAGTGCCGGTACTGCAGACTAAAGAAATGTTTTCGAGCTGGGATGAAGAAGGAAGGTACTTGCTCATGCATTCATATAACGATACTAAAGAAACGGAGATTAAACGCTTCTGCCCTGTTTGGGAGGTTAGGGGATGAGGTGGCGCAAATGGGAGATGTTGCAACAGCAGCGAGAGACATTTTGTTAATGTTCACTCAACAATGCACTGAGGTCTACGTCTGGTTTATGCTGAACAAACAGTTTAGAGCCATCATAACTGCACACTGATAAAAAAGCGCAACCTTGAGGACTCCCCCCTCTCACAAAGGCTAATATCCCTCATCTCTGCTATCTCAATTGGTTGTCAGAACTGGGTTGCATTCATTGCTACCGATAACCAAAGAGTATGTTTCAGTGGTTTACCAAGAGCTGTTTTTGTCTTTAATTTGCTGATTAAATCTGTTCCTCTCATTCTCAGCTGTGCAGAATGAAAGAGACAGGATTAGCACCAGAAGATCCAGCTATGAAGACAGCAGCTTACCCTCCATAAACGCACTCATTCAGGCCGACGTCCTTTCTAGACAGGTACATAGTGCAATTCAAACTGAACTACTCTATCAACAAATGTTGAGAAATATTAAAGGTGAATTGTGTAAAATATGTTCTCTTAACCCAGTTTCATAGGCAGATGCTAGAAATGAGACATATACAGGTTGATTATTCTGAAAAAGTGTAAGCACACTGGGGCAAGGTTGCCAGGTTTGTGTAAGAAAACCAGCCCAAATGCTACTCTTAACCCCCCAAATCACTAACTCAATCACGTTCAGAGGACGTTCCTCAGTAAAACAATCGTTCAATCAAATTCATGGGGGGGTAAAAGTCGATATTTCCTGGGGTAACCCATGGACTAAAAAAAACAAACCGCAGCAACATAGCCCAATTTTGTGAGAAAACCGCATATTTGATCATAACACCGCTTTGTTTGAGCATCCTAATAAGAACCACATAGCAAAACTGGCTCAACCAATGGCATAAGTTTGGGGTGGGACTATCTGACCAATAGTAGAGCTGCAATTCTGCAATTCAGCTGGGTGTCACTATTATATACTTTGTATTTATAACATGATTTATATTTATAAGATGATTAAAGCATACATATAAATCATCACTAGGCTATATGTATTAATAACAATCATAATAAAATGATGATATATCTATAATCATGTTTAAGATATATAAACATGTAGCTATAATAAAATTCTCTCATATGTTATTATGCAGATCTCATCACCGGGTCCTATCATGAACGGCGACATCCGAACGAAAAAGGTAGCCACTATAACCGATGTTTGCGAGTCTATGAAACAGCAGCTGCTGGTGCTGGTGGAATGGGCCAAATACATCCCTGCATTTTGTGATCTCCCTCTGGATGATCAGGTAGGATATACCTAAAATATATATATGCTCCCAGAATATATTTCATGGATAATGGTGTCAGTTGATTCAAATGTTTGTCTTAGCTGGAAAAAAGTTCAGAGATCTTTCGTTTAGGTAGTTAATGTATTTAGATGGCTCAGGTTAGAATATGATGAGCTGGTTTGAAAGTTACATCTCTTCTTGAGACATTCAGAATCATTAACATGCTGAGCACTGAAGCATGGTAACTGATCAGTGTTTTAGCCAAGGGTGAGAGCGTCTCAAACTGCATCTTCTCACACAAACATGCACGTGAATACACACATGCACATATACTGTAGTCACGAAGACCAACCTTGTTTTGCCCCCAGAGATACTTTATGTCTGTTTATTCTCATGGTCATAAAAAGAATACTAACCAAACAAATGCATGTTCATTTGTCTTAGGTGGCTTTACTGCGAGCTCATGCTGGAGAGCATCTCTTACTAGGAGCTGCCAAACGTTCTATGCTGTATAAGGATATTTTACTATTAGGTAAGTAAAAAAGCAAGACACATAGTGGTGGATATGACAGTCTTCTGGAGAGCAGACGTTTACTAATGTTTTACCTCATTTTCCATGTTTCATGCAGGTAATGATCATATAGTTCCTCGAAACTGCCCCGAATTGGAGGTGAGCCGTGTGGCCGTAAGGATCCTTGACGAATTAGTCCTTCCCTTCCAAGATCTCCAGATCGATGACAATGAATATGCCTGCTTGAAGGCCATTGTATTTTTTGATCCAGGTATACAGTTGTCCTATAAAAAAAGAGACAATGCACAAAATAATGTCAAGTGAGTTCTCATACACATCTAATGTGATGATGGTCTTTCTTTACTCATATAGATGCCAAAGGTTTAAGCGACCCAAGCAAGATCAAACGTATGCGATACCAAGTTCAAGTTAGTTTGGAGGACTACATCAACGATCGCCAGTATGACTCGCGGGGACGGTTCGGCGAGCTGCTGCTTCTGTTGCCGACGCTACAGAGTATCACCTGGCAAATGATCGAGCAAATCCAGTTTGTTAAATTGTTTGGAATGGCGAAGATAGACAACCTGCTACAAGAGATGCTTCTAGGAGGTAACTGATTCTGTTAATGAAAGGAAACTTTGTAGAAGTGAAAATTCATGGTTATCAAAGAACTGTGGCACTGCACTTTTGTTCTGTAAACGACCCTTAACTTTTTAAAACTGCAATATCTGAGATGGTCAATGAAACATGTGGGAACAACAAGAGCAGCTTGAGAAAAGCTTAAAGTCAGCCTACACATACTGGATTCTTAATGACCCGCCTTACATGTAGATCCTATTGACTGAAGAAAAAATAAATCTTGAAAATGATCTTTCTAATCAGAGGTTTAATGTCCCTCTTTTCCTGTCAGGTTCAGCTAATGAAGCCCCTCATTCCCATCACTCTTTACATCCACATCTGGTCCAGGAGCACCTCAGTAACAATGTCATAGTTACCACTAACATGGCCACTTCGATTCACAACGGCCAGATGTGTAAGTAACCCTGTCTTCTTGAAGGTAATTAATAAAAATGTGTTATGAATAAAGAGCTAAAAGAGAATACAGGTCCTTCAAATGTTAGAATCAGGTATAGACAAACAGGCTTGTTGGAGTAATCCCTGCCAGAATCATAGAAAACTAATCAGGCTTATTTTGTCAAAGAAGGCTACTGTAATTCTTTCCTATTCTAATGCCTTCAGAAATTTCATAAGCGTGCTTATTTCGTGTCAACCAGTGGTTTATTTCTTTCACATGTTATCATGCTATGCAAATTATGTCTATTTATGCTAACATAATACCCATATGCGGACCCCTGAGCTAATGTATCCTCTTGCTCTTTTTCCAAACAGCCACTCCGGAAACTCCAATCCCATCTCCCCCCACAGCCTCAGGTTCTGATCACTACAAAATGGCACAGGGGGTGATAGCCACAGTACCCAAGCAGCCAAGCTCTATCCCTCAACCTACCATCACTAAACAAGAGGCCATCTGAGTGCTTAGAGAAACAAAGCTAAAAAGCTCAAATCTAAAAATGTTTTAACTTGGTACTTTTTAAAGGCTGTGCGAAGCATGACAATACATTCTCATAAACATTTGGACACAGTAAAACTGACATGTATATTCACTAGCTGTTAAATTGAGGATTTTCAGTAAAGACACTGTGGAAATGTGTCTGATTTTCCCATTTTAAGACTTTAAACCAAAATAGTTGAGTTTAACAGTGTGCAACAATCACACTTTAAATATGTTCATCCCATCTCATCTGTTTGCTGTTTGTTTAGAACGAACTAGTGGTGCATATGTATACTACCCAAGGGGTCACAACAGCATTCAAAAAGTCAGAAAGGACCATAAAATACAAAGGCTATGCAAGTTTTCTTCTCCTTTCAATGAGTTTGAGTTCCATAAATGTTACAGCAGGCCTGAATGTGATCGGATGTTTGCTTTTATTGTACAGTATTTTAACAGCTTGCTACAATTGACTGGCTCTTATAGTACTTTTACAATAGCCTGATAGAATATATAACATTTGGTGCCTTGGAAATATTATTTACCAAAATGCTGGTAATTATTTTATATATGCTAAGAGTATGTGCAATTCATATTTTTCTGTATGTGCCATACTTAAAATGTAAATATAATGATTTCCTTTTTTCATAAATGCATTTAGTCTATTCTAAGTCATGATTTTAGGATTAAAAAACATTTTTGTCTCCTGCTCAACCCCTTAACTGTGACTAGTTTAGTGATGTGTATGCACAGTATATTTCAGGAAAGAATGTCACACTCATTTGTAGTTTTAAATATTGGTCATTTACTACCAATAATTACTGCCTTCAGTGGGAAGGACAATTTCAAACTTTTAATGTGAACTTATAATAAATGTCAAGGCTATATTTTTACATAAAAGTGTGGTGCTGTTTATTTTTGCTCATATCTCTTTTTGAATCTTATCTTTAAGTCACAGAAGCTGCTATTCTAACAACGCACATTTATAACAGCATACTACAATTTCAGTGGGTGGTCTGAACAAACATTCCAATAAGCTTTTTTATTTGGCAGACATATTTTGATTCCCTTCTGGAAAAAGCAACTTAAACCAGTTTAAAATGGTTTGCTAGTCTGAATTTAGAAAGGACATTTATCAGGTCAGTTTGGAAGACCAGCTAAGATTTTTTTTAACAGGCAGTTGAAATGTGATCATGTCCATTTCTTTCTAAATGACAAACCTTATTTGATAGCAAAAAAATTCAAAACTTTTAAGGCTCATAATCATTTCCAGCAGTAAAACCTGCTTCAAAACAAGATGATAAAAGTGAGTGTAGCCTACGTGGCAGAGCATGGTCAAGGATTTTTAGTGCTGGGGGTGTGTGCTGCTCAACACTGATAAAAGACAATAAAACAATTCATAAAGCAGGCGCCTTTACTGATAGTTTCTCTTAAGAAATCTCAGTCAGGGAATGATATGACCAGATGTGCTGAATGAGCTCCACGTACCTTAATCACATCTATAATCCAATAAATCTGGTGTGTTGAAGATATAATTAAAACATTTTCACAACTGTTTCAAACAGCTAGGCTAAAAGATGAGACAAAGTAACACAATGTATTAAATGCATATGAAAGAAAGATAAAGGTAGAATTTTATCACAAAGAGCAAGTCACTTAACGTTGCAATTATGCCACCGATCAAGAAGGAAAGTGTGAATTATTACCATTTTAACTGCAAAATAACCATAAATCCGTATTGGTTGGGTTTGGAAAAAAACATTTTCACCAGAACCCCCAGATTCCCAGAACCCCGAGCACTCGCTTTGCCTGCTGTCATTGGCCAATAATAATCCATAGCCCCGCCCCCAAACTCACGCCATTGGGTGAGCCATTCTTGTGATCGTTGTGGACGATAGAGCCTCAGTGATGTTCAAGTCAGCGTAACTCAGACTGCTGATTTATTACTATAATTGCATCAGGATATTTAGCTGCTAGATATCTAAACGTTTTACATCATATAATGACAGCTTTACGGGGAAAGGAACTTTGGGGAAACATGCCGAATAAACGCTTCTGGCGTCATACATCACATGATAGAAGGTGACCAATGGTAGAGCGCCTTGCCCTTCTACACGGAACTGATTGCGGATTTCTCGATTTCTTTGGCAGGTTGGTTATATTCACTGTTTGATTTCAGTTCGGTTTATGTAAATAGCATCAGCCTTTCAACGCGAATTTTAAAGTATTATACATGGCTATATATTTAATTGCAGTGCTTCATTAGCATTAGAAATCATTTAATTTGTGTTTAGCTATGGGTCTGACGTCGGTTATTAAAAATATTTTGTATTCTTGTGCATATGATGATACAGTCATTGTTTAAGCATACAAATCCAACTACAGTTGTTCGTTTTAAAAGGAATAATGCCATGATTACTTTTATAATGGCCACCACTAGCTGTATATAGTTCTAAAATGTTGTACACAAATACGATACATTTTCTACTGTTTTGATATTGTACAATTGTACCACATTGTGGCATACAATACGATGCAGTACAAATATAGAATACATTTGGGGAAAGATGAAAAATGTCAGCTTCATACAAAGCTGAATTGGCACTACTTCTGAAGAACAACCCTTATATAGTGCTTGATTGTATTTTCTAAATTAAATCTTACCCATAAACTGCTCTATGTCTGTTATTTACATGTGTCCATATTTAATAGTCCATGGCAGACCAAAATGGTCACATTGATCTTGGCCCTCCAAGGGAAGCGGTGGCGGGTGTAGGCTTCCCAGCTCCTCCCCCACCCATCTACGCCTGCACCCTTACTCCCGAACTGGTGGCCAAGGCACGGGAAGAGCTCCAGGAGAAGCCTGAATGGAGGCTCCGGGACGTCCAGGCATTACGAGATATGATACTAAAAGACCACCCTAATCTGAGGACACGGTTAGACGATGCATTTCTTCTGCGTTTCCTCAGGGCTAGAAAGTTTGATTATGACCGGGCCCTTCAGCTTCTCTTGAATTATCATGCCAACCGGAAAGCCTGGCCTGAGGTGTTCCAGGACCTGAAGCCCTCTACAGTCAAACACGTCCTAGACCTGGGTTTTCTCACTGTCCTTCCCAGACCAGACCCTCATGGCCGCTACATACTGTGTTTACGGCCAGGTAATGATTCAACTGATGCAGACATGCTTATACAGCCATGGTCAAAAGTGATCACATAAATTTTGTGTTTTGCAAAGTTTGCTGCTTCAGTATTTGTATAATTTTTTTAATGCGTTTCTGTGCGTTTTCTATACTGAAAGACAATTCATATTATGTTTTAAAGACTTTTATTGGCAAAATTTGATATATGTAAAGACTAAATATTTACCGTGTTGACCCTTCTTCATAATCTCTGCGATTTGCTCGGACATGCAAAATCAGCTTCTGAGCCAAGTCCTGAATACTGGCGATCCATTCTTACCTTATTAGTGCTTAGAGCTGATCCAATTTGTTGACTTCAGCTTGTCCTCTCAACTTTTGAGGATTGACCACAGGTTCTCTATAGGATTAAGATCCAGGGAGTTGCAAAATGACACTGCAGTGATCTCAGAGACACTTCATTATCACCAGCGGCTTAGCACCAAATTTTGGGCCCTGGCTACAAACCATCTTGCTGGGCCCCCGTACCAAATACCATAGTGATACCAATGGGTGGGGTATTGCATTTTTATCATAAAAACACTTAAAACGTAATCAAAATAAGCCACACTCTAATTAATGTATAGAAAACTACTGACTAACTGACTTCTAAAGGGCCCCCCCCCAGCCTCGGGCCCTGGGTACTCGGTAGCCTTTATCCCCCCAGTCCGACGCCCCTGATTATCACTCTCGCTTTGAGACATGGTGCTACATAATGCTGGGAAATTCAAGGATCATCACCAAATTTCTCCTGGATCGTTGGGAGACATGTTCTTGCAGGACGTTTTATACCAGGCAGTGGTATAAAACGTCTCTTTTGTTTTAACAACAAACCCACTCAAAGAGGGTCTCGGGATGCTTTACTGTTGGCACGATTCAGAAATCATGGTTACGGTCATCTTCTTTTTTTTTCCCAGTCGATTTTCCAGATGTCCCAAACAATCGGAAGGGGGCTTCATCAGAGAGAATACATTTTGCACCTGTCCAATCCTTATACGTCCTGCAGAATTTCAGTCTGTCAACCTTTTTCATAGAGAGTAGAGGCTTCTATGCTGCCCTTCTTGACATCAGGCCATTGTACAAAAGTCTTGGCCTTACTGTGCGTGTAGATTCATTTATATCCACCTGCGGCCAGTGTTGAGCAAGCTCTGCACTGATGGTGACACTATACCATAGCTGATTCCTCAGGAGCAGACAGTCCTGGCACTTGCTGGACACTCTAGGATGTCCTGAAACCTTCTTCAGTGCAGTTGAATCTCTCTCCTTGATGATTAAAGAGTTATTTCAGGTGCAATTTTCTTTGCAGCAATTTCCTTGCATTTGAGGAAATTTTGATGCATGCAAAGCAATGATGTCTGTACTCTGTACAACTTTCTTTGGAGGTATCCATTGCTAACAGAAGAACACAATGTTTGGAAGCATTTTTCCCCCTCCATCAATCAGTCTGCTCTTATAATCCAATCAGAATGATTCTGACTTATACTCGGTCACACTTTCCCATGTGCTGATGATAGGATATCATTAGTTAAATGATGTTAGCTGGTCATTTTTTGCCAGGGCCAAAAAAACGTAATTTTTATTTTATTTTATTTTTTGTGAAAAAGGACTCTTTTTGGCCAATGAAGCTTTTTGCAGTTATTTAAAATACATCTGATCACTCGCTGAAGCAGCCAACTTATAACTGCTAATACTTTTGGCCACAGGCACGGCTGTAGTTATAACAAGACACTTTTTTTCTAAACCTTTGGATATGATTAATAAAACTTGAAGTAGAATACACCATAAAATCTGTGCCTTAACTTTAATCAGAATGCTGCTTATATTTCACTTTAAGTCACCATGAAATTAAAATGGATAATTCCTATTTTTATAGAGTAGTGCAATGTTTATTATAAATTATTTATCTGTGTACTTCTTTATATCTTGACTTCAAAACAGTTGTGTGGTCAATATAAAAATGTGTTTTTATATATTTAGTAATTTGCCAAAATAGTTTAGATGGGCATTAATCTTTAATTTTGTGCGCACGTATTGTTATAGTATTTAAACTATAACTGGTATGTTTTATTTTTAATATTTAGGGGAAATATTAAGGGATGTTTTATTTTTGTTTTACTGAGCACATTTTATGCCTTAGTTTCATGCCTTACATTTGATGTCATTATTGTTGCCATTTTTTATTATATAAATACTTTATTGATTAACACAGTAATATCTTATGTTGTTCGCCAGCACGAGAGCTTGGCAATAATCATTCCAGCAACCTGTCAAGCATGAGATCACAACAATCCATTCAGATAGACAATATCTCTTCCTGTGCCTAATTTTTTGTCTTGTTTAAGAAGCCGTTTCACTCCTGTATTTGTTACAATAGAGAAGAAAAACTTATATTATAATTCCCCTTTAATGCTGACTTTGATCTTCGGTAAATATATAGCCCCAATATTGCTGTGAGCAATTAAAAAACAAGGCTTTTTTTGTCTTTCGCTTTCCTAGGTAAATGGAAGCCTAATGATTACCCATTTGTGGACAACATTCGAGCTATTTATTTGACATTAGAGAAGCTGATTCAGCCTGAGGAAACCCAAGTGAATGGAATTGTTATCCTTGTGGATTATGGGGGAGTTGGCCTCTCTCAAGCCTCTAATCCTGGTCCACTTTTGGCAAAGAAAGTTGTTGGTATCCTTCAAGTAAGATATTGAAAAAACTGATTAATTATGATGAAGTCATTGATTTTGGCATGAGTACTGATCTGATTTTTTGTGTTTCAGGATGGCTTCCCTATCAGAATAAAGGCTGTAAACATTATAAATGAGCCACGGATCTTCAAGGGTATTTTTGCGATAATTAAGCCATTTCTGAAAGAGAAAATGGCAGAGAGGGTAAGTAATTAGCTACTTATCCTAGTATTTACACGTAGACATTTCTAGCATAGAAACAAGGTTCTTTCTTTCCTCAACAGTATGTCCTGCATGGCTCAGACCTGGCCTCTCTCCATCGAGTCATTCCTCAATCTGTCCTGCCTCAAGAGTATGGAGGAGTAGCTGGAAGACTTGACATGTCTGCCTGGTCCAGAATGCTGCTGGAGGCCGAAGAAGAGTTTGTGGTGGAGTTCTGTCAGCCTGATCCTCTGGAGGGCGTCATTCTGCCAGACTCCATGCTGTTTGAGGGAGAGCAAGCTGGCGCACATGGAGAGGACACCTTTAGACATCTGCGTTCCCAGCTTTATTATTGTTACTGATCTCCTGGCAATATGCAAGTGGATCTTTTGAAACATTTGTTTAGCTATGTTGACCAACTGTGTATTCACATTGTGACGAGGTCACCGGATCAGTCTAACCGTTTAAAAGATCTGGTACAGATAGCCACTTAAATGCTGGCTATATATACTCATTGCTTTGGCTAAACCTGGTAACCCTGTGTTTTAAAAACTTGATTCAAAATAATTTACTTAATAGCCATCCAAACAATATCCTTTTGAGAAGGAGCCCTGTGTTTTAATATATAATCAGTCTCAGTTTCACAGTGAGCATTGAAATGTCTAAAATAGTTTTCAGTGCTACGTAATTTTATGTTACATCTCAAATAATGCTCGCCTTGATTTAGGGAATATTTTGATTATTTAGAATTAGTCATTTGCTTATTTATATTTGTACTTTAGAGATAATCACCCACGTCAATTAAATACAATGCAGTAACAATGTGCAATTTTTTTAAAATGTAAAAGCCTCAGTACAGAGAATAATTATTTTACTAAAAATAACCTTTAACATCCATAGAACCTTTCCATCGCATAAAAGGAAAAAGATTATTTAAATGTTCTTCACACTAAGAAAAAAGGGTTCTTTTAAGAACTGTTTACTGAAAGATTCTTTGGGGAACCAAAAATGACATCATCACTAAAACCCTCTTTTGTGGAAGCTTTAGAAAATAATATAATTACCATGTTTCTTTCTGATTTGGGGATTAAACAAGTCTATTTTTTTCTTTTACTTTTCACAAATGAGCATTACAGAATTTACAATTGACTTTCTGTACACACAATACCTTTGTCCATATAAGTTACATAAAGCAAGGTAGTTGTCAGATAGTTGTATGTTTACAGTATATTAAGCTGATGCGCATATATGCTCAGTATATTTCTTTACATTTCGACTACACAACATTTTTAAAGTTGAGTGGCCAATATAAAATTCACATTGTATGATTGTATGTTGTCATTTGCCAAAATAGTTCAAATCGAAATAAATCTTAAATGTTGTGTACCTTGTATAGACAACTGGTTGATTTTATTTTAAATATTAAAGATTGTAATTTAATTTTTTGTATTACGGAGCACATTTATGCCTTCGTTTTTTAAGCCTTATGTTTGATATCAGTATTGTAGCCATATCTTTTTATTTAAATACTTTATTATTTCTGTTTGTGGAAACGGTTAATAAACATAATTTTAAAAGAGTTCATTCTGTTATTTTTGCTTGACTGAAGAAGTGCTGTTTATTACATAGGCAGTAAAAGAAATGGACAGAGCTATTCCATAGACGTCAACGGCGGAAAATGAGTTTATTATGGAGTTTGCCAGAAGGTGGAGCCATACACCATTTGATAAACTGGCACCCTTTTTTTCCCCTTATAGCTGGTAAAGGGAATACAGTTCGTCTTCAGAGGCACATTAATACTAAACCCCATAATTACAGGAAAACACCGTACATAATATCTTAAAAGTATATAGCTTCAGCTTCATTTGTTTATTTTGCTGACAATGGTGGCTACGTAGCCACCGTTTATAATAGAAACAATCACTAATTTTGATATTTTTGGCGGAAACTGTGGTTACCATGGCAATTTTGAAATGGTATTCAGCACGCGTGGTCACCTGCTCGCCTCCTGCTTGGAAACTTGCTCCTTTTCATAAATCTCTCAAAACATTTAAAAAATGCAAATTATTCAAAGTCACAGTTTTAGCATGCAAGCAGCGCCGCGGGAACACGAGAAGTGCTGTTGTTGGTAAGAGAGCAGACGGAGTGTGATTGGCTGTGGGATCACTCCATTTTGGAAACAGCTGTTTAAAGCCTTAACCCTCCTCCTTATTGTGTTCAATAGACTGTCAGAGGAGCGTTGAATTGGACTTGGAATCTCGGAACAGATCTATAGAAATCAATTGAATCGGTGTGTGGAATTTGGGAATGCTTTTGGAAATGAAGGGGAATAACAACAAAGAGTGAATGGCGCTGTAACAAGTGGAAGAAAGTAAAGCGGATCCAGGTTAGTGTTTGTTACAGTAATGATGGGTGATTGCAGTCGACGTAGTTTTGGTAGCGAAATAACAGTCGTTTCATATGTAACAAAACATTCACCTTCACCCATTACTTTCTTGATGTATTATGCTAAACAAATGCATAAAGATTGAGGCTCAATTGCAGTTTTGTTGTCATGTGTGAGTGACGCCTTATTGTATAGACTTTCAAGTAACTTAGTGATGTAAGGGCTTATTTTGCTTATTTCTAACATTCTAAACAATTAATTCTTACATACCCATTTTTTTAAAGAAACTTTAAATGTTCCTTCATCCAAATGAGTTGATAGTGGTTTTAGAAAATGTCTCGGTTGTTTTTCTTTACTTGGCCATTGTTTCCCAAGTGTTCCTGCTTTTATAGGCGAAAACATTTGCTAATTTATATTCAAAGACCTTAAAGGGACCGTTCACCCTAAAATTACAATGTGCCTACCATCATGTTGTAGGCTAATCATGTTATGTGGACAACGAAAAGAGATTTTTGGCAGTTTGTAAAGGATTGACAATCTTACTCTTTTAGTGACTCTTCATGACACATCATGAAAGGCAGTCTGCCTGACAACATGAGTGAACGATTACAGAATTTATATTTTTAACTATCACTTTATGCAAAACCAGTAGTATTTTATTGCGCAAAAACCTTTTATGTGCTCTCATATTTACAAGAGAAGGAAGTGTACCTCATATGAGGAACTTGTCAGAGACATGCATACTAGAGATTATTAAATGTTAGTTAATCCAGAAAATGAACATTCTTTTATCAATAACTCATTCTCATGTTCCAACTCAATAAGATTTTTGTATTATTCTCTCATCATTTTTATCTGTACATTGAAAGTCCAATCAACCACATTTGGAGCTTCCTGAGCTTCCTTTTACCATATTTGATGTGTTTCAAATTAATTTATTTTACAATGCTTATTTACACTTTTTTAAAACATACAAATTGTGATTGTGTGAAA
The DNA here is from genome assembly GCF_024679245.1 of Pseudorasbora parva. NCBI lineage: Eukaryota > Metazoa > Chordata > Actinopteri > Cypriniformes > Gobionidae > Pseudorasbora > Pseudorasbora parva. Next base: position 21,121,469 of record NC_090177.1, on the reverse strand, counting down.
AAGTAATAAGAGTTTGTTAAAGAAAATCTTCATTTGTTTCTATGTTGTTTCATTGTTGGTTTAAACGAGTAAATGATGACAGAATGCACATTTTTGGGTGAGCTATCCCTTTAAGAGCACTTTGCACACTTTGCATGAGTTCAGCAGTAATGTAGTAACAAAGAGATCTGCCATGCCACTTTCAGTGGTTCAATCATATATGGACATTTTTATTATGATAGAGTGGTCTGGCGGCACATGCGTGGAAGATGTGCCAAAGACATTACACAAATCGAATGTAATCACACATGGTGTAAGTGTGTGCATGCAGAGGACCTATTTGCTTTGATCTGTGTATTTAATATTCAAGATGGTAATTTGTAGCTCTTTCACTTGTAAGGAATCAGTTGTTGGGTCACTACATTCATGAGATCCTTCGTGAGAACAGGAGGAGGGACCCTTGAACCCAAAGACATCATGGACTTGATTCACTGAGGCGTTTTGATGAGTCGCACATCAACAATGAACAATCCGAAGCGAAACGATCTAGAACAATCAGTCCATTGTCGTTAGCCTTTTAATTTTTCATAGTCATGTGAGCTGTGTAAATGTATCCGGACAATTCGTATGAAACTAATTCTGTAAAGTGAATGTAAATATTTGATGGTGCAATGGGCGTTAGGCTGTATTCAAAAGATTGATTGGTACTGTAGTGACCTTTATGATATGTAACTTAAACTGTCAATTTGTACTATATAGCCAAGAAATCACTGGTGTCTTTTGCTCTCATGAGCTTGGCTGCCCTACTTTCTATCTCTGGCCCAACTACTTAACTAGCAGCAACTGCTTTTGGACCTTTGAGTCAAAAGATATTATTTGAGCAAGTCATCATCCACTTGGCTTTTTCAGCTAGAGTAGGTTGATGAAATGGCAGGTAGTGGTACTCAAAGATGTGTTGTGACTATTATAATTTATTATTGTGATATAGCTGAAGCATTATCCTCTGCTGGCAGCACTCGGTTCGATAAGTGCTCTCATGCTGAAAAGTTAATTTGTATGACACGTCCAAGTCAGGCTACGGCAAGAGTTTCGCATTAGTAGTACTTGAGCCATTATCATACCACAGTATCCATTTAGGGCTTTTTGCTGTTGTTTTTGTTTTAATTTGTTTTCCTCTATTTTTATAAAGGTTTTCCTAGTAGTTGGCCTAGCGAATAGGCTATTTAACTGTCTCTCATTTAGTTGATGCATAAATTTAAATTTATAAGCTACTCAAGCAGAGGCTATTTGTTGGGTCTCCCACTGAGTAGATCTAATTTGAAACCAATGTACATTTTTACTTGCAAGCTTAGCAAAATCCATATTTGTTATTGTTACTCTGAAATAATTTGGTTTGCACAAGTGCTTTGATCGAATTGCAGTACAATGTCTTGAGGGCCTCATCAACAAGGCTGTTGGTATTATAACATTATAGCTGGGAAGCAATTCTCTACTCAATTATAGCCTGCTGGCAGAGATGTTCAGATTATTATTGCAGATGAAATGTGTAGAATCAACATGGCCAATTGATACAACTTTATATATTTCAGGATTTGACACAACTGTTGCTTACTAAATCAGGGTTGACGCTCTCATATTATTATTTTTTTTTTTACTGATCATCCACAATTCTCAATACATTTTCCACATGAAATAATTTTTCAGTTGAGGAGGTCCATATTAGTGTTATTTGAGTATTATTTATATACTAAAGGTTTTATGAACCAGAGTACTCTGTTGCGATAAAGTTGAAATTAAAGAAAGTTAACCGGAAAATACTGGAAATGGCGTATTCCAAGGGCGAGGATCCACGAACCGCATTATTAGACAATTTTCTAAGGCTGCACGATATATTTAAACAATTTAAGATGTAACATAACATAAAGCTGTTGGGAAATTAAATAAGTATGCTCTGCGGGTTTCAGAGTCAAGCACGAATGATGCTTTAATTATTTACATGTGTGCAGGTTTTGTTTTTTCCTCCAGCGTCTCAGAGTGGCTCCCTTCACAGTAAATGCTGCTCCTCATGAACTCCGTCTCTGCGTGTGCTGTTTGCTTGGGTTTTCAATAACGTTCATTTGGGAATGCAAATAAAGTCTACATATGCAAATGGTTTTTCATTGCGATTTCAAAAGAAAAGTTTAAACCCTTGCTCTAGCATTTTTATCATAAAGAAGTTTGTGAGTTTGAATTAAAAGTAGGAAAAAACAAGGATTTGATCATGCTGTAAAGTGTAACAAAGATACTGTGCTGTGGCTGTGGGCGACCTATGCAGGCATTTGTTAAATACCTAATGTACATAAGTTGATTCTTAACATACATTAAGTATACATAATATAAACAGTGTTGTTCAATAAAACCATATGATTACTTGCTTTTGATATAACCAATTATTATTGGATCTGATCATTAAAATAATTGCTAGTGACGACCCTAAAAAAAATTGTAGATTATTAGCTGATATTTCAGCTTCTATTTAATTTTTAGATATATTCTAGGGAATATTTTTTCCTGAAAAAGTCACTCGTCACAGGTGCCTAACAGCTGTTCCCTCAATACATGTAATCAGCATAAGCTGAATCAATTAAATACTATTATTAAATGAATAGCTATCATCATTATATTTTATTGTTGAAGGAGCTGCTTGCTCTGGCCTTTTGTTGAGCAGATTAGTTCAAATAATTAAAATAAATGCTTATTCATGCCCTTGACAGCAGCACAAAAGAGCACATTGAATTGCAAAATGTATGGCAAAAGACTCTTATAAAGCTTTTGCCCATCTGTTTATTTATTAATTAATTTATTTGAATGTTTGTAGAATCTGTTTCCTCCTCAATAATCTTCTTCAGTGTGTTTTATAACACAATTACTTTTATTTGGACATTCAGTGCACAGCCTGTAAATGATTATGATCAATATGCTCCTTATAATAACAATAATTAGGGTTGTCACCGGTACTTTTACACCGGTAAAAAAGTTGACGGTAGATGTCACTGAGTAGTCACTAAACACTCTACCCTCTGCATATACACAAGGAGGATGTGGAGAGGATAGAGAGTGTAACATTTCTTGACCTGCACATTTCGGCTGAAACATGCACACCTCCCTCAACCTGCTGACCAATGTCTATCGGTCAGCCGTAGAGAGCCTCCTGACCTTCTGCTGCACAGTGTGGTTCAAAAGCTGCACAGAAGAGAACAGGAAGGACCTGCAGTGAGTTATGAGGGCAGCTGAGTGTGTCATTGGTACATCACCTATACTCGGTGACATCCAGACTGCTCGACTTCAAAAGAAGGCCAACTGCATTTTAAAAACCCCTACTCATCCTGGACATCATCTGCTCTCCCTCTATCATTTGGGAGAAGATGGAGGCTAATAAAATCCAAAACAAACAGACTGAAAAATAGCTTCTTCCCCAAGGCAGTTAAACGCAAATCGCCCTTATGAGATTTGTGCAATAAACCCCTACCTTAAAGTAAGAAGTGGAATAACATACCCCAACTATATTACTATACTGCACACTATTATTTCACTCTGCACTACCTCATTTTTTTATGTCCATTGTGACTATCTATTTGTTTTTAATTCTATATATGTATGCTTATGTTGTATGTTTTTGTATTATACTGTTTATTTGTTTGTATATATTAATCTATTTTTATTTACATTGTACCTATCTTTTTCAATTGTCCCAGTTAAATACACTGATAACATTTTGTTATCCTGCTAATAGCTGCTAAACGTGTTTCGTTGTTCCTTTTAAAAATGACAAATAAAGATTTTATCTATTTATCTACCAGCCTTTCTGCAGTACCTTTAAGCACTAAGTATCAGGTATGTTCTGTACGTTTTGAGTGCTTTCTGAGTGTCAAAGCACTGTTTTTTTTTAAAGCATTGAGAATTTTAACCAATCGCGATGATATCTGTTGATTATTATTATTATTATTATTATTATTATTATTATTATTATTATTATTTGTTTAGTTAGTTTAGTTTATTCGGTCATTCATCCAAAGAGGGAAAAAAAAATGTTTTAAAGAATAAAGTATTTTAAATTAAATTATATAATCCATGAACATTTGAAAGAGGATAAGATAAGATAAAATAAGATTAGATAAGATAATAGTAGTAATAATAAAAGACAATTAAATATAGGCCTATATGCATTTAATTGTACACTTGTCTCAACTGCCATGGCGGTTTTGACTAGAATATCAGCTTAATCAGGTTATGATAATCGGGTTAACTTGTTAACATGCTTACATCATAGGAATATGATCGAATTAAAATATTAATCAGAATTTTCATGTGCATGTAAACATGGTCAGTGTGCCTTTCATGCACATGACCAAAGCCATTGGTCAGATTCATTCAGGCTGTCATTCAACATTTGAAAGCTTCTCTCAGGAAATGTTTGGCTTGTCTTCCTCTCTTCACAACTCAGAGCAAATCAAATCACTTTACGCCCACATCCTCCCTGATCTGTGGGAGAGAGGCGTGCTGCAGCTGTGTGGGATCCGTTCGCTGCGGAGAGAGAGAGACGGGAAGGAGAAAGAAAGAGTCAGACAGAAAGAGAGAGAATGAGAGGAGGCTCCCTCATAAACCCTAGGATCAGAGGACGCCGCTTTCTGTTTCTCGTGTGGACTAAAATAAAACTGCCTTTATTCAGGTCCTTGGAGAGCTTTGTAGCACCATGTCATTAGCGTTCAGAGTGCGTTCGGTAAGTAATTGAAGCCGTGTTCTGTGGACTGTAAGTTTGGATAATGGTTGTTAGCTTGAAGTATTGATAATTCGAAGTGAGAATGGGGTTAAAGAGAAGGGCAGCAAAAAGAGGAAATGTACAGTGACAGGTGGTCTTTAAGACTTCACAGCTGTTCAGCTTCGTTTTCTGGTCCAGGACGTTTCTTTTTAATTGCTGTCTGGGTTTGGTGGCTGTGAGCGCCGGGTGGGAGACCTTGCCTGCATGTCATAAATGTGTCATAGAATATTATGCATTTCTGCTAGAGATGTTTTAACAAAAGGATGTTCTGTATTTCTTGCGCATACTTGTTTATCTGTTATAATTTACCGGTACCTAGTTTAGAAAATAGCATTTGGGTCCATTTCTGTTGTTGCTGCCAATGAGGTCAAAATCTCCCAAAACCCTGAGGTTGGCCATTTAGCGAACGCCTCTGCCAGTGTCATTCAATAGCTCTTAAGTTATGCATAGTTCTCATTCAAAAACTGTGCTGAGATCTAGAGACAGATATTAGAGGAACAGTTCACCCCAAAATGATAATTCTCTTATCATTAACTTACCATAATGTTGTTCCAAAACTGTATGATCGTCTTTCCTGTGTGAAACCCAAGAAGAATATCGTCCAAACGGCTAAAGTCAATGGGGTTCAGAACAACGAGATTCGTAATTTTTAGGTCAACCTTTCATTTAAGCTTAATATATATGTCTGTATTCTACTCTTGTCTGTCTGCAGACCGGATGCTCAGTGGTACGGTGTTTCTGGTTCTGTGTACTCTCTCTCTTTCTCTCGCAGTCAGACCTCGGTTGCAGTAGAAGGACATAAACGACAAGGACAGACGTCCCACCTGCTTCCTGTTAAGGCCATGTGTTGTTTAATGCAAGAGCAGAACTGGATGTGTGTAATGAAGTCCTGTCAAAGAGACAATATCCTGCCCTTTAGAGGGATAGTTCAGCCAAAAAACATTCATTCATTGTTTATTCTCCCTCGTGTCATTCAATCCACACCAGAATGTGTTTTTCCCAAATATACAGTATGTATATGTATGTTGTAGACTATTTTCTCATAGCTGTTTACTGATAATCGTAACCCCAGCTGAAACCGGTACTCCAGGGGCCCGTTCTTCGTACGTGGCTAGATTTGACTTCGTCAGTTAGCTGGATTTGATTGTTGAGGATTTCGCATGATCTCGGATTGTTTGGTTCTTCGAAGCTCATCCTGGACTTGCTGTCATAGCAACAGGTCCGTTAGCTTAAACCTGCTCAGGAGCAGACTTCCTTCATGTAAACAGGATTATATTGCATCTTAAGGTGATATTTAAAATCTGACCCAGCCACTGCTACTTTATTACAAGAATTCCTATATACACACACAGTCACTTGATTGAGAGATTTATTTGTGACAGAATAATTACTTTATAGTTGTATTGGAGGTTTACACACATGTTGTGCAGTTAATCTGCGTCGTGATGTTTGAGTGAATTTGAGTGATGACGGATATTATGGGAAGGCTGGATGCAGCGTAAGAGATGCAGATCATTTGATATGGACCGTTAAGAAACTTTAATTAATACTGTCACGTAACAAATCTTCTTCAAATTGAATTAAATTAAATTACAATATTGAAATAAAAATGTGTGTACAAGGGTGTACAAATACTATAAATGAATATAAATAATTGGGAGTTCCGTTTATGGTAAATGGACTGCATTTATATAGCTCTTTCAACAGACCCTATGGCCATCCAAAGCGCTTTACATATCGCCTCACATTCACCCATTCATACACCGACGGCGATGTCAGCCATGTAAGGCACCATCCAGCTCGTCGGGAGCAGCTGGGGTTAGGTGTCTTGCTCATGGACACCTCGACACTTGGTCAGATGGAACCGGGGATCGAACCACCAACCTTCTGGTTTGTAGACAATCTACATGAACCACTGAGCCACTGCCGCCCCTTATCAAAACAGCGTATAATTTATCTAACTTTTATGTTGGTTTGGTCATTTGGCTGTTTCCTTATAAAGGTCCAGAAATGTGTGTTTTAATTATTATTTTTTTTAAATTTTGCCAGGTGGCTTTTTTCATTATGATGTCATTACATTGGCTTGACGCCAGCCAATCGCGGCATTGCTGATCATGGTTTCGAGTGTCGATGCATCTGCAACGTGCAGTAATCTTAGATAACTTAATCCAGATACTTTAATCCAATCCGCAAATTTGTTTGAAGAACCGAATTAGCCATAGATCAGTTATAAGGATTAGAAGATCTGGGATCTGTCTAATCATCTCAGATGTGTTAAGCGAAGTACGAAGAATGGACCCCAGGTGTTCATTGTTAAACGTTATGACTTCAAACTAAGCTAAAGCGGTAGAGGATATTTTCAGTGACTTGTATTTCAGTAAGTTCCTCAATTTTCCTACCATTTAGCTCCAGAATACTTTTTTTAATGGTGCTTTTATAGGTTTGTTGTTGCTTTTGAGATTGAAAAGCCTCTGGTCAGTGTAGGGGGGGAAAAAACTGAAATCATTTTGTCTTAATTATAATGAGAATTTTATTGTTAACATAATGCCATATAGGTTTGAAATGACAGTACAATGACAGAACATTATTTTTGTGCGAACTGTTCTATTCCTGATTCACTTTCCTGCAATCTTGTTATTGCAAAATATATTTCATTACTTTTGAGGATCTTGTTTATCATTTGACATTTGTCCCTATACTGTTTGTGCTGTTTGTAATAGCAGGGTGCAGATGATGGTGAGCATATTTCAGCTTTGGATAGGTACTGTAATTTGTGTGCAAACCATTCATTTTCCAAGCAGCGTGATTTATTTTTGGAAGGCGTATGACCTTTTGACTGTTTGTTGGCAAAGAGTTTTCATGTGCAAATTGTGCATAAGTGTTTTAAACCTCCAATTATCAAATGTTCTGGGACCATTTACAGTTATTGTTTTTACTTGTCCATAACAATAGCTCACATGACTACACTCTTAAAATACATGTTTAAATGGTTCTTTTGGTAGAGTGTATGGTTCCATGTAGAACCTTTAATATTCAAAGAACCTTTCCATTGCACAAAAGGTTCTTTATTTGTAGTGCAAATAGTTCTTTAAAGAACCTTTCACAAATGGTTCTTTGGGGAACCAAAAGTGGTTCTTCTTCTATGGCATCACTGTAAAAACCCATTTGTGTTTTTTTCTGGCACCTTTATTTTTAAGGATGTAGTGTGTTATATGGCAAGCTTCCTCAAGACATTTGATGACACTTTTTGAGACCGAACGGACTGAAAGTCAATGAAAATCTTGTACTCCAAGAACTTGCAGTAAATCTTATTCATGCAATTTAATGCATATTAAAATTTGGTACGTCATGATTGGTCTGGAGATGCATGAAAACTAGGGCTGCATGATTAATCGAAATCGAACCACTATTACCCAAATTACCCAAATTGCGATTATGAAAGTTTAAGGCTGCCATTTTTATTAAATAAATAAATGCCCAGTGTGTTAGCGAAGAGCGGCTCTGTGATCAGAGTAAACGCTGCTCAGTCTGAAAGACTGCGAGTTTGAGTCGCTTATAACGTGCGTTTGAAAAAGCAGCACGAGTCAAACGTCTTCACAAACTAGTGAAGCGTTCAACAAAAGACAACGTTTAATAACACGTTTTGCTTCACGTCATATCGTCAGTCAGTGTTTGTGAGCTGATGTGGCTTCTTATCACAGAGTGAGGCAGATGATGCATTATTGTATTACAGTGATGAAGTCTATGTCAATCAGCACTGCCTAATAATATATTTTACTATTATGAAAATACCCATATGTTTGATGAAGAACTCAAATACACCATATTTTGCTGCAGTGGTGTTTATTGTCATCATGTTTAATCAAAGCGTTTCTATCTTCTGGTTGTTTATCCTACAGTGTTAGCTTCACATAAGGGATTTCCTGAAAATGAACATTATTATATTGCTTCTCTGAAGCCCCTTTCACACTGCACGTCGGACCCGCAATATTCCCGGAACATTGCCGGGTCGCCTTCTGTGTGAAAGCAACCACGTCCCGGGATTGATTACCGAATTTGACCCGGTAATATTGCGGTATTCGACCCGGGACGAGCGCTGTGTGAAAAAACCCCGAAACTAATGCCGCAACGTGTACGTAGTTATTGTGCGACTCCTAGAGCTTGTTTTTTCAATAATATAACCCTGCAGGGCCAGAAGAGCTAGTCGGTGTTTTAAACGCAGAGAGTGTTCATATACAAAAGAAACTAAATTAAACAAGCAGAAATGTGTGCAAACTGGACACAAGTTGAGACCACGGAGCTCCTTACTATCCGTGCTGAAGCGGAGATCGCTCGCCATTATACGTCACATTAGGATGTCACGTGTCAACTTGGCCCGGGACCGTTAAGTGTTGTGTGTGAAAGCGCACATATTACGGTATTTCGCTGGCAGTGTGAATGGACCAAATCTAGCGGCCCGGGAACAAATGCCGGGTCGCATTATCCGTGGATTTGCCGGAATCGCAGTGTGAAAGGGGCTTGAGGCAAATGTGGTGTTTTCCGCTCGAGGGCGCCCTCTGGCCTTCAGTATGAATTAAACTTTTTGGGTAATAAATTAGAAGAAAAATTATATTTAATAAATTAAAAAAACTTATTACCAAAAAATATTAACATAATAATAATTAATTATAAATATTAGTATTGGTATTATTATATTGTTATATTTATTCTGACATACTCTATTTTTAATTTGTAATTATGAAAATTTAATTGTAATGGTAATATTTCTTATTTTTAAAAATATTTTTTAGCAGTAATAATAATCATAATAATAATTATTAGTCATATTAATATATAAACACAGTTATATACACACACGTTTCATTTGTGTAATAAATAAATAATAATAATAATCGCATTTTAAATCGCAATCGCAATTTTAACCAGAATAATCGCAATTATATAATTTTTCCCCAAATCGTGCAGCCCTGATGAAAACCAATGATCTTTTGCCTCATTGACCTCAAACATGTCTCGATTATTAGTAAACCTCTTAGTTATTTCTTAATTTTCATTGCACAAAGCTATCGAATTAGTTAAGAATAATTTAAATACAGCACATGATTCAGTTTTAGGATTTTTTTTCCTCAATTTTTGACATTCCCTACTCCCTATACAAAAGTTCTGGATGAGTTGTGGATGAGAGATTGAAATGACATGAACATGAGTACATAATGAAAGAATTCTTGGGAGGACTTTACATTTTTATTCTTTCTCCAACATTCCAAGTCAAATAAACTCCCACTGTTTTCATCTGAAAGGCACCACCTGTTTGTGACGCGGCAAAGATTCCTCCCTTCTTTTCAGTCACTGTTGTCACAGTCTAATGTGTGATTCATGGGGAAATCCTGAACTCTTTTAGCCCCCCCCCCCCACCTCCTCCATGCTGCGAATTTAATTGGGGAGAGAACCACATAAAAACAATAAGTGGTCATTATGCCTCCAAACAAACAGCAGATTGATTCAGACATCTGATACTGTTTGGCTCAGACAGAGATTTAAACTCTCTCACTTAGCAATCCCCCCCCCCGTTTTCTGGCTGGGTGATTGACTATGACGGCTGGCCGCAAACTTCATCATGTGCGTGTGCATATCATCATAACGGTGGAAAACATATGCCACCTTTCATTGACACACAAACTTTACTTCCTTTAACGTGGTCTAAAAGGAAAGCCTTTAGTAGACAGGAAAAATGATTGCTCAATTTTCTTTTCTGCCCTCAGAACTTTAAAAAAAATCTTCTTTTTTACCTTCTGCATTGTCAGATGAGTTTGAGTTGTTACTTTTTATTCCTGCTTATTATAGACTTATTAATTGTATGTGAAGTAGGTAGGAAGAGAAACCATAAGCTTTTTACCCTTTATCTTTATGAAGTCTGTGTCAGCTGCCGTGGTTAATGTGTTTCTTTCAAATAATGAGGCAAATCCATCCAGGCGTCCACCTGTGCTAGGCAAATAATGCTGTGACCGTGTTGGGATGTGGGTGCTGTGGAATTATTAAAGAAGGATTTGCGTCCTTGTGTGTCGGCTCTAAAGTTCAGCAGGCCCAAACTGCTGTAACATTTGACTCGGTCTCCCTGCAGTATCCTCATTATTATTTAATATTTGCTCTGATATCAAAAGGGCTGATAGGCCACACAGGGAAATGAAGCACATCAACTCCTGCATTAGTAAAGAGGTGGCAGTTTCACACTTTCATCTCCCTGAGCCTTTTTAAATGCTAACACCTTCGTTTCATGAAATAACACCAAATACTCTCTCCGTTAAAGAGCCCTGTAAGCTAAAAGCCTCCCGACATCAGTGCATCAGAGAAAATAGCTTTAATCTCGATTCGGCTATCGCTTCCAAATCTTCAGTTAATTGCTTCTTAGTGGCTTCGGAAACCTCTCGGTTGTAAAGTAGCAGCCCGAGGCTTAGGGCCCAGGGAGCTGAAAGGGTCTCGGTGACATGAGATAACTTCCTGACCGCAAATGCTCTGCATTAGCTTTGCAATTCTTGTCTCGAACCTCACGGATGGAGTGGCGACGGTCCCGAGGCGTTAGAGGAAGACGAATGAGAGTGAGTCACGTGTGTGGGTGACACCACCATCTCATCCACAAGTAGCATGACTGTGGGCCTGCCAGTATCTCTTCATACTCGCTCCACAGTGTTTATGCCACCTCCATGACCAATATGCCCATTACACATTCAAGAGCTATTTTGTTTTACATGCAATCTGTCAGTGTTTAGTATTAAAGAGGCGCTTATAGGAATTTTAACAGGCAGATAGCAATTTAGAGACCCATATTTCTCTTAAATTTGCATCATATGGGTACTTGCCTTTTTTCCTCTTACATTTTTGATTTTGCAATAGACATCAAAGAATCATTTCAATGTATTTATTGTTTTTCATTTAACATTCTCAGAAATTGATCAAAATCAATAATGTGGATATAAATTAAGTTTAAATATTTAGCCATTGGGTCCATTAAAAAAACAAACAAACAAAAAAAAACCATACATATTGCCCTAAAAATATATATTAGTCACCACTCAGCAGTTATTGAGTCTTTAGGAGCATTTTTTGAGAATAAGTATGAATATCTGTCAGACAGTGTTTTTAAAGCACAATTTCTTTATGCTGTTTGTTTGTTTGATGACTTCTATCATTCATGATGACCAACATTTTGCTTTAGTGTTGTGGGACAATTTGAATGTAATTCCCTTTTCTGTTTTTGTTGGAAAGATCCCTCCTCACATTTAAAGTGCAGTAGATGTGTAATGCACCAGTAAAGTTCACTTGCTCATAACCTTTTTCTGGAGATGCTGAACATGTGCTGGGAAATGTTACAGTATGCTGATAAGAGGCTGTGAAAGTGCAGCTGAAGTGCTTGGGGACCGTAAAGTTGGCATTTAAAAAGTCATGATAGCACAAAATGCTCGGTCGGTGGAAGAAGGTGACCGTTCCTGGTCCTGAGTAATATCATCAGCATGGAAATTCAGGCAATGGCTCTTATGATGTCAATTGTGAAAAACAGACGTGGACACACAAAGCAAAGCCCTTCAAAAGGAGGAAGGATACGCAGGACGACAGCAAACGAACTTTGAATTGTGATATTTCTTTTGTTAAAACCCATGCCAAACAAAAAAGAAAACAATTCCTGCGCAATGGTTGATATAGGGTGTTTTCCCCTCTTGACTGAGTAGTCACTTACGTCATGTGAACACAGTGTGTGTTCGTTCAGTTGAGCTGTGGCTCATCTGAGTAAAAAGGGGAGTGCTGGAGCTGGTGCACTTATCTCAAGAGCAGCTAAATGTGCTTGCTTGCTTTAGACAGGCTGGAGTCTATTCAGCTTGATTAGATACAGCTCTGTAGTGTCCAGAAACACTTCCCTGATAAAGACAGAATATGGGACATTTTTCAAGCTTTATTTCTTTGGGAACTATTATATAAGCTTTGTTCTCTTGTCCAAAACTGGAGCTTTAAACATATTATCAACAGACTCCTTCATCTTAAATTCCTTGCAGTCAAGAGTGTGCATGTCTGTCAACTGGAAATAAGAAAAGAAGGTTGTGTCCTTTTTATGCATAAGCGTGTCCTATTTGGGTGTTTCTGCCTGGGCATTTTTCCCATAATAACCCACAGTACATAAACTAGCAGCAATATTTCAGTCTGGTTGCCATATTTCTATCACAGATTGAGTGTCTGTTGTGGTGGTATGTGCCAAGAATGGCTTTTGAAATGCATTACTGTAATCTAATTTAGTTTGTTTGGTCAATCATTGGTTCGTTTCGCATCGAAACTTTTATTTGACAAAAATTGATTAATATAAAACCCGACTAAAACCAACACTATTACACCCGAGCCTAAAACCGTCATAAAATCTAACACAGGACAGGAACTGATGATGCCCATGAGAAGAGGCTGCTCTGGTGTACACACACACACACACACACACACACAGAGACGGAAGTAACCACCAACAGGGACATCACAGTTTTTATTTATTAATTTTTTTGTTTATTAGTTAGTTTGTTCGATCATTGGTACATTTAAGTTGTTTGTTTATTGCTGTTTTTTGGTCTTGTTTATTTAATTTTCTTATTTGTTACTTTATTTGTTAATTAATTTGTTTGTTTGTTCATTTGTTCATTCATTCTTTAGTTTATTCAATTGCTTATATATTATGTTCATTTGTTTACTTGTTCATTTGTTCAATTATTCATGTGTTTGTTCGTCTGAAATATTGGGTTCAATACTCTTAATCACAAGGAAAATGTGTTAATTTGTTTGTTCATCCATAATCTAAATGTTTGTATATAAATATTCCTACAATGTAGGGTCTAACAGTTTGAGCTCACATTGAAAATTCACAATTTAACTTAAATTGATAAACTTAACAAAAATAACTTTAATTTGTGCTTATTCTGAAGTGGCAGATTCTGCTACATTATTATTATTATTATTATTTTTATTTTTATTTTTTATGCGGGTTTATTCCCTTAGATAATGTTAAATTAATTCATTAATTTCACGGTTTGTTTGGGCATACTGCTAACACCACCACCAGGTCATTTGTTTTTATTAGGCTTAGAGGCACAGAGGGTCCCATGTAGAATTGTAGCAGTAGACTCGTATCCTCTCCTGGGCGCTTGGGCCTTTGTTGATAATATCAGTAAGAGCTCCTGTTACACTCTGTTCAGATGATCCCCCATTCATCGGTCGACAGCAGCAAGGATAGAGGACTATAAATGAATCCTATTTGCTTTGCAGGTGTGCTGATTCACACTGCATTCATGGCTGCAATAATAGGCTCCCATAGCTGTACTCTGCCATTATATGATTAGAACATCACAGTGACAACAGAGAACAAAGAAAGTTTTTCATCCATTATTGACTGTGCTCATGTTACTGCAGGTTTAATGAGATTAGTTTGCAATAGCTGAAAATTGGCGGCCTTTCAGTCCATAATGTGATCCGGGTAAAGATCAAGTGTCTAAAGTGAACTCGATTGAAGTTTGGATTTACAAGTGACCCAATTCCAAGCCTCAATGGGTTAGTTCACCCAAAAATGAAATTTATGTCATTAATGACTCACCCTAATGTCATTCCACACCCGTAAGACCTCCGATCATCTTCGGAACACAGTTTAAGATATTTTATATTTAGTCCGTGAGCATATCTAAGTGTATGCACACTATACTGTCCATGTCCAGAAAGGGAATAAAAACATCATCAGAGTAGTCCATATGTGACATCAGTTAGTTAATTAGAATCTCTTGAAGCATCGAAAATACATTTTGGTCCAAAAATAACAAAAACTATGACTTTATTCAGCATTGTCTTCTCTTCCGCGTTTTGTTTTCAAACCTCAAATAAAGATTCAAATGGTCATGAATCAGCGTATTAATTCATTAATCAACCAATCACATGGCAGTTGCTCTAATGCGTTTAGGGGTTTGGTCCTGGTCAAGACAATCTCCTAAACTCCAAAATGAATGTCAGAATGGGAAAGAAAGGTAATTTAAGCAATTTTGAGCTTGGCGTGGTTGTTGGTGCCAGACGGGCCGGTCTGAGTATTTCACAATCTGCTCAGTTACTGGGATTTTCACGCACAACCACGAATCTAGGGTTTACAAAAAAATGGTGTGAAAAGGGAAAAACATCCAGTATGCGGCAGTCCTGTGGGTGAAAATGCCTTGTTGATGCTAGAGGTCAGAGGAGAATGTGCCGAATGATTCAAGCTGATAAAAGAGCAACTTTGACTGAAATACCCACCCATTAACACAGCAGACGACCCCACCAGGTACCACTCATCTCAACTACAAATAGGAAAAAGAGGCTACAATTTGCACAAGCTCACCAAAATTGGACAGTTGAAGACTGGAAAAATGCTGCCTGGTCTGATGAGTCTTGCCTGATGGCTACTTCCAGTAGGATAATTCATCATGTCACAAAGCTCGAATCATTTCGGGGTGGCAGGGACTCAGTGATTCATGTAGGTTGTCTACAAACCAGAAGGTTGGTAGTTCAATCCCCAGTTCCACCTGACCAAGTGTCGAGGTGTCCATGAGCAAGACACCTAACCCCTGCTGCTCCCAACTAGCTGGATGATGCCTTACATGGCTGACATTGCCGTCGGTGTATGAATGGGTGAATGTGAGGCAAAAATGTAAAGCGCTTTGGATGTCTATAGGATCTGTTAAAAGCACTATATAAAATGGAGTCTATTTCAAATTTGTTTCTAGAGTCTTTTCATGATTTCACTGTACTAAAATGGCCCCCACATTCACCAGATCTCAACCCAATAGAGCATCTTTGGGATGTGGTGGAACGGGAGCTTCGTGCCCTGGATGTGCATCCCACAAATTTCCGTCAACTGCAAGATGCTATCCTATCAATATGGGCCAACATTTCTAAAGAATGCTTTCAGCACCTTGATGAATCAATGCCACGTAGAATTAAGGCAGTTCTGAAGGCGAAAGGAGCTCAAACACAGTATTAGTATGGTGTTCCTAATAATCCTTTAGGTGAGTGTATAGTCGTTTAATGTAATAATGTCATTGAAACTTTGTAAACTTTCATTTTTCCCTCCCCTCATGCATTACTCGCGCTTTCAATGCAGGCATTATTCTCTCCCAGTGCTCACTGTGTCCAGCCTCTCCCGCTATTAATGCTCTAGAATAAACTAAAATGCTTCGAATAATCATGCTACTAAAACTAAATGTGATCTGGTGATTTAAATGATGTTTGCGTGTTCAAACTGTAAATGTTTAGCTCATCCTAGAATGTTAATTCTGCATTTACTCCCTCTATTGTTTTCGGACGTCACACAATCATTTGAACGTCCTTGTTTACTATAGTATGCACCACGTGTTATATTCATATTAAGCCATTGTCTCTTCTGAAGACTTGAATGCTTCAGAAGATTTAGATTAGACCACTCTATTAGTTATTTTACAATTCCTTTATGATATTTATTAGACATTTTAAGTTTGAGAGGAATGCATGGACTTTAAAAATGGAGGAACAGAAATACCTAGGGTTTCATAAAGAATATCTTCATTTGTATTTGGAAGTTTAATGAAAAACGACATGATGGTGAGTACATGACATAATTTACATTTGTGGTAGCCTACATTTGTAGGTTTGGGTGAATTATATCTTAAATAGGCCTACTACAGCAAGTTGAGCCTTGGATTAAACACTATATCATGAATCATATCGTTTCCATCAACAATACATCATCACGTATTTATATCGCAATATACCGTTTAACGATATACCGTTACACCCCTACGCAGAAAGCAAAAGCTTGTATTATCATTTAGTCTGCTTGCTTTGCAAATCACACCGTTTTTACTTACTTTTCAACCTAAGTTTTTCTGGGTCAGTACGTCTTACCTTGGGTTGTTTCACCAAGTGTGTGTAAATGCTGATGTCAGATATGGATAACTTTTTAAAGATGTAAAAAGTCTGATATTGTTAACAAATTGGAATTGGGCATCAAGACCTGCACTGTAAATGTGGCCTACATCTCCTGCATTTTACGGTTCATCTACTGCCTTTTGAGGAGTAAGGGTTTCTTGTCTCAAGGGTCCCATCTTCCTTATCCAGTTCCGGCCTATACGGAAGAGGCTCTTTATTGACTGAACAGTTTGCTGAGAGTGGCCGCATACACTTTCAAGCCAGGGACTGATGGATGAAGTCAAGCAGTTATGAGCAAAAAGTATTTAAACCATCCATGTAATTGCTTAGGCATATTGACACACCCTGTGACCGATTTGATGGACTAGAGAGCACCAGAGACTCACTCAGTATTCCTGTTGTTTTCTACATTTTGAAAGCCACATAAATATTGGAGATGGTCATATTTGTCCATAAAATGTATTAGCTTGTGGTCCGGTGTAATGATACTAACCTCAGAGTCATTTTATTTCCCTTTGAGCGTGCATTCCCGAGTCTCTGTCTGAACACTTTGCATTTCATGGAAGTGTCGTTCCCTCCCGAGGATAGTGAATGGTGCTATTTGTGGTCTAGAATGTCTTTCCATCACAGCCGTAATGTTGATAATTAAGACGGATAATTTTACCAAAGGGCCATATATGGTGTTTTTCAAGAACCCGGCAGAGTGACGCAGGCTTCATTAATTGAGAGAAGAGACATCATTTCTGAAAGACCAGTGTCCATATTTTTACTGATGTCCTCATTTGTCACTCTTTTAAGCATATTATACTTTTATACAGTCTGCATGCTATACCTTTAAGACTTGTATATGTAAATGATTTCTGCTCTGATTTGACTTGGCTAACCTTCCACATACAGGAGTAGTTGTGCATGGAAGTTGCTAAGTATGAAAAATATTTTTAAATGTAGGCAGTGCTCTTAGTGTTAATGGACCAGTGGTTGCCTCTGATTTTGAGTGAAGATCTAGTCGGCAGACTGAATGGCTGGATTTCATTCTCATGATCCTAATATCTCATGATTTGTCCAAATATGGAAATGAGCAATGAGTTTATGTACCCAGTGGGCTGTGCAGACTGTTTAGACACTGGACATATCCAAACATCTAGTGAGAGTGAAAGCAAGACTTTCTCTTTCACTGCTTTTCTGCTTTGTTGTTTTATTTAAATAAAGACTAAACCTGAATTTGTCATATGTTTAGGCTTGCTGGCGACGCAGAACTCATGTAAATGATAAACATGTCAGTGTTCAAGTTGGTGTTTTTGTAAGGCTCTTGTTCTTGATCCCACGAGGACTGCAGGCTAAGGGTGAACTGCCATTTTCCCTCTGCTATGTGAGGGTTTTTGGTGATATTCAGGGATTTGCACACAAACACACTCGCGCTCCCACACCTGCGTCATTTGTCCTCTGACGCTGCCCACAGCTGCTGTTGACTCCTGTTCCCTTCCTCTTGTGATGCCATCTGCAAATAAAAGATTTGGTTCCTTTAGATGGGCCACATGCAAGGGAAACCATATAAAAAATGACCTTTAGTGAGCCATAGTGTAACTTTATTGTAATGAAATTTGGGAGAGTTAATGGAAAGTAACGGAACACTGTACATTTCAGCCAAGCAAAACAACAGCCCCCGGTTACCAGATAAACTCGCTAAAGATAGAAACTTTTACTTAAGGCTGGAGTTCCGAGGGGTAGCCTAAAAGTCAAGATCCCAGGGGAACGCCACATAACTCATCCGGCACTGTTTTTCATAGACCCATGATCGAGGTGTCAAATCGACCAGCTTATTGAGGAGAGGTGCGTTATGACTTTTCTAAGAGATTGGCCCTAGAATGTTTACAAGACAGACAAAAAAGCTGGGCAGAAAAATCCCATAGCCATTGGTTTGATTCATAAATGTGAATCTCAACTGGCACTTTCTTACACACACAGCAACTTTTTTGAGCAATGTTGTTGGACACTTTCCCTTTGAGAATGGACAACAAATTTCTATCTGGGATACTTAAGATCGGCCGTGTCTCACCTGGTTGCCCATCGACGGCAACATTGCCCAGTAATATTGTTAAAAAGTTGTCCTGTGTATCATCTTTGTTTCGGCTCTCTTGCACTCACATTTATCACAGTAGGGACTACCAGAGCTGAATTTTGGCACTGCAAGCACCAAAAATGTACATTCTAGTAAATTATTACAATTTAAAGTAAAGTTTTTTTATTTGTTAATATATTTGTTAATATTTTAAAATATATTAACATGTTAATATATCATTTTTTTCAGCATCATTACCTTAGTCTTCAGTGTCACATGACCCTTCAAAAATAGTTCTAATATGCTGATTTACTGTGTTAGAAACATTTTCTTATTATTTTGATAACCGCTTTATATTTTAAAGTGGAAACCATGATACTTTTTCACTTTCATACTCTAGTGTGTATTCTCATGCTTTTGGGTGATGGGCAAACCTTTTTACAATTCAATTTGGCGTCCCAGTAATATTACTCTGTTGGCAGACATAAACTTGGGATGTTTTGTTGGGGAAGATTCTCTTTCAAAGCCTCATGCACTTTGTGTGACACTTTCATTAGTTTTTCTCGTCTCTGGGAGTCGAGCTCTCTGCAGGCCACTGTTCCAAATTCTTCTTCAGCTGCTGTGACCCCAGCCTGACCTTTTACTCACTTGGGTCACATCAATAAAAAATAACCTATCTACCTAAGTCACATTACGACATGTGAGTGCTAGTAATTATAGATGCTGTGGAAACCGGTTTATATTTGGAGAACATGCCAGCAAAGTTTGCATGAAGGTGAAATCGGCTCGCGCTTCTCAAGGTCCTTGCCGAAAATGAGGCTGGGACTCGGGAGTATCGGGTAACTGACATGCTGGTGCTGGCAGACGTTATGTGTAATGACTCAGCCTGCTAAAACACACAGTGGCCGGTGTTGAATATGCACAGGCTGTGATATGATGGAAAACACTGCAGATCCTCTCTTCATTGTGATGCTAAATTATGTAAACCATAGCCATGTGGAGCTTCCTTGAACGGCTTCCTTAGGGTAAAGGAGATTATGCTAAATAATACATGGCTACTTTCAAATGACCATCAATGGATGGCTTTTTGGAATCAGATAGTGAGGTTACATTTATCTAGCAGGCTGTTTGAACTGAACCAGCTGAATTTTGACCCCTTGATAAGTGGAGTCCAAAAGTTAACTTCTATTGCAACACATTTTGACATCCATGGACATCCTTTGGTCTTTTGCAGAAATCTCTGTTCAACTCCCCACACTTTGGGATATAATCATTACTTTTCAAGTTAAAGTTCCTCCCACTTTTCAGATTGTTCCTACACCCCTGATTTGCTCAGCGCTACTGAAGCATTTGAGAATAATAGAAAGGGTGATAGAACTATAAAAAGAAGGAGGAAAAAAGAGGAGGGTTGAAGGATGAAAAGAGAAATACAGGGATGGAAAGGGGTGATTTGAGGGAAGGAGAGATGCAGAAAGGAAGGATGAGCAGTGAAGACCAGCACTGTGATTTATACCCTGTAATTTTCTCTGCCTGTTGCTCCCTCACACCTCCCCCACTGCTTCCAACAAATAGCATTGCATTTATTTTGTATTTGCCGTCTTTCCCTCGCCCTCTCACATTCCTCTGGAATATCCCTTCTAATTCTCTTCTGTTGTTCCATCTCTTCAGACAGACCAGCTGTACAAATTCAGAGTGGCATTTAGAGTCACAACTTGCACATTTAGTATTTACAGCCCAAAGTGACGCACCTTCGAGTGAAACAGGATGTGCGATGAGATGAAAATGAAGGACAGAACTTGATTTTATCCATCATGAATTGATTGGATCTTGAAAAATGGCCTCTAAATCGCAAGCGGTTGTCACTGTCAGATGAAAAAGACATTTCAGAGATGAAATAAATTGACTATTTTTGAGTATCATGAACTGAAGGATAAAAATAGGAATGTGTTAAGAACTGTTGCAGTCAGTTTTGGGGCTATTTCATTACAAGTAACTTGTGTTATGTAATCAGATTACTTTTTCAAATAAGTAACGCAAGTTACTTTGTTTTTTCCATTTATTGACTGACGTAAGTGTGGAGTCATCATGTGTAAACATGATGGTTATGATTGTAGTTCTAGGCTAAATGTGAGTGTGCATTTACTAATCTCATTGGCACAAAAAAAAAAAACACAATTCAGTATTCCTCAATTAATAAAATCTGTGAAATGCAAAATCCGAATACTAGGCAAATCTCCAATAATTAAATATGTTAAACAAATCAAATATTTGTATGCCTTTAATCTCACTTTATTGACCAATGTACTTGCTGCTGACCTTTTAATGATTCAGTAAACCATATGCGAAAAATACTTTTTAGTTTTTATTGGGTAAGTATTACCTGAGGCTTATGATATATATATAGCCCAGCCCAGGTGAAAAAGTATGCAAAAGTAATGTAACACATTACTTTTTCTTCAAAAGTAACTAGGTAACACAATTAGTTACTTTTAAGGGAGTAACTCAATACTGTAATGCATTACTTTTCAAAGTAACTTTCCCCAACACTGGTTGCAGCATTAATTTGGGGTTTATGATGACTTGTTGACTTGTGACTTATGTAAGCATAAACATTTTGCTATCAGTATTAATTTTTAAATACATTAATACCTTTATTCAGCAAGGATGAATCAAAGAAATGTAAGAAAGAAATGTAACAAAAGGGACAGTAAAACATCTAATAAATACTATTCTTTTGAACATTCAATTTTAAAAAATATTAAGCATCACTGTTTTCAGCATTGACGATAATAAGAAATCTTTCCTTTAGCACCAAATCAGCATATTAGAATGATTTCTGAAGGATAATGTGACACTGAAGACTGGAGTAATGATGCTGAAAATTCATCTTTGCATCACAGGAATAAATGACGTTTTATATTGTCAATACATGATCTTGACCAAAAATGAATGCACCTCTTGATGAAAATAAATGCTGTAATCCTATTATATACCATAAAGAGGTGCATACATTTTTGGTCCAGATCTTGTATTGACAATGCAAGAGTCCAGAACTCTGTAAAGTCTTCTCCAGCACATCCCAAAGACTTTCAATGAATTTAAGACTCTGAGGTGCCAATTCATGTGATCCTTCATCTTCCCTCCCAACCATTCTTTCACAGTTTGAGACTGATGAATTTTGACATTTTTCATCCTGGAATATGTCCATAATGTGTCTTCCTACAAGGTTTATTATGAAATGAAGAGCTACACACGCCATCAATTAGGGTTGGAAAAACTGTTGCAAAACATGTAACATGCTAGAAACACAAAAACACTGCAATAATGATCCAATCATTGACTCTTAAACATTTGCCAATTTAAATCCAAACAGTGACTTTTTTTTTTTTTTTTTGGCTGGGCAGTAAACATATACCTATATTTTCCCCCCTTTTTCATTGACCTTGCTGTTAAATTACTGAAGATATTTTTAACATTATTTTTAAGTTTGCAGAACATAAAACTAGAGGTAGAACTTAAACCTTGTATATAATGGTGTCAAATTAAGAAGTAATGAGTGTTACTTTTGAGACGTTATCAGCAGCATTGGTTAAAAATAATAGGGTCATTTTTTTGGATTTCATGTTGACTCATTGAGCGAGTAGCTAATGTGTTTGGATGCATTCTCCAGGAGGATTCCTCTCTCAGCATAATGCCCACCCATGACTCTCCTTCTGAAAGCAGTTTAATGAGCTCCAAAAAGTGTCTAATCGATCGCTTTGGGTTTTATCTCTTATTTGCGTGCCAATAAGGCTCCATTTGGAAGCTTGAACTGATACTCGCAAGAAAACCCTGAGTGTAAACAAGCATGAAAAGAATGACGAATGCATCCAGGGTTGGATGAATGCTTTTAGCTTTCTTATATAATTAGGCCATGAAATGAGTTCATTGGCTGAATCTATTAACTTCAGCGTTGAAATAGAGCCCCTGAAGTAATAATTACTCCAATTCATCAGACGGCGTGTTCTGTCATGGGCATTACTGAACTGAGAGTTTCACAGCTTTTCTCTGTCAGGTTTTCCCTTTCCAGTGTTTATAAAATAGAGTTATTCAAAAGAGGTTTTTAGTCAAACGCTTGGTTTCTTTCTTTCTTGACAGTAAATGTTATACCTGTTTGTCTGTCTTTTTGTTTTTTTCAGGTGTAATGAGAGGGCAATTTGTGAGCAGATGATGGACGTTGAGGCGTCATATTCAGAGTTCATAAACTGTGATCGTACAGGTCGCAGGAACGCAGTGCCAGACATTAAAGGAGAGGGAGCAGTGGCGGGGACCAGTGAACTAACCAAAGACATGGCTCAGATGGACCTGAAAACTGCAGGTATGTCACACACACAGTACCAAAGTACCAAAATTAGTGGCTTACTGCGTACTGTCAAATGCATACAAAACGTCAAAATGCCCATCTTGGCATGTATTCAGTTAAAGTCAACCCCAAAGTATACTTTGGCTGTCCACATACTGTCCGTATGACATCATATTTGTCATGGGACACACCCTATCCGTGTGTGTGCGTACAACAGCATATGTGCGAGTGACTTGAGAAAATGAAATCCACCATGGTCACAGCCAAAGGAGTATACTTTAAAAAGCCTGTGCACTCAAATGTGCTCAGGACGGAGCGAAACGTGGAAAATGAAGTATACCTGGTCCTTTGGTTTTGGAACGTTAATACTTGGGAGAAAACACATGTTGTGTAACAGTATATTGCATGAACTCTTTAATCGAAGAACAAAAGACAAAGTAATACACTGTCGGCTCTTTAATGGTAAACATTAATCTTAAATAAAATAATCTTATTTCATTTTAAAAATGAAGATGATCCAGTGTTATTTTACATTGATTACTTTAATTTCTGCAGTTTTTCTTACCTGAACACTAACCTACTGTTAGACCCACTTGAAAGCCATAAAGCCGTGTTTTTCATATCTCTCTTTATTGTATTGTATTGTATTGTATTTATTTGTCCTATTGTTTGCAATTTGTTTTTGTTCTTATTTTATTACTTTTTCATAACCCTTTTTTTAACGAAAATTAAATTTTGCATTGAAGTTATACATTGTTTGTACTGTATATGCTGTCAATTATAGTTCTTAGAAAGAAAAATAGGAATCAACAAAAGTCTGTATCAACAGGTCACACAAAAAAAAAAAACGGAAATCGCCTAGAAAATTGCAGTCTTTGCATCTAGGCTATTATATGGTGGTTTTATACTAACGGATTACTTTGAAGAAATGTGAGATTAAACTCTTTTATTGTTGTTCGAATGTTCACCATTTAAATCTAAGCCAATGTAACAGACAGAAATGATATCATCTATCTTGCATTTATTTGCATGGAGAGTTGTCATTGGTCCTCTTTCTTCTATCTATTCGATCATCTATACAATTTTACACTGAAATTCTTCTTGTAATGAAAACAAGAAATGATGTAAAAGTGAAAACTATAAAGTGGCTATGCTATGAAAGCTAACCTTAACTAAAACTTTAACACTATGTACACACTAATACTTTCAAAACCCCTTTTTAAATATTCTGACAGTAATTTGTGTTAGTAATTCTGCACAACCAGCGCGGCTCATGTGATAAAAGAACTGATGATGTCTCTTGACTGCCAGTGGTCTATACGGTCATATTTATTATGCAACACTGCATCCTTATGGCCCCTTTAAAGACTTGCTTTGTGAATACGATAAGACTGTGATACATGAACGCATTACAATCGTCTTTTAAAAAAAGAGGATGTGAACCACAGTATTTCACTGGCCTTTCTTTCAAAATGTCCCTTACTTTATCCAGGACACGACTCTGTGAGTTCAGTGTCCAGATTGAACACACACACACTTGGTGACGAAGATTTATTATCTGCCCTCTCAACAATTACCGCTTCCTTGACCGTTTCCTATTCGTATGGGAACTTTTCAACTCTTTCCTACTGAAATAAGAGCTGCATCTGTCTCTATTTGACCCAATTTCCTTAGTTCACATTCTTGGCACCATTTTATCACTGAAATAACCTGAGACTTTCCCATGACCATGAGGACCCTGTCAAGAATGTGTAGCTGGAGATGCGCACATGTAATGTTGTGGCATTACGTTGTCTCATCTGTGTCTTGTAGAGGGAGATGCTTCTGGATCTCCAGCCCCTGATGCAGAGGCCTCCGGGAGCCAGGACAATCAGGGGACAGAGGGACCATCATAAAGATCGAGAATGACCCGGAGGAGAGAGGAAAGCTGAGGAGTTCTCTCCTTTTCTCATCAAAATTCTCCTCATCTTTGCTCATGGGGCAGCAGTGAAGGAATCCTCTCATAGACTGCCATTAAGGTGGACGTCCACCCGTTGCATGCTGTTGAGTGCCTAAGAGATAGATGGAGAAGACACTGCCTTTGCGAACACCACTAAATGGGACGAATCTGTCAGGGACTGTATTCATTCACAGCGCTGAGTGAGGGAAAGTAGTTTTTCCTTGCAGAGGTTGAACAGAAGCACAGGCGTTTTTGATATTTTTCCAACCTAAACTTAAACTAAAGAGTTCAATCTCATGTTGAGCTACTGTATACTATAAAGTACCAAATATAGCCTTTTTGTTACAGCCAATGACATGGATGGCTCAATTTTAATTTTTTTTAAACAATGACCACTACAGTTGAATGAGGTCAAAAAAGATTTGTTTCTACTATTCATTACATACTGTAACACAAATGTAACACAATTAACAATATTTATGTAGTTTCTTAAGTTACTGCTTTCTGCTCCTGGCACTGTTTTGTGTTATTTTTTGTGTGTCAAACTCTTAAGAAACAGTTGTTGAAACACATTGCATTTATATAGTGACTATAAATGGAAGTACCTCAAAATAAACAGGAATGACATCATTTCGCTTGCAATGTCTTAATTCATTGGACTTGGGTACATAGTAAACATTCATTCACAATGGGTGTGGAAAGTTATAAATGGTAAATGGACTGCATTTATATAGCGCTTTCAACAGACCCTATGGCCATCCAAAGTGCTTTACATATTGCCATACATTCACCCATTCATACACCGACAGCGGTGTCTGCCATGCACGGCGTCATCCAGCTTGTCGGGAGCAACACGTGTTAGGTGTCTAATAATCATGAATAATTAATATATGAATAATCATTATAGTCACCAACTAAATAAATATCTGGACATAAATTTGAGTCTAAGGCCCCGTCCACACGAAGCCAGCAGTTTCCCAATCCGATCTTTTTTCAAGAAATATCTGCGTCCACACGAGATTACCGAAACTGACTAAAAATGATGTAGTTTGCATGCCAGGCCAGAGTGTGGCGCTGTAATTCTGCCACAGAAATACACTAAAAACGGAGTAGAAGAGTTGTGGCTAGCAGGGGTATAGCAGTGGTCTGAGGTGAGGCAAAATCTCACAATAAAATAACAATAAATACATTTGCTACTTAACAGATGTGTTTTATTAATGCCTACGCCTACCCTAACCCAAAACATACCCTTACAATAATGCAGATACGTTGATTAAATGACGCGATATTGATGTGCGCATGCCCGGTGCCCGTAGTCGTATCCCTTAACTCTTTCACCGTGCTGGATGTAGTGTGATGACATCACCGTTTCAGAAAATATACGGATTCGCTGTACACACGAAAATGGAAGATGATCGTTGTCAGATTTACCCACTTTGGGACCCTGTTCCCAAAATATCGGATTCATGCTTCTAAAACGCCGGATCCGTGTGGACGAAACACTGATACGGTACAAAATGTATGCGTATACAGCTAAACGCGTCTCCGTGTGGACGGGGCCTAAATGACATTTTTTATTTTAGAGTATTACCGTAAAGCTTTAAAAAATAAATGAATAATAAAAGTACTCCATTAAAGACGTAGTATCTAATTTCCACTGCTAGAGGTCGCTCATTCAAAACAAAAGCTTGATGATGCCGTGAATGAGTGCGGAATCACGGGAGTTGTAGTCTTGACTCTTTACCTCCACAGCCGATGGAAAGTAGCCTACTCTGACGAACTTGGGCATAAATCATGTTCATGAATGAGCAAAAGTATTAAAGTTTTATTAACGTTCTAACGTTATTAACGGTCTCTGAGCTTTTAATATGCTTATGCTGCAGTGGGCCACTTCTGCTCTTTTTGTTGCGTGTGTGGGGTAATGCAGCGCTGTTTTACATTGTTAAAACAATCATACTCAATCCATTTTAGTGTGTTGAACGTTGTGACAGCGTTACTCTGTGCGATCGTTAGGTGGCTGGTATGAGAGACCAATATAAGAAAATCATATTAATAAAATCAGGACGGCTAAATGACATGCAACAGTATTATGGAGAAAGCTCTCACTGACTATGCTATGTTATACATTTGACAAAATCGTGTTGTCTCTGAGGCATGGTAAAACGTTATTGTGATGAATCAAGAAAACAAGTGATTCAAACAGTGTAGCAAGTTCACAGGCAACGCAAGGACAAGGTCTGTAACACTGGTTAAAATAGTTGATTTCTCTGGATTAAAGCATTGTTGAAACCGATTGGGATAATGTAAGTACACAGGTTGACAACATACACTATACTGCCAAAAGTTTTGGGATGCGTGCCTTTACATGCACATGAACTTTAATGGCATCCCATTCTTAATCCGTAGGGTTTAATATGGAGTAGGCCGCCCTTTGCATCTCTAATAGCTTCAATTATTCTGGAATAAGGTTTAAGAGTGTGTTTATCTGAATTTTTGACTATTCTTCTAGAAGCGCATTTATGGGGTCAGACACTGCTCTAATTCATCCCAATTAAATCACCAAATCTTGCTCATCCATGTCTTTATGGACCTTTGTGCAATGGTGCGCAGTCATGTTGGGGGCATGAAATTGTTCAAAATGTCTTGGTATGCGAGTTCCTTTCACATTGGAACTAAGGGGCCAAGCCCAACCCCTAAAAAACAACCTCACACCATAATCCAACATCCACCAAACTTTACACTTGGCTCAGTGCAGTCAGACAATTACAGTTCTCCTGGCAACCGCCAAACCCAGACTCGTCCAGGATTGCCAGACAGAGAAGTGTGATTCGTCATTGCAGAGAACACGTCTCCACTGCTTTTTCCAGTGGCGGCGTGCTTTACACCACTGCATCCCACGCTTTGCATTGCACTTGATGATGTAAGGCTTGGATGCAGCTGCTCGACCATGAAAACCCATTCCATGAAGCTCTCTATGCACTGTTCTTGAGCTAGTCTGAAGGAGACACAAAGTTTGGAGGTCTGTAGCTATTGACTCTGCGGGAAAAAAAGTCACTTCTGTGCACTGTGCGCCTCAGCATCCGCTTTTCTATTTATTTATTTTTTGCATTGCCTACCACTTTGTGGCCGAGTTGCTGTTGTTCCCAGTTTGCTTCTACTTTGATACCACTAACAGCTGACTGTCGAATATTTAGTAGTGAGGAAATTCCACAAATTGAGTTTTTGCACAGGTGGCAACCTATCACGGTACCACGCTTGAATTCACTGAGCTCCTGAGAGCGACCCATTCTTTCACAAATGGTTGTAGAAGTAGTCTGCACGAAAGGGTCGTTTTTCAATATTATTGATTTCAATTATCAATATTAATAACTGATCATGTTGCAGCCTTTTTTTAGTTTATTGTTTTGTTCTTCCCTCATATTTTAATATATTTAAAATATATGTGTAAAAATATTGTACTCATATTTTGATTGTTTAAGCAACATTGCAGGTTCTTTTTTTCTTTTCTTTTTTTACCTCCACGCTCAAAAGGAACCTCCAAATTTTTTAATGACTGATTTATGCAGTTCAAGCATTGATTTGTGGAGTGGCAGAGGTTATTCAATTTCTTACTAGGGCAGTTACAAAGAGAATAATATCTTGACGAACAAGCTTTTATCATTTTATAAACTCTCTGTTGTTATTTAACTCCCATTGGAAAGTGTGTCTCCTCCTCTCTGCTGCCATCTTGTTACCCTTAACTAGGTTAGGATACCTCGCCAACTCTCTTAAATAATTTAGGAGCTGAGACCTGGTTTTAACACTTAAGAACCTTTATGAATCACACTTATTCTAAAGTATATAGGAATAAGAGTAAAATTGCGTCATTCTTAGAATTCTGACACTGAAGACTAAAATTTAACTCTGAGCGGCTTTATACATACGGCCCCAGGATGTAGTCTGTCAACACAATTTTTTTATTTTATTTTATTAAACTTACCCACATTCAAGTGTTGATGAAAACTAACTGTGCTTAAAGCTAGAATTATTTTCTTACTTTATTTCTTACTTTCTTTTTCTTTTGACATTGCATATTCAGACATTTCTATAACAATATTCTGGGGGCCATATCATTTTTGTGAAAATAATCAAAAACGTTTTTTTAAACTTAAACGCTAGAGAGGAAGGAGTTCATTAAAACATTACAACATTTTTGTCACGCCAAGGTCAAGAATCACACAACATTCAAATGCAAAATGATTTGTATTGATTATATGGTGACAGCTCTCAGTCCCTTCCTTCCCTCAGTATTACAGTCCTAATGTGTTCCTATTCAGTTCACATTATACAACAGAATATTTAAAAATAGACAAAATAATTTTTAACTTAGCTGATAAACTCCAAACCTGAGTTCTATGTATCTTCTCTTGGTAAATGCCCTCTGGTGTTAGAACAAAGCAATGACAACATTTACAAAAAAAAGGGGGTTTTGCACAGCATTTCATCATCAAACCTGGTAACATATATCTATTAATAACTATAATATTAATAGTCATTTTAAACTGTTACCCAAAATTTTGTTTAATACAAAGGCTATACAATATAAATCAGATAAGCACCATATATAAGATGATGTTCTGGTTTAATGTTTTGGAGTTGTACTTTATTTCCATTGTAAAATGCAGCTGAGGTACTACATTAATTGTATTCACATAGCACCTTTCATACATGGTTATACAGCTTAACATTTTTTAATTTATGGTCATGTTCTGTGCGTATACGGAGAACAGCATAAAGTATAGTGGTTTAAACTTGAGTAAATGTAAAATAAGACTAAGATGTTTATGTTTAGGCTACAGATATTACAACACATGGGGGAAAATGTTAGTGTAGATGAAAAGGATTTGGTCAACCAGTATCCAGTAAGTTGCATATGTAACAATTATTTTTATGAATGGCACGTCTAAAGTTAAATCTTTGATGGACGGTTGTATTTATGGTCTATAAAAAAACTTTTTTGTGTGTAAATTAAATTGAGAAATACGTGCGAGTTCTCCAGGTTTCAAGGAATCAGGACCAACATTCACTGGTGAAAAGGCAAATGCCCTGAAAGGCTCTGTTCGCTGCGCTCAAAAGCTGGTGCTTTCCTGCATGCCAAAGGCCTCATAGAGTTGCTTAAGAAGCTCAGTTTTCTCATTCTCAGGAAGGAAGCAGGACTTAGCTGCGTTTATATTCTGTGGGAAGAAAAATTAAAATCATTTTCACCATGATATGGGCCTCTTGGACTCCATTAGAGAGTCTGTCAAATTCTCACCAGTTTCTTGAAATCTTCTTCAGTGAAGTCCATGTATTTCTGCACCACATGGTAGTCTGAGTTCAAAGTAGAGTCAAAGATGGTAGGATCATCTGTGTTTAAGGAGAAGTTAGCCTTGTCCTTTTTGAATCTGAAACACACAACATCGCTTTCCATTCACACTCGAACTTGATAAACCTGGGTCATTCTAAACCCCGTCTGGGTTATATTATTGTTTTTCACTCGGCGCTTAACCCTGGGTTATTGTCGTTCTAAACCCTGCTTTTAACCCCAGGCAAAGGAACGTTTCACACTTGTAATTTAGAAGAGAGTTTATGAAACCCTGTCAGTGCTATAATGTTACCACTAGACCCTTAGCTACAGACAGCCATTCATGTGGCTCATATTCTTGCCTAGGGCAGCCACAGAAATGTCATTTCAGTGTTTGAGGGGATAATTATCACGTTGTATGTACGTTCATATTTCGTTTGAAGCGCAGCAGAGTTTATCTTTTTAGGGTCTCCGTCCACTTGTTTGGCACGCAGTAAGTTTCGGATTGCAGCGTTCACACTGAACTGTTCAAATAAACCGTGGAAAGCTGCCAAGTGTGAACACACCCTAAATTACAAGTGTGAAACAATCCTTTACCCTGAGTTAAAAGCAGGGCTTAATACAAAGATAACTCGTGGTTAAGCACAGTGTGAAAAGCCCAAACAGGAATTGCCCAATTTACATGGTAGTCAATTATGAAAAATACAGCGGTAGGCCTACTTTATTTTATCTTGTGGGAATGGATTACATGAAAAAAGTGGATTTGGCCCGTTCACACAACGCAGACAAACGGCAGCAAACATGTCACGGGGTATGTTTTCACCCGACTAAACATGTTCAGTCAGCGTTTTTGTTGGTGTCTGTTGGGGCAGTGTGAACATGACCGTTTTTTTTCAACTTGAAAATGTGTGAATTGGCCTATTCACAACAAAAACTGAAGTCATAACGAATAGGTGGTTGTTAAAACAGTGCTAAAATAGCTGGTTGGCTATTTGTTGACATCTAATATCCCAAATGGCCTAACTAACTAATAATAAAAAAGTTGAATAACATTCACCAATGATTCGTTCACAATAAAACCAGGAATGTGCATTGAGAAATGAAACGGCAAAGTAAATGGACGTGTTCTCACTTGATGAGAGGATGTTTAGTGAAGTCTGGGTCACAGGCTCCTGTCAGTCTGCTAGAGACGGGGCACATCTAAAACAAGAAGTCACACAAGCACCACCAAGATCACAGTCATGTTGTGTATGTTGTTAACCTCCTTTAAACATCTCATAAATACTCTGGTAAAAATATAAATATTAGTACATTGAGAGACTGTACAGTGACATGTATAAACACAGATGTTTATTAAACTGTCCACCAGAGGGCAGTATGAGTTCACGTTTCAGGATATCCCTCATCAATGCAACTTTTCTGTGTCGAATATTTTTCAAAATTAACAAACATCACACACTGTAAAAAGAAAAGGGAAAAAAAGGGCAAATTTTGAACTTTTGCAGTATAATCGACTTGGATGTTTAAGTTATTTTAACTTGAATTATGTTAAACTGACTTTAAAAAACCAGTTACATTTTATATAACTAATAATAACAAGTTTAACATTCCTTAACTTATTTTGATGAGTTAAAACAATGTAAAAACATGTTGTCATAACTTATTGAACATATAATTTGTTTACAGTGTAATGCTCATTTAATACCATATATACTATTGAACAGTTCTATACATATAGTGGATTTACGTTCTAATTTATGTTGTTTTTTTTAATGTAACCTTCTCCCTTTAAATACTTTGGTCAGTTCAAGAATAATTAATGCAATTTTAGATTATTTATTTGAAAGAATTTAAAAGAGCAGTTTGATGTCTATGTCTTTTCAAGGCTGATAAAAGATGTGTAAATGTTACTGTTTTAATTCATTTGGTAAGATTTTTTTAAACAGTTTTTGATAGTCTCCTATGCTCACCAAGTCTGCATTTATCTGATCAAAAGTACAGTAAAAAAAATATTATAAAATATTAAAATTTAACAATTTATTCCTGTTATGGCAAAGCAGAATTTTCAGCATCATTAGTCCAGTCATCGGTGTCACATGATCCTTGAGAATTCATTTTAATATGAGGATTTTATGCTCAGGAAACATTTCTCGTCATTATTATTGTTGGAAGAAAAAAAAGTGCTGCTTAACCACACAACTGTCACCCTTCTTTTTGAGAATAGACGTGAAAATTAACTACCCAAACTTAAACTTTTGTAATTCAAGAATGCTTTGGAATATAGACTTTAAAAAAAAAAAATTGTTATTATTGATTAAGTGAAAGCACTAAAAGAAAGTATGAAAAAGTTAAGCAAGTTTACATTTACTTTAAATTAAATGTACTATTAAACATTTTTTATTTTATAAAAATTGGTATTACTATAAAATCTAAGCCAAGTTGTGAACCAAATCCAAAAGTTGACATCACAAATATTGAAGTTCCTGTTTATGCGCTGTACCAACAATAACCACCAGGTGTCACCCACATTCCATTGATTTTTGTTGTTGTATGCATTCTCCTGTAATAAATTAATACATTTCTGGCTAAATATCAATTCTATCGCACAATAGTTGCCATATATGAAACCCTGAGACTCAGACGTTTTGGACGATATGTGTTTCGTCAAGTTTAGAAAAGGTGTTGTTGGTTAAAGTAGGCTAGTAGCTCAAATAAATGTTGTAATATAAAGCCTGACACCGCCCACTAGATAAGAAGCTGCTCAAGATTTTAATGGTAACGGAATGTCCAATTTCAAAATGGTTTTCAGTTTTCACAGTATGATTTTTAAGTTTGTAAGCTTTTGAGTGATACTTAATTTATGAGTACTAAAAGATGTGATACGAAAAAAAAGGTAGGTTACAAATGGGGCTAAAGTCACACCTTGAGAAAAATGTGCTTTTCACTACTGCTATAATGTATGATATATAGAAAAATATATGTCCAGGCATGGGGTAAAAGGCTCACCAGCATGGGGCCAAAGGCATACAGTATTGATACAAATACTTTCACTAAAAAAATGTTTTTAATCATGTATAAGATGATCCTTGTTCAAAACAATCACTTTAGCAAAGTTTGAACTATTTGATTATTTTGATGAATGAAATTATTTATTTTTGATGAATAAATGGGTGTGCTGTTATTATGTTAAATAGAAATATATATGAAAAATACATAAATAAAATCATAAAAAATAAATAAAGATTCTGACAACATTGAAGGAGATCCCATAATAATTTAATATAGATTTACAGTAGCAACAATAAATTATATTTTATTATATTATACTATATATCATCACATTAAATAGGATGGTTTCATTATAAATATGGCGATTATCTCTAAGGTGAAGACCCAACATAATATATGAAACTTACCATCTGAATCTAACCATGTCATATCAACACGTTAAAATCAGCCAGCTGTTTATCATCGTATTAAATATGGTTCCTTTTATCCCAAATACCATACTTTTACATATTCTTCTGTTATTGCAAACCTGTTGCTTTAATTACCTTAAACAAAACTGACAAACATTAATAAGACCTTTGTTTCAAAATATATATATTCAATCCTTTTAGCAATTTGCTACTTAAATCTACAAAACATTTTAAAACCTCAAATATTAGATCAAATGAGTGCAGAATCATCTTTGCTGCTGCCAGTGATCATGTCAAAGATCAGACAAATTTCCATGTGGATCTTGAAAAGCAGATGTTTTGGAAAGTGCTGAGGCAAGTTTTTGTGCCATCTAATGGTTTAGAGGAAAATAAAATCAAAGGAGAGGAAAATAAACTCGCAATTGCGTGATATAAAGTCACAATTCTGACTGAGAAATAAAGTCAGAATTGTGACTTTATATCACGCAAATGCAAGTTTATATCTCAGAAATCTGACATTATAACTTGCATTTGTGAGAAAATAAGTCCGAATTCTGAGAAAAACAGGTCCCAATTACTGTTTTTTTTTTTTTGTGTGTGTGTGTGGCGGAAATGGGCTTCCATATATAGCCCCATTGTACCCTAATAAAAAAAGTGCTAAGCGTCCCACTAGCTGGGTGGTGAGTTATATTTTGTGGAAAACATCATACATTTTTCTTTAGGCTTCTTTGGTCAAAGCTCTCACTCTCCCAGCTACGTGTGTGTCCTCAGATGACAATGCAAGTTCTGCCCTCTAAACATGGTTATTGGGTTCAAGCAGGAGATAAAAACAGTGCTAATGTTTCAGCTCTCTGCCTTTGTCTGTTTACGATTCTTTGATATATAGAATATTCAAAAGAACAGCATTTTTTAAAAATCTTTTTATTTTATTTTTATTGTCACTTTTAATCAATTTAAGGCATCCTTGCGGAATTTTTTTTTCTTTTCTTATAGTGAAATTAGTTATGAGAAAAGCTTTGTCATTGATTATTGTATATGAGCCCTTTGACCAAGACTGGAGTCCAGTGTAACATGCAGATCTATATGACACATTGTAAAGTCATGCACAATAATGGGACTTTTATCAGATTAATGATGTCAATTAATGTGGGCGTGCATCTCGAGGTGATTTCTGGAAGTGTCAGCAAGCGGTCATCTACTCTTACCTCAAAATGCATGTTTTCTTGGAGCAGTTTTTTGTACAGCGCTGGATCGTCAATCGTGTGGTATCCATGGCCAATCCGTTCTGCTTTCAGAACTTCCACAGCCTGCAAAGGGTTGGCAAATATATTGAGATACAAAGGCGTCGTTTGTGGTGTGACATTTTGAAAAATGAGCTGAGCAGTTGTGGTGTTTTCTGCAATATGATTTAGTTCTTGGAAAGGAAATGTACTTCACAGATGGATTTTCTTCACAGAATCACTGTAACGCTGATAATTAAGAACAGACTCAGCATTTTTACACAACTTCTCATCCGTACAACAGAAAGCAGATGGACAAACATATTTTTTTTAGTGAGAAGCACATTTTGTGTGGTTAGCGTGATCTTGCTGAATTCATTTGTACCTCCTTCACCACAGCGGCAGATCCCACTTCTCCTGCATGCACTGTTCTGTGCACCTGACTTCTGACTGCTTCCTGTCAAAAACAGAACTCTGTCAACTCGCAGTTAGAACGCTGCCTGTTTTTCTGTAGATGGGGGGAAAACAGCATGTAATACACTGTTTTTATTCTTCAGTTTAGATTGTGTGGTGACAAGAAAAAAACCATGTGTTTTTTCCTGAACATCTCAGCTCTAGCTCTTAGCACGCTAATGGTAAAAACAGATGTCTGTTCTGTTGTATAAATGATGGATTATATAAGAGTTTCCAAATCAACAAAGTGCAGTTAAATCTCTTCCAAGTTTTAAATATATCAACTAGTCAAATAGTTTTACAATGATGTTAGACATCATTAAAGTCCTCAAAGTATTAGGAAAAGAAGACCTTGACAAAACTATTTGTTGATAAGACATATGATTATCATCTATTTGTTGATAAGACATTTGATATTTGTTGTAAGACATATATAAGACATATATATCTAAGACATAAGACATAAATAAACTATTTGTTGATAAGACATATGATTATCATCTATGTCCTTTCGAATTCAGCAAATCTTTTGCAGGCAGTTGTATAACAGGCCTAATAAAGATGAGTTGTACTTCCTTTAGATAATCTACTGAGAAAAAGGCAGCAGTGACATGGTTTTCCATGCTGGAAACAGTTTGCAAATGCAGCTTATATGAAGTATGCTTGTGTTCTTACCTCAAATGCTCTCCTGTGTCCTGGGCACGCCTCACAATTCATGGATTCATCTCCTGCTAGGTCTATCGCCACAACTCCGTCTTTACTATACTTCTTACACAGCTCGACCACCTCCATTGACCAATCTACAGAGACAATAAGCAATAGATTGTAAAAGTCCTTGATTTGGGTGCATATATATTTGTTATTATGTTATGGTTTTAAATATATGATATGATTACTACTAGAAATCTATAATATGATTTAATATATTATTGATTTATAGTATTCACTTAAATTTTGGATGGATGGATGGATGGATGGATGGATGGATGGATAGGTAGATAATTTCTTAAGCTCCAAGTCAGCATATTAAGGACCTTTCATGCCAAGAGCAATAACTACAGAAATAACTATAATTATCTGTATTAGCATTCACACCAGCAGACAATATTGCTCGGTTTATTATACACGTGCGCCGCTTTTGTCATCTGTTGCCTTCAAATGCTAAAGCTCTTCAATCAGAATTGATGGTATAGTTTCTCTGTTCTGTTTTGGTGTGAACTTTAATATTTAGAAAATTTTTAGCAATGATTTTTATCATCAGTTATCATCCTTGGTGGGATTGGGGCTTTAGAGTGATTTGTGACACTGAAATTTAGAATTGCTACCACAGGGGAAAAAACATATTTTTAAATATATTTCAATAGAAAACATTTATTTTAAATTGTAAAAATGTTTCACAATATCACCGTTTTAATGTCGTTTTGATCAAATACACGCAGCTATGGTGAGCAAAAGAGACATTAAACATTAAAAGATCCTTCCAACCCCAAACATTTGAATGATATTGTACCTGACAATTCGGTATCAAGGGTTAGGCTACTTGAATTTAGAAAACACATAACACATGAATCACCAAGGCTTCCAAATTCTCTATAGCATTTCCAAGCAGCTTATTCTGTCTGAATTTAAGATATGGACAAAAAAAATTCAGAGCTAATCTGCTGGTGGAAAGTTCTGCCAGTGGTGTGATGATTAAACACCATTGGTCATGACAGAGAGCGACTGTGGATTATTGGGCTTTTAATGAAGGATGACAGAAAGGCTTGTCCTCTTAAACACACAGCACACTGGGTGGGGTTGGGTGAGGGAGAGATGAGAGTGCATTACTTGGCATGTGACGCATGCAGCACAGAATGGACCTGGCTTTGGTGTTGAAGGCCTTCTCTCCCTCCTTAAATCCCTGGTTCACCAGGTCCACCACATCATCTGGAGTGATGTCTCCTCTGGGAGGAAGAGAGAGAACAGAGCCGAGAACAGAGCCAAGAACAGTGTTATTGTGCAAGAGAAAATGTGAACCAGCAGTATTGTAACATAAGAACAATAAACAATACATGCAATAAAAGAGCAAATACACATACGGTTTTTGGTCCCAAGGTACAGGACTCACTCCCTTGTTGGCCAGTAGATGTGGGCTGTATCTGGCTTCAACGTAGATCACTCCCTCTTTGGCCTTTGTCTCTACAAACTCATAAGCTATCCTCTTGATGGCCTCTCTGTCCCCTCTGCAGATGCAGATAAGACACCATCACAAACCCACTCCCTATACCCAAATAGACCTTGTGTTAAAAACTACTACTAAATTAATGAATTAATGTGTGTGTGTGTGTGTGTGTGTGTGTGTGTGTGTGTGTGTGTGTGTGTGTTTATTTTTTCCCCACATTAATTTTACACGTCTACCACAATTACGTGGTTGTTTCTTTAATACAGTTTATACTTTTTTCTCGATTTATCCATAGTTTATTTAGCATGTTGTAATGTGATCGACACAAGGTAACAACCATAGGGCAGCTTAAAATATTTTCCGATACAATCTAAAATATTTTGTCAATAAAATACAATTAATAACTTGTTCAAATAAAACAATGGCTTTTTTTTTATAAGTAAAAATAAACTTTTGAGTTTGACAACAGACACACCGCAAAAAACACAGCTATACGTACATCATAATTCAAAAACATAATAAGTAAATAATTTCTGAACATTGACTCTGTCATTATTGGCCTCTTTCTCATGGTTTCTCAATAGAATTAATAACATTATAGAATATAATAAAGTAGTTCTAATAGGGCTCATTATAACGCAGTGTTACAACACACCCCACCAGCATAACTAGGAATTAAACCGTGAATCGTGTCTTCTGCTGATAGATCCGCATTAAAGAACTATCTCAACTGTTAAATTACAAATATAATATTAAAATAATATCAGATTTATCTCATTTAAAAAAACACAGAAAACAGCAATGAAAAATTTACGCAAGTAAGAAAATTACTTTTGCTATGCTTTAATAAATGTTGAGTGATATCTTTCAAATATATATGTTTTAATTTTAGTAAAAAAATAAACATCTTTATAGTACTGATATGGCAACTAGTAAATACAGTCAGTTTCATCATGCTGGCATGTGTGGAACGTTTTAAACCATGTGTGTTACAACTACAGTGAGGAAAATAAGTATTTGAACACCCTGCTATTTTGCAAGTTCTCCCACTTGAAAATCATGGAGGGGTCTGAAATTGACAATTGACAATTTCAGACCCCTCCATGATTTCTAAGTGGGAGAACTTGCAAAATAGCAGGGTGTTCAAATACTTATTTTCCTCACTGTACATATATAGTTATACATATATATTTATATTTCACAGATAATCTTCTTTGCTTGTATGTTTCGGAGAAATGTTGTATTGCAACACTTCTCGTTACTGCTTCCTTAGAATAGCTTGTTTTGGTATCCTCATTTGTATGTTGCTTTTAATAAGAGCATAAGCTAAATGTAAAGGTAATGAGGTCATTGGATGGAAAAACACATACATACATGTTTTATCTGGTTCTTCTGCTTATGAGCTCAGTATTGTGAATGTGTAATTTGACTGAATGGTTTAACTGTCACAGTTAAGTGTGTTACAGCTGACTTGCTCTTTGCTGCCTAATAAACAGCACTGAAATACAGCTGCAGAACTTTTCCGTGATTCATTTGTTGAATTTGAGTCCGTGATTCAAAAAAAAAGAGAGTGAAGCAAAGTGAGAAGTGAAAATAATAAATGAAGTATACATGTATAGTATAATGAAGAATAACTGCTCTAGCTATAACTCAGTTATATCGTTATGTAATTTAAAAAAATATATATTTCTCTAAGGAACAAAGATAACATGCTTTGAAGAGATGATATATTAGAAAAGGCTGAATTGACTGAATGAACTAAATGTGTGAAATGTTTAATTTACACAGTCATAAAACAAAACCCTTCATAACTGCATAACCAGGTTCCAATGTTCACTTGTTCCAAGAACAACTGCAAGATAGCAATGGCCATAATCATTTTACAACTCAATGACACTTACACTATGATAAAATAAAAAAAAAGTATCAGCGTAATGGCACGGTTATTTTTTTTAAACTTCCCTTTCTGGGTCACATTACGATTAAAAGTACGTATCCAGTTTGCACCACATGACATGCATTGAGTCTGTTTAAAACACCATACAATAAAGAGACTAGTGAGTGCCAAAAACAGCCAGTGAGTTCCCCATGTTGTTGTGGGGGAGGCGCATACTGTAAACAAGGCCCTTTTAAAGTTTCCTGGGACTAGAGGTTCCTTTTCAATGAAGCTTGTCAGCTGCCGGCAGCACTACTTTTCATGCATTTATCTATCATGTTCACGAATCGAGTAGAAACAAGTAGAAAATGGCACATTATCTGACTCTTGAGAGAATTGTGTGCCAGGACAACAGAAAAGCCTATGCAGAGGTTATATGTCCGTTGCTATAGTGACACGTGGTGAAGGTGTGACATGAGCTGCATGTAAAGATGGATGCTGGACATCAGAAAGGATACTATGCCCTTGAGGGTGTATGCACCACCAGGCTCACTCACTCACTTATGAATCACTTAAGCGATGCTTCAGATATGTGTCAGTAATTGAGTTAACATCCATGGAATTCATTATTTACTCCTCTGTAGTGAAGGACTCAACAGTATAATGATGCCCTTAAATCATTTGATACATGACGAACCAAATATTTCCAGATCTAAAGAGAGTAATATAATATACTATGAAATCAATTTACAGAAACCGAACTGTAAAATCTACTCAGTCTAGGCTTTTTAATGATCACACACACAATTACCGAAATATAACTGTTGTTGGCGCTAAATCTTCCGAAAAAAATATTTTCATTAAAAAAAATTATTTTCATAAAATCATTGAGAATTTTTTTTTTTTATGTTCCTGCTCTCCATACAGTTTTAATAATGAGGCTTTCATTCCATTAAAGGTCTTCAAGCAAATTCACAACACAATTTATTTAGAGTCAGATATTTTCTCGGCACAACTACTTACGCAATGACATGCATGTAGTGATTGAACTTGCCAAGGAATTCCGTGAGTGTGGCCGGCTTATGAACTTTGCACAGGACTCTCATTTCATTCTCATCGCTCACAGGTAGAGGGATTCCCCGCCGCCTGAGACACAGAAGACAGCAGAGGACACTGGTTAGAGCTTAGAAAGTTTTGATGGAAAGACCACAGAACTGCATAATTTGTCTAGGGCGCAAAAACATATGGTGCTGTTGATTAATTACGAAAATTAATTTAAAGCTTATCCCAGGGGTTTTTCCTGCCTGAAAATATTTCAAGAAAATTGCCAAAATGAATCTATTTCCCACCAAAAATGATTTTAAATATATTTAATGTGACTATACCTGGCGTTCCAGTGTTCTGCCCCCTTCATTATTTATAGTGACCATGGGATGACAGGCTTCAAATATAAGTTATTGTATAAATCTATACAATCATTGCAGTTCATATTTGATTTGAGAGCAGCAGTGCAGGTAAAATTAGCAGTTTATACTTACTTAAAGGGATAGTTCACTTAAAAAATTAAAATTAAATTTAAATAAAGAAATTACATTTTGAAATGTTTTAGCTTACCTCATGGGCATCCGAAGTGTAGGAGTATTTGTTTCCCCAGTAGTTTTAATTTTGATCATTTTAGGTCAAACCGTTGTTGTCTGTGCCTCACATAATGCAGGTCAATGGTCACCACCT
Organism: Pseudorasbora parva; assembly: GCF_024679245.1. Taxonomy (NCBI): domain Eukaryota; kingdom Metazoa; phylum Chordata; class Actinopteri; order Cypriniformes; family Gobionidae; genus Pseudorasbora; species Pseudorasbora parva. Next base: position 21,080,223 of record NC_090177.1, on the reverse strand, counting down.
CAAAGAGCATACACAGAGAAGTCCAAATTAAACAATCCCCCATCGTAAGTACACACTGATGGCCTAAGACACGAAACCAGCGGTTTGTGTGAGAAAACGAACAGTATTTATATCGTTTTTACCTCTTGTACACCACTACATCCGACTGATCCGAGGGCGCGTGTGCGTGTTTCCTGTTGTGACATTCGTGCGTTCTGGCTTTAGTCTGCGCAAGCGCGGAAAGTGCCGGAAGTGGATCTCTCGCGTGTACAAGAGGTAAAAACGATATAAATACTGTTCGTTTTCTCACACAAACCGCTCCTTTCGTGTCTTAGGCCATCAGTGTGTACTTACGATGGGGGATTGTTTAATTTGGACTTCTCTGTGTATGCTCTTTGAGGGGGTGACCATAGACCTGCATTATGTGAGGCACAGACAACAACGGTTTGACCTAAAATGATCAAAATTGAAACTACTGGGGAAACAAATACTCCTACATCTCGGATGCCCATGAGGTAAGCTAAAACATATCAAAATTTAATTTCAAAGTGAACTATCCCTTTAAATTTGGGATCGTTCCTTCAGCTTTAGAAGGCTTGAAATATAACACACAAATGCAAATTTCAAATACAACAATAATTATAAATAATAATAATACACACTAGTATTATAAATGGTTAATATAAACTATATCAATTATATTATAAAGTACTATAATTATATTATATTATAAATTATATGTGGCTATGAGAAAATAGCCACAAAGGATTTAACTTTCACAGCTTTGAGCAAATCAAAGTATTTATCACAGCATGTAATTGGAATGTATTTCACTTACTTTGCTACATCTATAATGGTCTTTATTTGAATAGCACCATCAAGATGCACGTGTAGCTCTACCTGCAAAGATAAAGGATCAGCGATAAAATACATCTGTATATCGACTGACTTTTTCACACCACTGAACCACGTATCAAATGTCACAATGCATTATAGACACTTGCTGATACCATAGAGCAGAAGCACATTTGTCAAAATGTTGAGGTTAACTTTTAAGCCTGTCGTATTCAGATGGTTAGTGAAGGCTCCTTCTCGCACAGCTGTGAAATGCTTCCCGTGAAGTACATCTAGAATGTGGAATGCACGAGTAGGTGAAATGAGTTCAGTAGAAAGGCCAGGGATGCCAGGGACGGCTGTGAGAGAAGTGAATGTAATGGCTACTATCTGCTGAGATGTACTGACAGCATGGGGAGTTGTCCTGACAGATGACCCAATTAAATTGTGACCCCACTTCACCAGCAGCTGTGAAACAAACGGCAAGGGGGATAGAGGGAAATCATAAAGAAAAAACTAAGTCTTGCCTACTAAAGAATGCAAAAACCCTCCAAGTGGCATCAACTGTTCTCATAGTGTCACGGTGACTCTGTGAGCATATGAACACTGTAAAAAAATAATACTAATTAAGGCCCCAATTGAAATTTTTCTAGTGACTGATCACATCTAAATTTTTGAGTTGGCCAAATTGAATTTCTTTTAATTAAATTGCATCAATTCACAGAAATTTTATTTGGCCAACTGAAAATTTTAGATGTGATCAGTCACAAAAAATTTCAATTGGAGACATACATTTTTTTACAGTGTAATTAAATCCACAAAAAGAGATTGCATTCATTTAGTGTTGTTGCAAAGCATGCTGGGAAATGGAACTCCCAGCCCAGTTTCGGTTCAATTTAAATTAGTCTAAATTAAAAGAAACTCAAACCAATGAATCAATTCATATTACTAAAAACATAGTCAGTTTTGAGAACACAAAAGAAAAAGAAAGTTCTAAATACTCATAAAAGTTAATTTGTTTGAACTAATTACTTTCATTTGAGTTGGCTTTACTCAAACCGATTAATTATTTTGAATGTTAGAGTTTACTGTGCAGAGAACAAAAATCCAGAAATGTTTAACACAAGAACAAGAACTGGGGGAAACAGATGGCTTTAAAACAAGGAACATATGAGAACTAATCAGAAACCAAGAAAACTGGGGGAAACCATGAAACGGAACCAGACAATAAAAACTAAACATGACATGACTGTGAAACATTTTGTGTTTAATCACTGCTAAGATTTTGGAAGACTTTTTCACATTGTATTTGGGAATGATATTTGTATGTTTGCCTTGTCAGTAGCAGCAGTTAAGTAGTGGCAGCAGTATATCCTGTAGTTTACTGAACAGATAAAAAAATGATCAGCTCTTTTTTTTGTCATCAAATTCTTCTGACATCCTGATGTTGTCTCTGTTCGCATGGCTGCAGTGATATATTTTAGTAGTAGTCCAGTCAAACTGTAGTTTAAATTATGGAAATACACAAGTGATCTTGAACTAAGTTACATTATAGTACGAATGTGAAAAATGTGAAACAAAATGTGTCTCCTCCACAAAAAATAAGACGTAATGACGCATTTGGTCACGAGACACACGACAGCCAATGCTGTCAAAGCTGACTGACGTTTCTTCAGGCGGCAATACTTGAAATGTATTATTAATCTTTGGTGGATGGACTCAACGTTATTGATCGCTTTTGGGGATTTTCTTCACACAAATCAATCGTTTTGCCTCTGAACACTTGGGATATTTGTATTTTCTGAATAAATTGTGCCCTCAGTTGTATTTGCCTGTTATATCCTGTTTTTTATAATACACAAATGGGTAGGTTTAGGGAAAAGTTTGAGTTACGTGTTCAAAATGTCTGAATATGTGTGTGTGTGTGTGTCCACAAGGTAAATGGATTTATAAACATAATGAATTGTGTTTTTTTGAAAATGTAAAAATGCAGAATGTTTCTTGTCATTCGTAAGTTTTGGGGCAGTGTGTAGGGGATAGAAGGAAAAAGCGTTGATAAACACACTAAAAAAAGATGCATCTTGAGAGCATACGAATTGGCTTGTCATATCATGCCATTTCATGAGATCAGTCTGGACCAGCTCCCCCCGTGTAGTTCTGAGCTGATTTCTCACCTTTCTTAGGATCATTGAGACCCCACGAGGTGAGATGACAGTCTGAGGAAGATTGACAGTCATGTTTAGCTTCTTCCATTTTCTAATGATTGCTCCAACAGTGGACCTTTTTTCACCAAGCTGCTTGGCAATTTCCCCATAGCCCTTTTCAGCCTTGTGGAGGTGTACAATTTTGTCTCTAGTGTCTTTGGATAGCTCTTTGGTCTTGGCCATGTTAGTAGTTGGATTCTTACTGATTGTATGCGGTGGACAGGTGTCTTTATGCAGCTAATGACCTCAAACAGGTGTATCTAAATTAGGATAATGGAGTGGAGGTGGACATTTTAAAAGCAGACTAACAGGTCTTTGAGGGTCAGAATTCTATAGACAGATGTTCAAATACATATTTGCAGCTGTATCATACAAATAAATAGTTAAAAATCATATATTGTGATTTCTGGATTTTGTTTTTAGATTATTCCCCCCCCCCCCCCCCCCCCATGATTTCTAAGTGGGAGAACTTGCAAAATAGCAGGGTGTTCAAATACTTATTTTCCTCACTGTACATAAAATAAATGGCCACTTTCAAACAGAACAGACCCGCATGAGCATGATATGAACCAGATACATTGACACTGATTACACAGTTTGATCTCCAGGGGACCGGCTTGACACGGGAAAGCACACTGTGAATTAAGTCCCTTCCCCCACCCCAGGAGGAAAAGGTGGTGTGCAACTGCAAGCAGCATATATAAAACCATATCAACACCTTCAGCGCAGTTGAATAACGGAAACACACATGCTTTGTAACTTGAGGTACCTGATAGATCTAAACAATCTCAAAGCAAACTGGACTGGGTACAGGAAATAAAACTATGCTTTACATTCTTCTTCAGTACAAAAGTGAGACATAGGATCTATAATGTTTAAAATAGAGAAACTACACCCTCCATTCATTTTCGGGATTATAAAAAACTATTTCTGCAAGACACTGTGTGTCTTTGGCAGAACTAAGAAAGGATGATGTCACCTCTAGAGCTTTCACTCCATTGGTCTTTACTCATTTGGCTCAGTTACTCGGATCAGGTTAACAGAGCACGAGGCCCAATGGGACTGCAGTAAGTCAATACTTTCTTCAAACGCCTACTCGTCTTCATGGGTCAAACAAGTTTAAGTTGCCAACCTGTTTAGATGAATCGGCAAACAACTTCTGCAGTTAGGTCTAATATTAATATCACTGTGAAAGAGGGTGGGGTTGAATATGCATGGACTGCATTGCATTTAAATATTTATAAGACTGGCCTACATGCAACTGTTCACATTTTGAAATCAAATGACTCTTAAATGTTGCAGTTTATGATAAAAATACGGTCTTGTTTTTAAGGTGTTTGTTTGTATAATTCATTGTTCTAAGAAAACTATTCAAGTGTCACTTAATTTGTTGAATTTCTGATAAGGTATTACGGTATGAAGGGTGTGTATTGTAATTTTTTTACCACCTACAATGATTGCAGCTCTTTGTAAGGTCTATTACAAATTACAATCAAATTAAACAACTAAGGCCTTTAGAATATGTGTTTATGTAACGGAGGCCAGCTAGTAAGAGATGTGCAGGTAAACCTCAATCCACTGAGCTGTGAAGAGCCACTATACTGTATAGTCACACTATACTGCTGACAAAGGTGCAGATTAAACCCTAATTAATATGCAGTTCTCAAAAAAATAAAAAATAAAAATAATTAGATATGTGCATTAAAATGTTTTAATGGAAAGCACACAATCACAAAATAAAATAAAAAAGGGTGCCATGGTTATCATTTAAGAATAAGGCTTTGAATTCTACTTTCAGTGATACAGCTGTCAGTCCTCCACCTGTACATTGTCACTGTGATACAAGAACAGTAAAGAAGAGACTCACAGGTTATTGACACTTCCACAGATTATTTGCTTATCGGCAAGCTTTTGGTATCAGTTCCCCAGGCTGACTTCTGCTTGCTGAGTCAGTGCAATAACTCCAAAGGGCAGTTACAATGCTCTGTGTGAAGTGTGAACATTACCTTGGAGCGTTCTCTCCTTCATCGCTGTCACTGTATGTGGCTATCGCATTATGTGCTTAACACACATCACTGTTCCATCACTGTTAGAATATTAATGCTGTAATCAGCTGCAAGCACCAAGATCTCTTCTTATTAAAATACGTCTCAAACTATTTGTATGAATTTTTCAATTATTTCATGATAATAAGTGTTTTTTTCTCCTTTATACTTGGGGGGGGGAAAGACACTTTAAACACCTTAAAGGGTTAGAGCGTTGAGTTAGCCCTGGTGGTTCCAGGAAGATTTGTCTGCAAAGATACTGTTTAAAGCACAACTACCTGACAAATGTGATGCTGGACCACAAAGCCAGTTATAAGTAGTACAGGTATATTTGTGACGACAGTGGCCAACAATACATTATATGGGTCGAAACGATAGATTTTCCTTTTATGCCAAAAATCATTAGGATATTAAGTAAAGATCATGTTCAATGAAGATATTTGGTAAATGTACTACCATAATTGTTTTTTTAAATGTAGCCTTAAATGTAGCCTATCATTATTAGTAATATGCACTGCTAAGGACTTCATTTGGACAACTTTGAAGGCGATATTCTCAATGTTCAGGTTTTTTTGCAACCTCAGATTCCAGATTTATATCAGCCAAATATCATCCTCTAACAGACATTAATAGAAAGCTTATTTATTGTAATTTGATCAATTGTATAAATCTCTATAATAATATGCTAATTAAAATGATGCTGAAGTGTCAAACATTCTGACTGAAACTCTTTGACTCTTCCATCCAGAAAGGGCTATTCTCTGCTTTTATTGTTATTTGTATTAATTGTGCATTCCATTTTTATTCTTATGTATTTGTTTCCTTTTGACTGTGTATGAAATGTGTTATATAGACTAAATAAACTTGCCTTATTATCATTATGTCTCCCCCTTTTATCAGAATTAAGATGGCTTTAGGCGATATGGCTATTTAATTTACATTTATCAGGACATAAATGTTGGCATTTTAATGTGTGGTGTTTACTGTATGGGGCAGTTTTTTAACAGCATTCCACCACAAATGTATACCTCTATATCAAGCACAACAAGTAATAACAGTACTCTATATCAAGCACAACAAGTAATAACAGTAATGACACTGTAGGCTACTAACCTTAGGTTTGTCAAATGCTGGTTTTCCATTCTTTTCAGCCATTGTCTTGACTCGAAGCGTAAATTTGTCGTGATATAACTTGAACACAAACGGAACCTGTCAGCTCAAGGCAGTGAAGTTCAGCTTCCCCACGCGCGTCACTATTATACACTCGCGGACAAAGAACACGCCTTATTATGAACAGATAATGTAAGCAATGAACCCGCCTCTACATCAGCTTGAAATAAACAACGCGCGGTAACGCGCGCAGCGAGTGTGAAAACAATAACCGAGCAAACCAAACTGACAAGTGCACCTGATCCAAGCCTCGCGAAGAGATTAAACCGGAATCCTATTAGAAGATTTTAAAACAGTAATGGCACATCTAGCCTACACTGATAAAGACGTGACGCGAGATACTGGAACTGAAGCGTCTACACACTGCAAGCGAGAGCGATCGGGTGCGATAAGCTCTTTGCGTCGAGTTGCGCTTGAAGAAAACTGTTTATTAACTAGACAAGACTTAGTTAGTCACTTTCAGGTCATTGGTAGGCATTTTTATATCACTATATTAGACACAAGAGTCTGGTGAGTTTCACAAGTTGCAGTTACGTGAAAGACTGCCTAGACCAGGGAGTTTCGCGAATGGGTTCTTTAACCCAAAATAGGCCTATTCTTAATAAATGAATCTAAAGTTAAATAGCCTACAATAAGACCAATCGAAAATCCATAAGGTAGGCTAAAAGATACGATATAGGCTATGTTCACGATTGAACAGTTCTTTGATCTTTCCGATAAATCTGTTGAATCGATCGGTCACCCATCAGTTCGGAACCATCTCTTTCGGGAGGGCCCATGCATGTCCGAGTCCGACTTCTGATACCCTGAACACATAGAATGTGAATACAATTGGAATGAACCGACATGTAGCCTACAAGAACGGCATGTTACAAATGTCATAGGCCTATAGGCTACCGGAACGACTCGATTGTGAGTTTTGCAATTGAAATGCAACATAAAAAACTGGACAAATGAAGTTACAAATATTTATAAAACTTGCCCGACAAATAGCCTATTACTTTGGTTAACCCTTTTAGAACAGATCGCGACAATTTTGGTCCGCGAGATCCACTTTCCTGCAAAGTTTAGCTCCAAGTTCGAACCCTAATCAACAAACTCACCTGTCTAGCATCATACTGAAGTCCCGCTTCGATTAGCTTGTTAGGATGCGTTTTAGGGTTTGAACTCAGCGGAAAAGTGCATCTTGAGGGACAGAGCTGCAAAGCCCCAGTCGTAAAACACCGGTCTGGGGCGTTTTTGTGAACGAGCTACTTAAAATAAACTATTCTATATATATATATATATATATATATTATATATTATAACGAATTAGCTACTTAAAATAAACTATTTTATATATATATATATATATATATATATATATATATATATATATATATATATATATATATATATATATATATAGGCCTATATATATATTCACGGTCGACCGAAATGTAAAACATATAGGCCCCCTCGTGTGGATGGAATAGCCTAGCGCCTAATCACTCAAGTCACTTAGTTCTAGTCAATACCTCAAACAGACTACTATTTAAGATATTTTGGATTCAGAACCAAGATACTTCTTTAATTGAATAATCTATATTTTGTTGTTAATGACTTATTTGTTAACTGGGGCTGAAAATAGCCTATACTGTTAGACATATAAACTGCATGGCTCACCGTTGGCCACTAGATGTCAGGGGAGCGTCATAGGTGAGGAGGTGCATTCATTTCTTTGTTAAAGGGACAGCTCACCGCAAGGGGGTAATCTAGCACTTGAAAAAACGTTCCACCCAATAGGGCGGCCATTGCTAACCAAGCCATCACTTGCTGTTAGCATCCCATTGACTCCCATTCATTTTTGAGTCACTTTGACAGTGAATAACTTTACATCTGAGGCATTTAAAGACTACATTTGTCTATTGTTTATTTATAAAGAAACACAAAACTGCATAAAAGGCTCCATTACCTTGTATCTTACACTATCGCCCCGTAGAAGCTGTTTTTGTAAAAATAGGCTAACGATTGCGTCATAACCAACGCGACTCTGTCGCAGAGTTGAGAAATGACTGTATAGACAGGAGGAGACGCTCTTAAGCAATCTTTTACTGTCTATGAGACAGTTGGGGGAACATGGAGTCATAAAGTCCGATAAAGTCTAGGGAGAAGAATGGGGAGAAGCCCATAGTGAGCCAAAAGCAACGGGACAAACATTTAAAGGGTTACTTCAGCGATTAGCGTATGGCTTTGTATCAGTAGAAACCCTGGAGAATATTTAAATTATTGTGCTTTCCCCCCTCATATCTCCCTGAGACGAGAGATTTATGCATTTTATTTCTGGAAAAATTCCTCCTATGATGCAAAATGATGATTTTTGCATCATAGGAGGAATGTTTGCCCAGAGGCTAAAGACTACAACCAGCAGAGGGAGCTATTTCCTCATGTTTTGAATCTGCGCATGGGGGATGGGAGATTACACTCAGCTGGCAGGGAGAGCTCAGCTTGCAGACAGGATCATTTAAACGGAGCTATGGTGAGCAATGTAAGTCTTTTAACTTCTCAAATTCATTTCTATGAAAGTTAAGCTTGCAAAGGCATGAACTGAAACGCGTGCCAGACCGAACTCCTGTGTGAATGTATGCCGCGAATGTAGTCGCGATTACCTCAGCTCTCATCACTCCTGCAGTTAGTGCTCAGTGCTGTGACACTCGCGCGGTGACTCACTCATTATATTGAACAGACACGTTCAGTTTTTAATTGTAGTGTCTTCTCTAACTCAGTCACAGTAATCCAGCTGGTGGCTTTGGGAATGGCCTCACAGGGCAGCGAAGCATTCTGGGAATTGTAGTCTTTCATCCCCATGGGACAAAAATACATTTTCTGTCTTTTCTCAGTCTAGAAGACACCAAATTCAAAAATAATTTCACATTTCTACTGCATTGATGACCCAGTTTAAATACAGATTCATCTTCCCAGCGCTGAAGTACCCCTTTAAACAGCGTGATTCAGATTACACTTTCCACAACTACTAGAAGACCTACAACTGTCAGACAGGTTGCTCACGTCACATCTACGTCAGTCTGAGCCTGCGCAGTTCGCTCAGCCATCAGGAAGTGAGTGCTTTTAATTGACTTCATTTTCCGCCGTTGAAGTCTATGGGATCGCTCTGTCCATTACTTTTACTGTCTAATGGTTCACCCACACAAACATGTATGAGTTTATTTCTTCTGTTAACCACAAAAGAAGATATTATTAATAATGTCTGTAACCAGACAGTGGGCCCCATGACTTCCAGAGTATTTTTTCCTACTATGTAATGGGTAAATGAGTGCCATCAACTGTCTGGTTACAGACATTCTTTAAAATATCTTATTTTGTTTTTAACAGAAGAAAGAATCCCATACAGGTTTAGAACAGCTTGAGGGTGAGTAAGTAAGTAATGACAAAATGTTCATTTTTGGGTAAACCGTCCCTTTAAGTGGAGATGGACCACACACTGCCTAAATATGCATAACGTGATTCAAACCTAAAATCAGATAGGGATGATTAGTTGCTAAGAATTTCTCATTTATTCAGTGCATATTTGTATGCACTGCTAAGAATTTCCTTGCCACATGTTTTTCCTAAATAAAAAAATAAAAAACACCATAAATACTCCAAAAAAAACTAAATAAGATAAATAAGAGACATTCCCATACAACATGGATGCCAAAGCATTACATTTTAACACAATTATTTTAAAACTGCTGCTGTTAGAGCAGTTCCCTAACAACAACCCTTGTTTAACTTGGCCTAATCCAACTACTCTAACCCTACGTGAAGCCACATGCAGCCTTTTCCTGTTTCCCAACCAGAAAAAACATCCCATTAAATGTGTCATACATCAGTCTGCTGGAACAGTGCTTGAGAATGCGGTAGCACCACGTTTTCTATAAATCCCTCAGTGTGCTCTATGCTATTAAGACATGGGTAGAGATGTAAAGCTTTTGAGCAGATGTAAAAACATTCTTTTTTCCATTTGCCATTTATTTACGTTGGTTTCATTTAATTTGTGGCTCCTTGCATGCCCCCTGTCTAAAAGATAAAGCACCACTGTTTGATGTTCATGACTCTGTGACGTCTTTTGAATTCACCCCTATGCCATCACTCTAAACTGTCATCAAATATGATTCATATGCTAACCAAATGTGGTTTGAACATTCTTTGATCATGCATTTCCTGATTCTTATGCTCTCTCATTTAGGTACATTTTTGTCTTCTGTTAGAAAGGGGAAGTGGCTTTCAGTGGGTTGGAGGTCATGGTGATCTTCTAGCTAAAGAACAGAATATCCGTTAAAAATATTGACTCTGCTGGCCACATGTTAGGAAGTAGCTGCTGCAGTGAATCTATCCCTTGTCCTGTATTTATTTGTTCTCCTTTATTTTAAGACATGAAGTCCAGTAATGGAACAAGGCTGTTGCTATTTTAATGTTATTAAGACCAAGAGGATATTTATAATATTTGAATTCAGTATTTCAGTTTCCAGTAACCTTGTCAAAGTGTTACTGATTGTTTCAGTATATTATGTTGTTCATAAATTTGATAAAACACGCTTCCAAATAATGACATATACATTTGTATGACCTGCAATAACAATAATCATGATAATCATTAGCAGCACAGGTCCATGATCAGGCCCCTATGAAAAATGCACACTTTTTGAATGTTTTTCAAACAAATTTTTGGGGGAAATTTGCGTAATGTCATTGGATTTGGTAAACTGTTAAATGGAGATAGATTCTTACTGGTATAGCTGAATGAAAAATGCAGTATGTTTTCAACTTATATTCAAGCAAAGTGTGACGCTTTCCTATAGCTCAACCAGTAGAGCGTGGCGCTAGCAACGCCAAGGTCATAGGTTCGATTCCCAGGGAGAGCAAGAACTGACAATAATGTAAAAATGTGTACCTTGAATTCAATGTAAGTCGCTTTGGATAAAAGCGTCTGCCAAATGCATAAATGTAAATGTAAATGATGTGTAGGACTCTTTTATAAAGGTTCCAAAAGGTTTTTTTCACAAGAATAAAGAACCATTTTTGCTTCTCCAAAGAACCTTTCACTGAGCATTTCTTAAAAGAAACATTTGAAGAACATTTAATAATCTAAAGAATACTTCTTCACTATAAACATTTTGAGCAATGGAAAGGTTTAATGGATGTTAACATTTCTTAAAGCTACACTGTGTAACTTTTTTAGTTTATTCTTAGCTAAAAACACTTAGTTCTTTCAAAAATATATGTGCTCATTAATGTATATTTACTTCTTTCAAGTAATAAAGTATTCTCGTAAGTTTATAATATGCCATTGAAAATACATATGAGTGAGGGGTTCGAATGCCGGTCGCCATGTTGCCCCTCCATCTTGAAAGTACATTCGCCAAAGAGGGACATACCCGTAAATTCAAGCTTCGCCTTTCCCTTTTTAACACTCGATGAGTTGTGTTGAATGTGAAGAGGGGGATTGCCATGTTAATTTTGGACTAAATCAGCCACCGTAGGAGTTGAAATGAAATCAGAATTGAGAGGAACAGAAACTATTATTAACAAGGGGGTAATCTAGCGCTCGGAATGCGTTCCACCCATAGGGGCTGCCATTGCTAACCCAGCCATCACCTGCTGTTAGCATCCCATTGACTCCCATTCATTTTTGAGTCACTTTGACAGTGAATAACTTTACATCAGAGACGTTTAAAGACTACATTTGTCTATTGTTTATTTCTAAAGAAACACGACAATGCAAAAGGCTCCATTACCTTGTATCTTACACTATCGCCCCGCAGAAGCTGTTTTTGTAAAAATAGGCTAATGATTGCGTCATAACCAACGCGACTCTGTCGCACAGTTGAGAAATTACCGTATAGACCTGAGGAGACGCTCGCAGGCAATCTTTTACTGTCAAGTAAGTTTAGCAGTAAGTGAGCCAAAAGCAACGAGAGAAAATATTTAAACAACGTGATTCACATTTCACTTTCCACAACTACAAGAAGACATACAACTGTCTGACAGGTTGCTCACGTCACATCTACGTCGTCAAGCTCAGTCTGAGCCTGCGCAGTTCGCTCAGCCATCAGGAAATGAGTGCTCCTTTACTGACCTCACTTTCCGCCGTTGAAGTCAATGGGATAGCTCTGTCCATTTCTTTTACTGTCTATGATTATTAACGTGATGGTCATATACCTTTAAAGGCAATAAAGAAATGCAGTGGTCTGAGCTTTTGTAGAGTATTTTTTAACTACTTTTTTCATACATTGAGAGTCAATGGGGTTGAAAACAACACCAGACTTTACCTATTACACTGATATTTATTTATTTATTTATTTATAATAATATCCTATTATTTCTATTTATCCTATTTTGTGTTTTGCAGAATGCTGCATCTCTTATACTGCAAATTTCAATGTGACTCAAAGCTTACATTGATACATTTCACAGATTCAGTTTAAATATTTTAATATTCCCTTCCAGACGGTACTGGGCTCTTCTCATAAAGCTGTTACTGCATGTGGGTGTGTGTGTATGTGTGTTGTCTGACATTTTTCCTGTGACTGTCAGATTTGCTTGCTTCCTCTCAAACGCCATAGCTGACCCTTGTTTAAGACAGTATTCTTATCAGAAACGAAAGGCTTTCCTGTTACGACTCTCGCAGTTCACACATCTAGTTAGAATGTTTGGAACGTAGGTATCATTTCCTCTCCTCAAAAACAGTTAGTCATATTCAAGTTCTTCTTTGCAGAGGTAATTTGTCTACATTGCTGCACATCTGGGCTGTAGCTGCGATTAACGTGTAAAAGTTCTGTTCAAATGAAAAAGAAAGCAACCTGGAAGCTTTAATGCTTTACTTTGCATGCAGAGATTTTAATGTTGAACAAAGCACCAATGACGTCAACCAAGAGAATATAAAAATGATATAAGACGATCTGACACAGCCTACTTTTGCACGGCTCTCGACTCGCTCCCTCTGGTTTTATACAAACGCAACAAACGTCATCTCCTATTTGCTGCCTGGAACCTTAATATAATATGGGAATACAATTATAAATTATCTTCAAATAATACAAATATTTCCTGTCCATGTATTTATTTATTTTTATTAGTCGTGTAAGGCCTAATCCTCCTCGCAGTATTTATTTAGCAACAATGATAGACTAGGCCTAACTGTACATTCCCAGGGAACGTTCTCATAACGTTCTGGTAAGGTTCTGGCTGTGAGCAAACGTTCTTCCACTAACGTTAATAGAACGTTAGATCAGTGTTATCTGGTCTTTAATATAGGGCTATGCTTAGGTTTGACCACCGTCTAATGTTTTTCTTTTTCTTTTCTTTTTTCTTTTTTTATCAGAACATTCAGGGAACATTCAAAAGTTAGGCTACACTTCCATATTGTTTGCAAAATTAAAATGGAACGTTCCCTCAGCATTCACATATTTATTTATTATTTTTATTTTAAACTGTAGGCTACATTTTGAACGTTCAGATAACTTAATGGAAACCTTAGAAAAAATGTTCTTAGGACATTTATGGGTTGTCGATATGTATTTTATTTGCAAACATTTTTCGGTCTCACTGTCAGGTTAGATTTAAGATTCATATGAACTATAAAATATGATAACTGTCATAGAAAGGATACGAAGAAAAGAAGTTTCCAGTTTCCAAATTATTAACTATGACTCCAGCTGATTAACTGTTACAGTTGAGGCCAAATTCTTCAAACCTCCAAGGCAAATCATAGGCTTTTTTAACATTAAGCCAATAAGGAATTGTTTGGCGAATCCTAAGAAATGTTAGAATTATGTTCAGTTTGTCTGGTCAAGCATGTTGATTCATCAAGTAATTCTTCTTTATTACAGGGTGTGTGGTATATCTAATAGGAATAAAGGAAATTGGAAAGGTCCTAAGCCAAAGCCCTGGAGATCACATGTGCAGCACACAAGAATGGGATGAATGAAGGAGTAAGCACAAATACCAATAGCAAAAGCATAATGAGGTTTACATACCATAGCATATTTCTTTAATAAAAACCAAACACACCACACTGAGCGGGGTTTCCTGTAGTATGGCTAATGTACATTCATTATAGAATTGCCAAATGACTGTACTTCTCTGTCATTTCATATTCAAGTTTTTACTCTGCGGTAAGCAGGTGTTAAATGAAAGCACTCCGGCCCACAGCGGATTTCGAGTATGAATCAGAGAAAACTGTTCAATGCATGCATGTCACTTTCAGTGAAATCTTTTCCATGAGACATTATTGGACATTATTGGGGGGGGGGGGGGGGGGGGGTTGTCCCACATCTGCTTTTCTTGCTCAGTTAATCTCTAAACATTTCAACAATATTTTTGTGGATCATCCTTCCAGAACAAATGTAGACATTTCTGACAACCTATAACATGTTTCCAATGGACTTTGATGAATGTTTATTTAATAACATTTATAGGTTAATAATATTTAGATTTGACCTCCACTCTTAAACTAAATCCAAAAACTTTGCATAACATGACAGTTGCACAATATTTTTCTTTCTGAATACTATAACTGTGTTTTGGATAAAGAATGCCTCGTACCCAAAACGGCCCCTTACGGTGATATTGTACATTCCAAACATTTGTGATTTTTGGAGAGGATGTCAAAATAAATATAAATGGCTGGACAGAATTTTTAGACAGAACTAATATCCACTCCACTCTTGCTGTATCTGGCAGGCCACATGTGTTCCAGCTGAATTATCAAGAGCTGTGGTATTTGTAAAAGTGAATTTCCCGTCTATGTCTATTTTTAAACCGTCATTCCCAGTGGGTCATCCTGATTTTCAATAGGATTGTCTTGTCTGAGTACTCCACGTGGAAAATGTATGTCTTGAGAAGCTAAAAAATCTTTTTTAGTGCCACCAACAGTTTAAACTGAAGCAAATTCTCTATTTTAAAGGCACAATATGTAACATATTTGGATTAAAATATCCAAAAAACACTTGAACAGTATTGTATATTCGGTTGCTTTGTGCAATTACATTATCGCAAATGTTTCCAAGAATGTTTAAATCCAGAGAAATAAGCAATTTTAACCAGGACATGGACCGTATCTGTGCGACGCCTATCAATGACATCACACCTCTTGATTTCATTTTGTAGAATCCATGGAAACATCAAAGACGCTTTAATATATTATGTTTTAGACAGGTGAGCAACTGTTTGGATACATTTATCTAAAAAAAAACCCAAATCATTATTATATAGTTCAATACAATTAGTCTTATTGTTTAAATCTCGTTTTCTTGTTTTACCATGCCTATCGATCTAGCTTACTGTAGAGTGCAACAAGTGTCTTGTAGTAGCCGGCGAGTGAATGCAGAATAGCACACTCAAATGTATCTAATATTAAACAGCGCTGCGTTAGCCCACATATGCATTGCCTGAAAAAGCGGAAGCGGTCGCCTGTGAGGCTGTGACATAATAAAAGCTCAGCAAAATCAAGGTGTCATCAAGCTACACCTTTGTTTTGAATGAGCAACTTCTAGTGGCAACAAATTGAATATTGTGAATTTAAATGCTATTACAATTTAAACCAAAATACACTTTATTGCCAAAAGTATTGGGACACCCTTCCAAATAATTGAATTTAGATGTTCCAATCACTTCCATGGCCACGGTTGTACAATGTCAAGCACCTAGACATGCAGACTGCTTCTACAAACATTGTGAAAGAAGTTGCTCTCAGGAGCTAGTGAATCAAAACATGGTACCGTGATAGGGTGCCACCTGTGCAATAAGTCCATTCGTGAAATTTCCTCACTACTAAATATTCCATGGTCAGTGTTAATAGTATTACAACAAAGCGGAAGCAATTGGGAACAACAGGCCAAGTAAAATCACAGAGCGGGGTTAGTGCATGCTGAGGTGCACAGTGTGCAGAAGTCACCAACTTTCTGCAGAATCAATAACTACAGACTTCCAAACTTTCTGTAGCCTTCGGATGTGCTCAAGAACAGTGCGTAGAGAGCTTCATAAAATGGGGTTCCATGACCAAGCAGTTGCATCCAAGCCCTTACATCACCAAGTGCAATGCAAAGCATGGGATGCAGTGGTGTAAACCACAACGCCACTGGAATCTAGAGCTGAGACTTGTTCTCTGGAGTGACAAATCACGCTTCTCTGTCTGACATTCTGATGGACGAGTCTGGGATTTGCAGTTGCCAGGAAAACGGTACTTGCCTGATTGCATTGTGCCAAGTGTAAAGTTTGGTGGAGGAGGGATTATGGTGTGAGGATGTTTGTCAGGGATTGGGCTTGGCCCCTTAGTTCCAGTGAAAGGAACGCTTAATGCTTCAGCATACCAAAACATTTTGGATAATTTCATGCTCCCAACTTTGTGGGAACAGTTTGGGGATGGTTCCTTCCTGTTCCAACATGACTGCACACCAGTGTACAAAGCAAGGTCCATAAAGACATGGATGAGTGAGTTTGATGAGTGTGGAGGAACTTGACTGGCCTGCACAGAGTCCTGACCTCAACCAGATAGAACAGCTTTGGGATGAATTAGAGCAGAAACTGCAAGCCATGCCTTCTCGTCCAACATCAGTGCCTGACCTTACAAAAGCGTTTCTTGAAGAATGGTTAAACATTTCCATAAACACTCCTAAACTTTTAAGCAAAGGGTGGGCCTACTCCATATTAAACTTTATGAGTTAAGAATGGGATGTAATTAAAGTTCATGTGCATGTAAAGATAGGCATCTCAAAACTTTTGGCAATATAATGTAGTTCTGATACTTGACTTTGCTGTGTGTTCATGGTCTGTGAATGAGTTATTGAATCATTTACTCAACCTATTCATTTAGAATCTCTGAATTATTCAGGAGCACAATGACTGATTCAGTATTAAAGGAAGTGTATGTAAGAAATGTATTTCAATTAATCATTAAAATGGCCCTGATATGTCACTAGACTTTAAGAAATCATGCTAATCTCAAATACTTATATCACTGACAACAGTAGTCCGGCCAGGATATTGTCTTTTAAAAGTTGTTGTTGCAACCCTCAACTGATGTTAATGTTGACATGTTGTGTTTTGGCCTGAAGCGCCACCCTCCACCTATCGACCAATCACAAAGTCAGTAGTGTTTCTGCATCCGGGTTGCCAGCTCTGCTCTAGTAACCACAGCTGCAGCTACAAACTCTTCCTGCTGGATCCTGCAGCTTATCTGGCAACCTCGAGTCAGGGGGGAGAGGGAGAGGGAGAGGGGATAGTGATTGCAGTACCAGTTTTGGCCACAATCTTACTTCCTTTAAATTCTGCTGTGAATTTGTTTGGAATTGTTTCTGTTGGCTGGAAATTAGATCTAAAATTCATGCAATATAAATTGAACTGTTGTGCAATACACTGCTCCCAACATTTCTTATCAAACATTTGTTTTATGTTGATGTAGTTTTTCAATAAACGAAAGCTATTCGATTCTAGAAGTAAACAGAAAACTTGGATGTGGTCTAGAGAAAGCCTTATGTGCTGTCTTCTTTTCCAAAAGTCCATGTTTCACCTCTGCACGCCAGAGCAGACGAGCAGAGGGAGAAAATAATTCCTGGTTGTGGAAATGGGCAACGGAGATGTGGAATTTGAAACATTTCTGATCCAGGTCCAGCCACTGTTTACCCTGCAGTCAGGCTATGACATCAGAGCGAGGACTTTATAAAAGTGCATGTGGACAGAGCCAGGCAGTGAGCAAACAGCAACACAAGTAGAAAATCTTATTGTGGTGCAGCACATCGAAGAGCATGATGGACACGCTACAGAGAGACAGAAACATCTTTATGGCATGGGCACTGCTGTTTTACCTGGGTTCACAGGTGAGAATCACACATTAAATATGCACATGCTTTGTTAGTGGAAACTACATTTCTGATGTCTTTTAGTCTGTTATGCTTTTGTAAATTGCCATTGTTAGAATTTAGAAGAGAAAAGGAGATTAGTTGTTTATTATCAGGGACTTTTTGTTGGAAGATTTGTTTTTGAGAACTCAGTTTTTCCAGTATAACCTAAAAGCAATGTAGCATTAATTCTTAATTAAAAAGGGAATGTTCTGTACAAATGAAATATTTTCATAGTCTCAAGCTGGTTGGTTGGCTCTAGCACAAGATTATAATTGAAAGCATGTTTTATGCATTCAGAGCCTGGGAATACTTATCGTAAGTGATTCACAAGACAGATGTTTTTTGCTTTCCCCTATGCATATTATCAGTGCATGTTTTTGAAAAACAATATGTGCTATTGTTAGTCATTCATGACTAATATAGCAGTAATGAGATAATATATTGAAGATATGACATACATAATATTACAGTAGTGTTTGATTATTGAAACTGCATGCACTGGACCATTGTATTATTGCACAGATTTACAGAATATCTGATGAACTGTTAGAAATCCCGTAACCTAAATGACCCAGATTCTGATGCTTTGTTGCATGCGTTACATAGCACTTGTTCCTGCATGCTGTCGTAGGTGTGCTGTCAGCAATGTGGCGGCCCTTGCCAGTGCCAAGGCTCTGTACCAGTCTGCCCAAAAGGAGTTCCTCTCGTTCTCGATGGATGCCAGTGCTGCCAGGTGTGTGCCCGGCAGCAGGGCGAGGCCTGCAGTGAGGTGTTTCCGTGTGACGGTCAGCAAGGGCTGCAATGTGACTACAGTGCCAGCTTCCCTGGTGATCCAGGAGAGTGTGTCAGTGAGTGAAAATTACTTCAACAAACAAATGCTCTGTCTCAAAATTCTCATACTGTCCAGCTCTTGGTTGAAACTTCTCACAAACATCGGTTTGAGCATTTGATTTCCCATTTCCAATGTCGGATAAAACTTCCCTTGGGACGCCATTTTGAACATTTGATTCATCATTTGTAATGTCGTTTTAAGCATGTGATCCTATGAGAAGAGTATTGATTATATTATATATATTTTTAATTATAACAGGGTTTTACTGAATTTATAATAACAATGAATTTTAAAATTATTACCTTAAATGAGTTAATGAAATTGCATTTGATCTTGTTATTTATTTTAATTTTTTTTGAAAACATGATTTATCATTTTATCATCCATAAAATCTTTTTTATTTAATCTAAATGGATATTTTTAGAAGATATTTAGTCATGGCAACCTGACATTTAAGTTAAAAGTTGAAATAATGAGGTAAATTAATTAAAATTGGGGGGAAAGCAAACTGATTTTCTAGCTTTGTTTTTTTTTTTTTTTTTTTTTTTTTACAGTGAAGGGACATAAAATACAAAGCCATTAAGTTCTAAATCAAAGTAGCCTATACAGCTTCTGCGATAAAGCTTAAACATCCACACTAGGCCATTAGAGAACACCAAAACATTTAGACCTTTTTTTGTGAATGTGGCCCAGGCTATCCAGTTTTGGGCATTGAATCTACACTGTAAAAAAAAAGTTGAGAAAACTTAAAAGTTTTAGCCAACCAGCTGCAGAACATTTTTGTTTTTTCTTAACTTAGGGTCAATAGTCGTCCAAACTTTGTTTGAGTTATCTCAACTTTTTTTCATGTTAAATAGTTGAATAAACTTCAACTACATTTTTTACAGTGTCGTGTCAGTGTAATCTTTTGGACCTTTGTTTTTAGGTCAGAAAGAGCTGGGCTGTGAGTATAATGGAGTCTCTTACCAGGAAGGCCAGGTATTTCAGCCCTCTTGTGCTCTTCAGTGTCGTTGTTCGGGTGGAGGGGTGACTTGTGTGCCCCGGTGCAGTGAGGATGTTCTCCTGCCCACCCCAGACTGCCCTTATCCTCGAAGGGTTCAGCAACCAGGGAAATGCTGTAAAGAGTGGGTGTGTGAAAATATGGACAACACAGTGCTTCAGGATGCTCAAATAGGTACTTTATTCACTTTTTTGGTGTCCAGCAAACTAATCAAAGGCTCTTGTTGTTCATGTAATTATATTTCATGAGCTGGAATGAAAACTCATTTCTTTTAAGATTTTGCATAAATCTTTGTACATGTTTCTTATTCAACCCCCTATCTAAGAACACTCTCAATTACATTCCAGACTGAGGTTTTCATTGTGGGATTTTGACCATTTAATTGAAAATGTCTTGCCAAGATGGAACCCAAAAGCACAAATACTGGCTTCTTCCCGAAGCCAACTTTCCATGATTCATAACAGGACTCATGTCTCTGTAACGCAACAATTAAAGTCCAGAAAGCCAGACAGAGTGTAGAACACTGGTCAGGAGACTGTTCAAAAGCAATGTCACCCAAGTTACATCGGCTGAAATGGTACATTTTGTTCTGAGTGTGTTTAGAGTGAAGATGTTAACAGATCCATGTGTATAAAACTCGGCCAATAAATGGCTGATTATCATCTCTTGGGGATGGAGGTATTCTTTCATTGAGGTTCATGATCATAACAATGATTGTCAGATGGTATGGCTGCCGTTTATGCAGCTGTGGGGTTTAATGAGATTAGAATTAATATTTTAACTCAACATCATATCAGAATGAACACTCTAAATGCTCATTCCATGTATTATTGTGAACGATTCATATGTGCGTGTTATTTAGAAAAGAGTTCATAATGATTCACCAAAATTCCTCTGAAATGACTTTTTTCCCCCACTGACATCACTTATTAGGCTGCTTGAGTTACTGGATAACAGTAACCAATTGCTAAATAGCTTGGCTTTTTGTGTTGCAAACTTGTATTTAGTGTATGTGATTGCGATATGTTCCAGCTAATCAGCTAAAAAGACTCATTATATTGCCATTACTTTAATACAATGTTGTGTTTTTTATGAACATTAAATACAATGAACATCAAGAAAATAACCTTATCCTTACTTCACTGACACTATTGGATGAGAAGAACAACTTGACTTAAATTGAGCTAGATGACGACACGATTGCCTTCTGCTTTATAGCTGTATTGTATTCGTGTCATAATCAATTTTGCAACATCAATACTATTATTGGACTAAATTTAAAACTGAAACTGACACTGACTCTGACCTTCTGCAGAGGTCAATGTAGCTAAATTGAATTTGTGTAATAATTTATGAACTTTATTGAACTGAACTAAATCAACACTAAACTGATTTGAGCTGAATATTGACACTTTAAATGAATATTTAAATATTGAATATTGAATATTTGAGCTGAATATTGACAATTTAAAATACATTACATATTTTCATTTATAAAAAAATATCTACACCCCCAAGTGATTCTCTATTTGTTCTAACCATGCCTCGAAAAGATTAAAACAGTATTCTGCAATAGGATAGGGTCTTGCATTAGACTGGGTAAACCCAGCCCTTCCTGCTGGCAATTTGAATTTGCCCTACAGCTCAGTCTGGAAACCTGTACATACTTTTATCCTGCTTCTGTTACAAATTTGCAGGGACCAATCACAAACCAGCTTATCCACCTGGCGCGCTATTGGCCGGTTTAACACAATGACAGATAGAGAAGCGATGGATCGTTCGTCTGATTGGTTGAAGGACTATCCAATTGCGTACAGTCATTTGAACTATGCCCGTTGATCACGCCTCTTGTGCTGTGGAAAATACAGAGCAGACTCCCCGGACCATGTTCAATCTTAAAAGATTGAGCTTGGTCTGGTGATAGCCAGACAAGCCTTGCATGACACCAACTCACAATTGATTCATGATGGATAAAATATAACCTTTTCATAATATGCCAGGTTTCTGTGTGTAAAAGTGATTCAGTCCTAAAGAATGTAGTTTCAATATGAACTTATAATTGGGTATGAAATGATCAATATGTGGCAATTACTGTAGAAATTCGACAGTTTCATATTGAAAGAAGTTTAATTGAATTGTTTTTGGGATGCCAGCTTCTGGAAGTGACCAGACATTGCCTGGATACCCTGGATTCCAAACCAGACCCGGCTCAAACTGCATAGACCAGAGCTCAGAGTGGAGTGCTTGCTCGCACACCTGTGGGTCTGGAATATCCTCACGGGTGTCCAATCAAAACCCAGCTTGTCGCCTGGAGATGCAGATGCGCCTGTGTATGATCCGACCCTGTCAGCCTGTTGTCCACAGAACCCCACAGGTGAGTCTCCATTAGGATCTACCATAGGATCAAAAAACTGTCTCTGCATGTGTGCATCAAGCTCTGCATGTGTGTTTCAGTGGTCAAGGAGGAAATGTCAACCCAGTTACAGGTCAGCAACCGCAGTTCGGCTTTTCCACCAAGGCTGCTATAGTACACAGCTCTATAGGCCCCGTTATTGTGGCTCATGTACAGACAGCCGTTGTTGCACTCCTTACCATACTGGCACGGCATTGGTCGCTTTCCGCTGCCCTGGAGGAAGACTGCTCAATCACGCTGTCATGATCATCAACTCTTGCATCTGCCATTACAACTGCCCCTATTCATCTGGAGGGGCATACAGAGGTACACCCTTCCCAGGTTAGACACACACTCTCTTGGCTGTCTGTGGATATAGCTTCATTTTGAAGGCTCTGGGTTTACATGTCTTATCGAGTGTTAGTTAACAAGGTTGCAAGAAGGTTTGAGGTTTCAATTTAATGACTGAAAAAATCCTCTTCGACTTTGACTTTTTTTTTTTCAGGAAAATGTCTGGATAGGTTTCCACAGCTAACAAAAATATGCTCTAAGAACTTTTTGCTAACATTCCCGATAAGTTCTGAAAATATTTCTGAATGTTCTCTGAATGTTCAAAACAGATTTTTTTATTATTATGCAAACATTGAGTAAACATTCCATCATGATCATTTTGTAAACATGATGGAATGCTACTCTGAACATTCTAAACATTAACATTAGAAGAACTTTGAGAGAGAACCTTACCAGAATGTTAGCCAAAGTTCTGAGAACATTACTTGTTAGTTAGCTGGTTCTGTACGTAGTGAAATTAAATAGTTTACACGTTTTTAAGATCTGCCAGAAATTACAAATTTGTACTATTTTTTTTAATCTATTGGGTTTACACAATGGCAGCTGTTTTTACTTTGAGGTGGAGGATACATCATAACGTACACTTGAATATTTGTTTAATTTCTTCAATCTTTGTGAGTTTTGTACTGTATTATTAGACAACAATTGTGGCTTTAAATCAATTACAAAGCAATTTGCACGCAAAAGATGAAAATGATATAACGGATCAAACGTTTTCTCCCATTCACTAAAATGGATATAAGCAAAGAATCTTCTTACAGTCTTAGGCAGATATAAAAATACCAGACATAAGATGGGACAAAAGTACCAGAAATAAGATTACACATTAATGCAGAAGTTCTTCAGGCATTGATGCTATGCGAAAATTACAATTAAATTTGACATGTTCACCTGTATTTACCGTAGGCTTTTCAAGACTAACACTAACTGTAGTGTTTTAAAAAAGAATATGCAAAAGATTTACTGTATATATGTAAATATTTTTTATGTCTATGTTTCTGTCATAACTAGAATTTTGTTATATTTGTGTTCATTTATTTCAAGTTCTATTGCACTGCCATCTCACAACCATGCAGTCAAAAGTACAGCATTTGTCAGATTTCTCATAAATTCTCAATAATAAAGTTTTGTACTTGTCACCATTTCTTTGGCTCTAATAGCTTCATTTTGAATGCCCAGCATGAGTCTCTTGCTTTACAATGATTCAGAAGATCAAGGCTGCCCTCTTTTGTTTTTGCAAGGAAGAGCGAGTAAGAATTTGCTGCTCTGATTCGGTAATTCAGAATGCTTTCAGTTTACATATTGATGTTATGTGTTTTTACAATTTGAATTAAGATAATTGTTACATTACTTTATTATTTATTTATTACTTTAAAAACTTCTACATAATCCTGAGGGCCCCTTGGAAGTTTGCTGAGGCCCCCACGGGGACTGGGTGAGAATCACTAATTTGCAGTAGAAGAGTATGAACCATTATGAAATAGCTTATGTATACGCTACAGGAATGGGCTAATATAATAGAAATAACGAATATAGCTATAGACTGTAATGATAATGAGTGTGGCAACAAAAATCAAAACCAGGTGGTTTTGAAAATCAAGATCAAAAAGCATTTCTCTCTTCTTGTTCCTTTTTTTTTTTTTTTACATTAGCTTCCTCCTGGGTATGTTAGTCGACATCAAAATGTAAATAAACATGTAGGCTATTTTATGACTCATAGACATAGACCTATGTCACTAGGCTATCATAAATTTTTGTTTTTTTGTTTTTTTAGATTCTAGCTCAAAGGTCATTGTTTTGTTTGAAACTATGAAACAGTTGTGGCTGTGTCAGTTTGAAGCGTCAGACACCAATCATGCTCTCACTTCCTGTGACACATTTTCCTACACAATATCTGCAGCCTCCTTTTAGAAAGTCTGATGTCGTCTTCAATGATGGAGTCCAACACAACCTGTAAATATGTCAATTTTGATTTTACGCACAAATTTTTACCCTCGGTCTACGTGACTGTTTTCACTCTTGGTGTGATTGGCAACTGCCTGGGGCTGAAATCTGTGTATGATAACTGGAAGAAAATGGGTAATGTTAATATATTTGTTCTCAACCTTTGCCTGGCAGATATTTTATATCTTTTTACTTTGCCTTGTTTGGTGGTTTACTACGCATCCAACAGCGAATGGATATTTGGAGATGTTTTCTGCAAGATTTTAAGACTGTGTTTCTGCATGAATCTGTACGGCAGCATTGGTTTTCTCACGTGCATCAGTGTTTACAGATATCTCGGCATCGTTCACACTTTGAGGGTTAAAGGCAGAATTGCAGCAAAACACTCTGTGGTGATTGTTTCGCTTGTGTGGGTTTTTGTTTTTCTTCAGTGTCTGCCTGATATGTTCTTTGATAAAACCTCCAGCAACAAAACAACCTGTTTTGACACAACTTCGGACCCGTACATTAGGGAATACCTGAAGTACAGCATCGGAAGGACGGTTGTTGGATTCGGGATCCCCTTGTTAATAATGCTATGCTGCTACGGACATGTGGCGTACACTCTGGTGACTAAGAAAGACATTGATGTCATTTTGAAGCTGCGGTGTCTCAGACTGGTGGTCGTTCTAACGCTGCTCTTCTCCGTTTGTTTCATTCCTTATCACATTTTTAGAAATTTCAACCTGGCAACTCGAATTTCCAAGCTGGACGGCACGTGTCAGAAATGGTATTCTGATGTGTATATCGCAAACCAGGTTGGTAATGCATTGGCATGCATGAACAGTGCGATCAACCCACTGGTTTACCTCTTTAACAGTGATGAACTGCTAATGAAGTGTTTTATGAAGTGCAGACGAGCACGTCAATCTCATGCCTTCTCTCTCGTCGAGGAATCTCCCTTTCAGAATCAAAATCTCGAGAGCATAGCCATGAAATAGAGATTAATGGAGATTGTGACTTTTTTCTCGCCTTGAGGACATGAATGTCTATATCAGGTTTTCAAACCTGTCCTGGGTGGGGACCCCTCACCACTACACATTTTGTATGTTTCCTGCATCAGAAACACCCAATTCAAGTCTTGCAGTCTTGAGCTGATGATTTGAATCAGGTGTGTTAGATGAGGGAGACTGGTTGGGGGTCCCCAGGACAGGTTCGAGAACCACTGATCTAGGTCATGTACAGTGAATAACATGATTTTTTTCCATTTGAGTGTCTTATGACAGGATATGCACTTACCGCTTCACTGTATGCTGTATGTAAAACAAGACTTTGTTTGTGTTTCAGTTTAAAGCTATTTTTATGGCATGATCATATCAAAACGTGGTGTATTTTTATGCAGCTATTTTAAGCAGCAGTAATTGCAGTGTTGCATGCACTTAATGATTGAAAACACATTTTTGCTTTATGTTTGCAAGTTTTATGTACAGTAAATTCAGAAGAACTGCAACAGAAAAGTACTTTTGATACTTAAACAAAAACTGTTTTTTATTTATTTTTAATTTATTTTTACACATGATATAGGGCAACAGAACAGTGTTATGATAGCCTCATTAAAGCTACACTGTGTGATATTTTCCCCCATCTAGCAGTGTAAGTTCCTCTCAATTCTGATTTTGTTTTAACTCCTACGGTGGACGATTTTTCCAAGATTAACATGGCTTCCAGTTCGACCTCGTCCATGAGTGCCATCGAATGTTAAAATGCCAAAGGTCGAAGCTTGAATTTATGAGTATGTCCCCTTTTTGGCTAATGTACTTTCAAGATGGAGGGGCAACATGGCGACCAGCATTCGAACCCCTCACCCATATGTATTTTCAATGGCATATTATAAACTTACGAGAATACTTTATTACTTGAAAGAAGTAAATATACAATAATGAGCACATATATTTTTGAAAGAACTTTAGCTAAGAATAAACTAAAAAAGTTACACAGTATAGCTTTAAGATATAAGACACACCAAGAAATCTTAAACGACATGTGCCATGTAGAAAATTAAAAGCAGAACTGAAAGATCAGATTATTTTTTTAAGAAAGATTGAGATAAAAATAAATATACTTGCATTCAAACAAATGTACAAAACTATGAAAGACACATTATATAAATATGGGTTCACTTGGAATAAGGGTAAATGTGGAGATATTTTGATTTGTAATATAATATTGTATAGCACTTTTAAGAGGATTTTAGTTTACTTTAAGATAAATATTTTAGCACTATATGTTGGGTCAAACCAAAAGGTAATAATGTTTATCCCATTATTGTTTATGTTTTTTTTATCACAGATTGTAAATATGTATATTTTTGTATGTCATGTTCTTTTTTTAGCATCAAGTTAAAATTATACACCACAAACAATATTAAGATCAATTTAATTGTCAAAGCAATAAAAATTTAGGAAAAGCTTTTTGTCATTTTTGTCTAGATCTTTTGGAGATACATTATTTTTAACAGTAGTTCACATTGCAGTATACATTTATCTTTACAGGGATGCACTGATATTAAAATGTTAGCAGACAATAGCTTGTCATAGGCCTACTAGGATTGATATTAAAATTCACAGATGAAATGAATATCGTTGATCATCTCATTACAAGGCCACATATTAAAGTTGTTATCCGTGTGTTGGATGCAGGATAAGTGGGCGGGAATGAAGATCTTTGTGACCTTGACAAGGGCCAAATTGTTATGACAAGGCAACTGGGTCAGATTATCTGAAAAAGTAAAGGCAGTGGTGAGAATTTACCAACAGTGGTCCGAGGAAGGACAAACAACAAATCTGCAACAGTGGCCATCGCACTCTGCTGCAAATGGAGCTGTGTATCCTCAGACCAAACAGGGTGCCTATGGTGACCCCTGTCCACCGCCGAAAGCATCTGAACTGGACCTTGGAGCAGTGGAAGAAGGTCACCTGGTCCAATGAGTCCCATTTGGATGATATTGGAGAGTTTACCTGGCGAAGTGATGGCACTGGGAAGCACTGTGGGATTGTGACAAGCTGGTGGAGGGAGTATGATTATCTGGGCAATGATCTGTTGGGAAGCCCTGGGTCCAGCCATTCACGTGGACGTCAGTTTGACACTTGCCACTATATACCTAAACATTGTTGCACAGGGGAAACCCCTTCATCATGACAATTGGTGAAAAATTGCCTCTTTCGACAAGATAATGCACCCTGCCATGCGGTACAGATTGTTCAGGAATGGCTTGAGGATAATAACGAAGAGTTCAAGGTCTTGCAATGGCCTCCAAATTCCCCAGATCTCAATCCAATCAATCTGTGGGATGTGCTGGACCAACAATTTTGACCAAAAAAAAAGAGTCCATACCTGGGCAGGTCTGCGCTGTTTTGGCAAAAAGGGGAAGACCAACGGCGTATTGGGCAGGTGTTGTATATCCAACAGCCTATGGACCGATACCAATACATTTCAAATGTATGTCTATAGCCATTAACTATTGTTTTTACTAAAAGAGCACCAGCTCAAACCTAATGATCTAATCTTGACAAACACATATTGACATATAGGTCAGTGGTATATATTGTATGTAAACTAAATGACTGTGTGTGGCTAGTGGGTAAACAGCAAGATTGAGCAACATAACCCCAGCTGTGGTGTAGTTTACTCACTGAGCTTTTGAATTCTTGGTCTAGCAGATATTAAAGGACAAGGCCAGGCGGCAGAGATCATATGTCATCAGGGTTGGGGGTGATGCACAGGCTTCTCTTGCTCAGTCACTTTTAAATGAGCACCTGAAATACATCACACTGCTCATGACACAAGTTGGGGATCTTCTTGGATCTTCTAGTTTTCCCCAATGATGGACGCGTTTCCAAAGGACTTCTTTAGACGAACCCGCTGTGACAGTGCCGGTAAGTAAAAAAAAAAACTAGACGACTGAACTGACTGAGTTGAACAGGCATTAGATGAATAGAATAGTGTACAGCAGCATAAACTGCCAGGATAAGGCAAATGTTGATGATGTTAATTCTGGCTTGTGCATTGTTTGGTTCTATCTTGCTATGGAGTTAAAATTTGCATGAGATCCAGCAGATACAATTATCAACTTGTTTATTTCAGTCACTATGAAGCACAAGTGTATGTGGTCATGGGTGGAGTATGTGTTATAAAGGAAGTGGTCTCGGGGCAAAGATATCAGGTATCAGAGTAAAAGGGAACAGCAATGAGTGCACACCATACCAGCTGCCTCTTTACTTGTCCAAAAGCTTCCTTTTTAACCATTCTTAACAGCAAACATACAAATCAGAACATTAAGATCTTTAATATTTAACCCAACTAAAGTGAACACATGAAACATTTGAAAGAAACTGCTGTCCTTCAACAACAATAAAAAAGAAATATAGCACAAACTTCCTGTTCCTGCTTCACTGTTTCTGATAAAGGCCAACAAACAAATAAACAAACAAACAAAAAAATGGAAATTTGGACAATTGTGGAACATCCACCAGTACACAGTAAAAAATAAATAAAAATAATAAATTCTGGCCCCAATTAAAAATGTTTTAGTGACTGATCATACTAAAAAGTTCAGTTGGCCAAATTGAATTTCTTTTTTACTTCAACTAAAAATATTATGTTATCAGTCACTAGAAAATTTTCAATTGGGGCCTGATGTTTTTTTTTTTTTAACAGTAAGGGAGACCAGGGATTGTTGTAATACGGGGTTAGATGTAATACTAAGTTTGTCAGGACAGAAAAGAGCTGTGGTAACATCAATATAATATGCTCCCAGCTTCTTTTTGCACTCACATGAGAAATTGCATGTAACTGTGAGCAAATGTATAGATTTTATGAGCAAAAAAATGACTTTCAGGTAAGGAAGTGCTTTGTTTTTGTTTTGCAATCACTGAATTGTATTGGTACAGTTATTTAACTTCCATGACCTGAAGAATTTCTCTAGTTTAAACTGATGCTTTGTATTTATGCTAACTTCAAACCCTCATGCTAAAACAGGTCCCTTGCTATGGCTGTTTGGGGTGGGGATAGTTACCCTCAGTTTTATTTGGCAGAAGCGCTCTACTCTTAGCAGTGTGAACAAGTGTCATAGCAGCCGCTGAGCGAACGCACAGAGTAACGTCATAACATAATTTTCAACACACTTAAATGTATCTAATATGATAAACAGAGCTGCGTTACCTTATACCAGGGGTCCCCAGACTCGGTCCTGGAGGCCCGCTGTCTTGCAGAGTTTAGCTCCAACCCCAATCAAACACACCCGAAACAGCTAATCAATTCCTTTTTAGGACCTAGTAATACATTGATTAGCTGTTTCAGGTGTGTTTGATTGGGGTTGGAGCTAAACTCTGCAGGACAGTGGCACTCCAGGGCTGAGTCTGGGGACGCCTGCCTTACTAATGACTGGAAAAGCGGAAATGGCGCCGGCGACTGTGTCCCGTCATAATAAAAGTCCAGCTGCTCGCGAGCCGTGTGTTTGCATAACAATCGCTCCAGTGGCCTTGCTCAGCTCCCTCAACACTCAGCCCTTCTCTGCTTCATACTACATTAAGGGTGTACTCGCACATTAGGCGCTTTAAACTGTGCCCGAGCGTGTTTGAGCCCTAAAGCCCGGTTCGTTTGACAAGTTGTGAGTGTTCCGTTCCCTGCCTTGGCTTCGGTTCGCATGCAGTGTGAGAGCACGGAACAGCTGTGCACAACTGTCATCATTATGACAGCACCAAATTATTACTACATATATACACTTTTCAATTAAATAAAGTATATTTAGGTTTATAACGGTCCTGGTTATCACCTTATTGATTAACATAATTTGTAGTTTGCAAGTAAAGCTGTAAATTTCTCCATCAAAGTCAGCTGCCTCTGTAATAATCTTCTGATACGTGCAGTGCAGTGAAGTAAATCGCTGCGTGGCATGAATGATAAATCTAGTAGGCAGTCTATTAGTGAAAACGCTTTTTTCCCGGTCTTCTTTAAAACAAAAAGTTGAATCATGAATGACACAAGATTACTCCGGCCCGGTACGTTAAGTGCAAGTGTGAGGGCAGGCCAAAGGGGGAGTGGAGAGGGGGGACAATCGCGCTCAGGCACGGTACGAGGCAACCATGCCTAGTGTGAGTACACCCTAACGTTAATAACCACAACTATTAACATGATTTTTGCCCGAGTCCTATCCCGATTCTTTTCCACTGGCTATGAGGTGAAGATCACATGTCCCACGATTCTGAGCTCAAACTTGACGTCATCAAGCTACGGCTTTTGAATAGGCGACTTCTAGCGGACAGAAAAGTTACATAGTACAGCTTCAACAGCTAAAAAAATGATCTGCCTCAATTGAATAAATGCAAAAAAAATTGTGCACATTATAAGATTTGTTCGCATCTTGATGTTTCCATCCAGCATTTTTTTAATGCAAGATTCACGTGAAAATAGGAAATCTTGGAAACATAGCTAGTGATTTAACCCTTATGTTCCAGGAATACAGTACACTTACCCTTACACAAACACTTGCAGCAAATATAGCAGTCAAATGTGATTTTTTATTTACAACAAAATAATCTAGTTTCCTACACAAAATATAATGGCACTGTAATATTATGGGAGAGAGGGGCAAAACCTAACACTTTTTGACTTTCTCAGTTTGTGTAAATCCACTTGGGGTCCAGAGTATTTATTTTTCCCCACATTAATTTCACATGTGTAGTACAATGATATGGTATTGTTTAATTAATACAGTTTTTTTTTTTCCTGATTTACCCTGAAAAAATGGAAGTGAAATGTGACAACATGTGGGGTACATTGTAACATGACCAAATAACAGCTTCAAATGTTATCTGATACAATCAAAAAATATCCAAGACAAATTAAAATATTGTGTCAATAAACACAGCATAGTTAAAACATAATAATGAATCATTTCTGAACACTGGCTCTCATTATTCACCTCTTTCTCATGCTCTCTCAATAGAATTCATAAAAGTATAGAATATAATAGCTGCTTTTCTCCATGAACACATTGCCAATGTATCGGCCTTTAAATGCATTTCCCATGATATCCGCCCAGACTGCTTTAAAATAAGTCATTAACACAGGTTTAACCATGTGTATTTGGGTAAACCTTTTCCCCATTTTATTCCACTCTCTTCTTATGAACCTTTTTGAGATATATATTTTTATATATATCCACTACTACTACTTACAGAATAAACAAAAAAATAAAAATCATGACAATGTCACTGCTAAATACAAATTGAGGCAGATTGCTATGCCCTCATAAAAAATATCTTTATGGTGCAGTTTACAGCATATAGATTGGATTAGCGTTTAAAAGTTATTTAAGATTTTAGAACGACAGATATTTTTAGCTGTGGGTGGCTGTCTCTGTCATAAAGGAAACACCTAGAATAATATTAGCTATTATAAATGGCTATAACTTGCTGAGGGATTGTTACATGTAGAGTCTAAACCAACCAAGTCTAAATCAGCGTTCCAGGCAACCTGTAACCCGTGTTTTTCCAACCTTCTACCCAAGAAAGTGCACTGGAACCCAGTCATGAGTTCTGACGCCATATAGCCCGCGAAACAATGGCAGCTACACATTAAAAACCAAATCGTTTATTAAAATAAGGTATTTTAATACCTATATTTTAATACTCTAGCATTATTTATCTGCAAATGTTATGCATTATCAGCAGCTTTTCTAGCGTTTTCTAGCTAGTTTTCAGTTTATTGAGTGCAACAATAAATTAATACAAAATATTTACAAATATACAACTACAGCTTCTCTTGCCTTATGTAGCCTACTGTTTTTTTCACTTATCCTTTTCCCTCAAATAAGCAAGGAGAAAGCACCTTTGGCGATAGAATGATAGTAAATGAGCATAAGCCGCCTACGGTCTGGCATGGCGATAGAATGATAGTAAATGAGCATAAGCCCCCTACGGTCCGGCATGGCGATAGAATGATAGTAAATGAGCATAAGCCGCCTACGGTCTGGCATGCTTTGTTTACATCTAGCTACCGGAATTTCCTTGTCCTCAGGCAGCTTGGCCTGACTTTGCCTGGAATGCTACAAAGTCGTGAGTCGTAGTTTGAAGTCGTGACTTACGGGCTCAAAAACCTGCCTGGAGAACAGCATAACTTTCTAAAGAAAAAAATCCCAACTCTGAGAAGTTTTGTTTGAGTTCACAGTAAAAACACCACATTTTTGCTGCCGTTTTTCTTGAAATTATATTAATTTAATCCAGTCTCAGAATAAAATGTAAATTTGGGACATCAAATGAGGGGCGTAAATCCACGGTTCAGGTATAAAAAAATTATAAAATAATAATTCATTACATTTATATAGCGCTTTTCTAGGCACTCAAAGCGCTTTACATAAGGGGCAATCTCCTCAACCTCCACCAATGTGCAGCATCCACCTGGATGATGCGACGGCAGCCATATTGCGCCAGAACGCTCACCACACACCAGCTGATTGGAGGAGAGGAGACCGAGTGAGTAAGCCAATCAGGAGAAGGGGATTATTAGGAGGACATGATGGACAGGGGCCAATGGGCAAATTTGGCCAGGATGCCGGGGTTACACCCCAACTCTTTATCGAAGGACATCCTGGGATTTTTAACGACCACAGAGTCAGGACCTCGGTTTAACGTCTCATCTGAAGGACGGTGCTCTTTGACAGTACAGTGTCCCCATCACTATACTGGGGCGTTAGGACCCACACAGACCACAGGATGAGCACCCCCTGCTGGCCTCACTAACACCTCTACCAGCAGTAACCTGGTTTTCCCAGTTGGTCTCCCATCCAGGTACTGATCAGACTCAACCCTGCTTAGCTTCAGTGGGAAACCAGTCTTGGGCTACAGGGTGATATGGCTGCTGGTATAGTTTAAATACAGCGGCATTCACTCCTGTCACCAATCTGGACACTCACTAGGAACTCCACCTGTGAGTGATTACAGCAGGATAGCAGAAACGAGAAAGAAGAGGAACACACAAAGGCACACCAACAACTATACACCAATAAACGTAACGCATACATAACAATGACTTATGCATCTCCAACCACATCTGAAGAGCAATCACAACATCCTGTCTTTGTGCTGCACCACACAAAATTGTCACTACATTAGAGCAGCGAGCAGCCCTGTCTTACATTATCTTTACAGCAGGCTGCCTACAGTCGAGATGTTACATTAATAAGGCCATGATAATAAATGGCACATCAGGGAACTGAAATCAGGAACATGCAGAATTAGACCTGACCCTTAAATGGATAAGACTGTCTGCAGTCTTGCTAATCTTATTTACCACATCCTGATAAAGCTGCTTTGGAACTAGGCCTCATTGTGCCACAGTTGAGTGATGGTAAATGGGTCATAAGATCAAAACCAAGTATAAAGTTATAGCTAGTTATATAAGACATTTCTACATCAATCAGTCATAGCATTATGACCACCTTCCTAATATTGTGTTGGTCCCCCTTTTGAAAGATGCCACAGCCACCAGGGAATACTGTTTCTAGGGTACATGGTCTTTAATAATACTTAGGCAGCCCAAAGCATCACACTGCCTCCGCCAGCTTGCCTTCTTCCCATAGTGCATCCTGGTGCCAAGTGTTTCCCAGGTAAGCGACGCACAAACACCCAGCCATCCACGTGATGTAAAAGAAAATGTGATTCATCAGACCAGGCCACCTTCTTCCATTGATCCGTGGTTTAGTTCTGATGCGCACATGCTGTTGGCACTTTTGGCGGTGGAGAGGGGTCAGAATGGGGACTGGTCAGCAGCTATGCAGCCCCTACACTCTAAGAAGTGCTGGGTTAAAAAAAAAAACAAGTTGGGTTGAAAATGGACAAACCCAGAAATTGGGTTGTTTGAACCCAGTATATGGACCCATTCAAACAACCCAATTTCTGGGTTTGTCCATTTTCAACCCAACTTGGGTTGTTTTTAACCCATGCAGCACTTTTTAGAGTGTATGCAAAAAATGAAATGAACGGTGTTTTCTGACACCTATCAGAACCAGCATTAACATCTTGCGCAATCTGAGCTACAGTAGCTCGTCTGTTTGACTGAACCTCACAGGCCAGCCTTCGCTCCCCACGTGCATCAATGAGCCATGACCATGTCACCGGTTCACCACTGTTCCTTCCTTTGAGCACTTTTGATAGATACTGACCACTGCAGACCAGGAACACCCCACAAGAGCTGCAGTTTTAGAGGTGCACTGACCCATTCGTCTAGCCTAATGTATGACCAATTTTCCCGCTTCTAACACATCAACTTTGAGGGCAAAATGTCCACTTACTGCCTAATATACCCCACCAAACTATCAGGTGCCGTGATGACGAGATAATCAGTGTTATTCACTTCACCTGTAAGTGGTCATAAAGTTATGCCTGATCAGTGTATGTATAATATGCAATAGGTTTTTTATTTTATTTTATTTTTTACTAATTTTGTTTTACAAGAGAACTTTGCAAATGAAGACAATATATAGACAATATAAGACAGCGACTGATATATAAAAAATATATAAAGCAACCTATCTGAACAAAATGTTTTATTTTTATTTAGGAATGGGTATCATTTTTGTCATGAAGCCAAAAGTGACTGAATCAAAGCCTTGAAGGGGTAATTAAGTCAATTACCAATGGCAGCCAGGATTCTGTCTCTTCACCGTGCCAAACCTGTCTCTCCTCCCAACTCGTCCCGCCTCAGTCAGGTGACCTGAGCAGGAACAGGGTTGATGGGAACCCAGCCATGTGTTCTTAGTTAAACACACAGTCAGCAACGCAGGGGCCAACGGCATGTCCTCTAAACAGAAGGAGCTCACGCAGACACCTCTACTCAAGATATGGGTGCCAGGAATGAGCAGTTCACTAAGCCAGAGGAGAGGCTGTAAGTGAGGGGATATCTTAATTCACCTGACTTTCATTTTCTTTTTCACTTGCCTTTTCTCTCTCCTCTAAAATTGTTAATGTAACCTTTTGTAGATGATCAACCCGGTTGTTGTGAACTTCAGCCCTGCCTGCTTTCTTTGTCTACATCAATCACATCGCGTCTTGAAGCTGCACAAGCAGCAAGTTGTGTTCTTGAAAGCTTTGTTTCTTCTGTTGTAGCGATGGAATGAAAAAGAATATTAAGTGCTGGCGTTGGCTTCAAGCGTTGTGTGATTCCTTGGTGGCTGTGGGATGTTCTTTCAGTAGGCCTAGTTTGTATACATTCAGCCTCTCTCTGCCATCCAAGTCATTTGATTAATCCTGCTGTTTCAGTGCAAATCAGTATAGAATGAACGACATTCGGATGATGAAGATGTACAGATTTCAGTGCAGAATTTAATGGGTTCCTGTATGGTATTTTAATGTTGCCATAAGTAACATACCAGTCCTCTTCTTGCAACTCTTTCATTCTTCATTTTGGCTATCAAATAGATTTTATATTGACATACTTTAAAGTCAGTGTTTTCTACTGGTCCACAGCTTCAAGACCCCAGTTTACAAACTGTCCTACAATGATTGTGATGGTTGGACTGCCAGCCAGGGGAAAGACCTACATCTCCAAAAAGTTAACCCGCTACCTAAATTGGATTGGAGTCCCAACTCAAGGTGAGTGTGTATATCAGGTAAGTTTTCAGCTCTTAATGTCAAGCATTGTTTATATTTGCTGATATGTGTTAGCATAATTTGTGTGTGTGTGTGTAAATATGAATTATTTGCTAACAAACTATTTTTCTTGTGCTGTTGTACGCAAAGTCTTTAATTTAGGTCAGTATCGAAGGGAGGTTGTGCAGACATACAAGAACTATGAGTTTTTTTGTCCGGACAATGAGGAGGCTATGAAAATTCGCAGGTAAAATACATTTAAAATGATTATATAACTTTAAAATACTGGTTGAACTGAATTTGTCTTTTGTATCTCTCTTCAGAGCGTGCGCCTCAAGTGCTCTTAAGGACATTGCCAATTACTTCGCAAAGGGACAGGGACAAGTAGCAGTGAGTCAAGAATGTAATGGATAACAGTTCTGCTGTCTGTCTAATCTATTAATCTCCCAGTACAATTGGAATTATCCACACTGTTATTGAGGAGTCAACACATTCTTGCGAATCAGTCTCTGACAAATACTCTTCACAGGTATTTGATGCTACCAATACCACAAGGGACAGAAGAGGGGTCATCATCAGTTTTGCAAAAGAGAAGGGCTATAAGGCAGGTGCAGCAGGGTTTCTTTCATTCAGCAGCCTGCTTTATGAAAGTCATCCTCTTTTTCACATTGTATTCAATGCAATGATTTGTGTGATATTTCAAAACAGTAGCTTTAACTATATGTTTGATAAAGACTGTTATATAAATTAAGACAATTATTAATGTAAAATGCTTAAACCAGAGCTATTGCCAAGTGGGGCCTCTTAAAAATGTGTCAGGGTCCCGAAGGTGAAATGAGTCCATTCTGTTTGAACGGAAGTCAATGAAGTATATATTTGGATTACAAAATAGATGTTTTATTAGAAAGGTCATGGACAGTTTCACGGATGATGTTTCACACACTCAAAAAGTACAACATTGTACCTTTTAATATACAAGTGGCTGTCACTGGGGTGGTACCCTTAAGGGTGTATTTTTGTACCTAAGAGGAAACCAATGATATAATTATGACCAAAATACAGTTATACACTTTGTTCCCCAAGGGGAAAAAATGGTACCCCCACTTTTTTTTTCTGAGAGTGCACCTATTAATTTCCATTTCCACTATTATCTCACTAATATTTTCTAAAATTATGTCGTTTTTAGAACCTGACATTTAAAAAATGTTTATGTCCAGGTGTTTTTCATTGAGTCGATTTGTGATGACCCAGAAATCATTGAGGCAAATATAATGGTAAGATTGTTTTTATTAAACTATTCATAATGCAAAACTACTCAAATGTTTTTAATAGTATATTATCAATTTTATTTGCATGTTTGTTTTATTGGATGTATTTTGACAGCAAGTAAAATTAAGCAGTCCAGATTATGAAAACTACGACAAAGAGGAAGCACTGGTGGACTTTCTAAAGCGTATTGATTGCTACAAAATGTCTTATATCTCCTTGGATGAGGAAAAGGACAGGTATACACTGCTGCCAAAGTCTTTAATTTAATACAATGTTATTGTACGTAACTTCCAATGATTACAAACGATATATAATTACAAATATTTCTTCTTGTTCTCTTTTGACTGACTTTATTACTTCCTTCCCTCTGTTTCATAGGCACCTCTCCTTCATTAAGATTTTTAATGTGGGATCCAGGTACCTAGTAAACCGGGTCCAGGATCACATTCAGAGTCGTATTGTGTATTACCTCATGAACATCCACGTCACTCCACGATCCATCTATCTGAGCCGCCATGGAGAAAGTGAGCTCAACCTGCTGGGACGAATCGGTGGAGACTCAGGCCTTTCCTCACAGGGTCAAAAGGTGATTTAGATCATAAACTAAACAAAAAAAGTGTTAATGTGTACCTATGTTGATGGTAAACTGTTACATTCACATTAAAGGTGCACTATGTAGGATTTTTGCAGTAAAATATCCATAACCACCAGGCCAGTGTTATATATTTTGTTCAGTTGACACTATCCCAAATGTTTCCAAATATTTGTACATTTTGAGAAAATTGCTATTTTAACCAGGGAACCGGGACATCTGAGGGAGTCGCCTGTCAATTGCATCATATCTGCGTTTCCCTCGGTTTCCTTGGTTTACTCTTAGCAGTGTGCGACTAGTGTCATAGCAGCAGCGGAACGAACCCACTGAGTAACGTCATAATTTTCAGAGGTGGTAAAAGGACTCAAAAGTTATACTCGAGTGAAAGTATATATACCTAAATAAAAAAATACTCCAGTAAAAGTAGAAAGTCCTCCATTCAAACATCATTAGAGTAAAAGTACAAAAGTATCAGATTTAAAACGTACTCAAGTACCCAAGTACCGAAAGTAAAAAGTAAATATTCAAATTAACTGTAAATATCAATAATTAAGCAGATAAAATCTTTTGGGACGGATATGCAATGCTTTAATTGAACAAATGATAAGATTAGATACTGCAATTAAGAATTTGTTAGATTTGCAATTAATAGGAGACAATGAAGCACCTTAACGCAGTATAGGGGTTAAACTTAAAATAGACATGTTCCATAACATTAGCTCCATAAAACAGATGAGGAGCAAGATACTATTAACTAATTCAAAATTAATTCAAAAGCCATAACCACAATGACATATTACGTAACAATTAGTTAATAGTCATGTGCCTCAACAAGTAAAGTCATACTATAATTCTGCCAATTGTTATGATTAATGATTAATTAAACAGACACCTGAGAGTCGGAATGCATGAATTTACATTATTAATTAATGTAATATGTTATTAGGGAATTAATGATGTCATATTTAATTAATAGCAATTCATACATTACTTAATCTATTAATCATAGAGAATGTTCATTAGTTGCTGATGCAGTAATCATTAATAAATGGTTTAGTTCTTTATTAGTAATACATTAACTCATGATTATCTGTGCATTAGTTAGGCATGAATTATAATAGTGCACCTGTATTGTAAAATGTTATCGATGTTTTCATAGTAAATTGTGTGCCGCAAAATAAAAAAGTTGGGGAAACACTGAGCTAACGTTAGTGTGGCAAACCTGACTTGTCAGCTTTTCCAAGTCTATACCCGACTGGATCATCCATGACCGACCAGACCGGTTTGGAAATCAAGTGTAATAAATACTTAATACTTAGAGCGGGCATGGGGAAATGTATTGGAGTAAAAAGTAAACTTTGCCTTTAATATTGTAGTGGAGTAAGAGTAAAAGTAGATGCAAATAAAATATACTGAAGTAAAGTACAGATCCCCGAAAAAAATACTTAAGTAAAGTATCAAAGTATTTTTACTTGATTACTTACCACCCCTGATAATTTTAAACACACTAATATGATAAACAGAGCTGTGTTACCCATATTCATGACCAGAAAAGCGGAAATGGCGCCGGTGACTTGTCCCTTCATAATAAAAGTCCCGCTATTCACGAGCCGTGTGTTTGTGTAACAATCGCTCCAGCAGCCTTGCTCAGCTCCACAACACTCAGTCCTGCTCTGCTTCATACTACAGTAACATTAATAACAGCAACTATTAACATGATTTCCAAATTATTTTAAAAATGTTTTCAAATATCAAAAAGTTTGAGCTCAGAATCTTGGGACATGTGATGAGGTGAAGACCATGTGTCCCAAGATTCTGAGCTCAAAGTTTTTTTGATATTTTAAAACATTTGTTTTGAAATGCACACTAGCATTTTTCAAAATTTGCTTGTCCACACTGAAATGTCTAAAACACTTAAATCACCCATTGTGCATGTGTAAAATGAAATAGAAGCTCACTGAGGTGATACCAAGTGACCAGACAAAGTTCTCACGCCATTCTTCTGACACAAGCTTTTTATTAGCAAAATATCTCACTACTCATTGGTGTGTCAAGGTCACACTCGTGCAATTGGAATTGTTTTGACATCATGGAAAAAGTCATATGTGCAGAAATGTGTAATGTGAAAATTATACAAAGTAGCATTTATCTTGAACAGCACTATAAAGTGGATAGCAGGTACAGCAATGCCAATACAAAAACAGATATCTATGGGTACAAAATGTGTCACTTGATAAAACATGCATCATAATTTTTATAATACCTCTGTTTTCACAGTTCACATTACAATGTGCGTACAAATGACATTAAATATGTATAGACTTGGGATAGCATCTTTAAAAAAAATTTTTTTTGCCGGACAAAACGCTGTCTCAGTGTGGATGAAAAGTTAAAATATAGCAAAAAAGTTATGAAATCAAGTTCTTTTTATGGAATATTGCAGTATTTACCATAAGTATTTTGTCAATGCGAATCATTGATTAAAAAATTCAAGAGAAAATTATAATTAAAATTTCTTCTCTGATGACATTTGCCTGTGCAAGGGCCGGATGACCTTTCTCTTACATGAGATCACAGCAGTGGCAAACACATCCAACATTTCAATCAATTCCCTATGGACAAAATCAAATCCCGCCTTACAATTTTTCTTGTTTAATAAGTTGTTCTACTCCGATATAATTCACAATAGGAAAGAAAATACTATCTCAACTTCTCATGCAGACTTTAAATATTTTATTTCTAGCATAAAAGGTTATTTCTGTCCTTTGATTTGGAACCTTCTTTAAACACAAAGATATAGAATAAAATGCAATCTATCTTGTTGCTCAGTATGCTCGGGCCCTCTCAGAGTTCATCAGGGGTCAATCCATCAAGGACCTGAAGGTGTGGACCAGCCACATGAGAAGGACCATACAGACAGCAGAGGCACTGGGCGTCCCGTATGAACAGTGGAAGGCGTTGAATGAAATCGATGCGGTAAGCTAGTCATGCTCTGTATTAAAGTTGTATGCACATGAAATGCATATGTTCCAGAGTTCAATTGTTTTTTCTTGACATTTTAAGGGTGTATGTGAGGAGATGACCTACGAGGAGATTCAGGCAACCCATCCAGAGGAGTTTGCCTTAAGAGACCAGGATAAGTACCGCTACCGATATCCAAAGGGGGAAGTAAGTCCTGTCAACCAAACAAATGAGTTTGTGTGTAGAAATATACAGAGAAATATGTCGTTTTCTGTGTTCTGCAGTCGTATGAAGACTTGGTGCACCGTCTAGAGCCAGTCATAATGGAGCTTGAGAGACAAGAGAATGTGCTGGTCATCTGCCACCAGGCAGTCATGCGTTGTTTACTGGCCTACTTTCTGGACAAAAGCGCAGGTCTAAACCAAAATCTGCCAGCCACTGCTGTCACAGACTATGAAATGCAATTGGTCACTGTAATGGCATCATCTGTGTCAATTATACATCTTTGATTTCTCCACAGATGATCTACCATATCTAAAGTGTCCTCTCCATACTGTTCTCAAACTAACTCCATTAGCTTACGGTGAGTCAGCGTAGCTGTGGTTTTATTTATGTTTTAAAAATGTGGAAATTCTGTGTCTGTTTGTCTTTTGTTTGTTTGAGAGAACTACACTAATGTTAGATAAATTATCATATAAATTTAATAATAAATAAATGATACAATGAACAGTAGCTAATAGTATTTTAGCCTGTTCATCTTTCTCAACAGCATCATATAATTATGACACAATCTGTTGAAATATTTAGTTAAATTTCCTTTTTTATTTAGTTAAATTTTCCTTTTTTTGTAACCTATGTGGAATTCTCTGCATATACGTTTGAGCAATAAATACTGTCAGGTATTCTTTTATGCCCTCTTTGCAGGATGCAAAGTGGAGTCCTTCTATTTGAACATTCAAGCAGTGAACACTCACAGGGACAAACCCACAGTAAGTCACGAAACCCATAGAATGATGATTTTTAAACTCTGATGAGTGTCTAAAAGGATTTTTTTTGTTTGCTTTCTAGAATGTGAATATCGCAAGAAAGCCAGAAGAAGCACTCCGGACTGTACCTGAACATCTATAATTATAAAAAAAAATCTCAAATTTGCCATTTTTGCACAATTAAATTACACATGTATAGATTGTGTAAATGGGATGGCATGATGGGAGGGAGGAAGATATAAAAGGACAAGTGTTTTCATTAAGATTATCAAGACTTACAAACGCACAGTGTGGTCCAAAAGTCTGAGATTTTAGCCTATTTTTATTTTGGGTGAAACAAAAAATATGAAAGCAAAACGGAAGGCACACCAAATAATAAGAAATTCTAAATTGATTTAAATTATTACGTTTTTAAACTACTTTAAATTATACTGATGATATAATTATTATATATTTTTTCTTCAATAAATTAGAAAATGCTGAACATATTTGGATTTTCACTTGTGGGCTCAGACTTTTGAATCCTAGTTTAGATATTTTTTTAAATATATTTATTTTGTTGATACGATTGTTGCATAATGGATATTGGATTAAGAGTTTTTTTTTTTTTTTTTACTTTATTTAAAAATGTTTAGTTAGAACAGGTTAAATCCCCATTGTGTGAATGTGAATGTAGCCTTAATTTTATTAATTTGGCTGTTTTAATAATGTGTTTAAAGAGCTGGGAATAATACTCTATGCATTCATAAAGTAGGCCTAGTATTTAGAAACTTGTTCAGTTTGTTACTAGTACCATGGACAGCAACCAAACAAATAAATCTAAATTAGTCATCACAACATTTCACAAGAGCATTTTCAAGTCATTTTATTTCTCACAATTTCGTTATTTTTTAGTATGTCCATAAGAGCCTCTCTGAAACCTGAAACCCTTTCCAGGCTAACTGAGATTTCGATTGTAAAAACATACAGTATCCAATTACATCAAACAGCGACAGTAAATAATTATTTAACGGCTAAAAAGCGATTGGCAAAAAATACAAATAAAATAAATAAAAGCTTATGAACTGTAGGCATTCACGGGTTAATGTTCTGTGTGAGTTTCGTGCACTATGACCCCCCCCCCCCCCCCAAAAAAAAAAAAAACCGTGGCAAAAATGTCCAGCATGTACACGTGAAAAGAGCTCCCATTGAAACCCACAAAAATACCTGTGCTTTTTCGAAACACATTTGTCATTACAACCATATTTTTTTCTCAGTCTCCATGAGCATCCATCTCTCTTATGGCATTATCGCTGCATCAGTATCATTAGGATCTCGTTGGAAGGGTGGGGGCAATGCTACCCCTTTTATAAACAACTCTGTGCCGTAAAATGTGAAGTCAGTGGAAGACCTTACGCACTCGCCTTACGAGCAAAACAGTGGTTTTGGCTTTCCCACACAAACTGAGAGCATGGGTGTTAAACTGGATTTTACTATCCACGCAGTTGTTTTCATCATACTTACTGTTGTTCCTTTTGGATGTGGGGACGCGCACTCGGTCCCTCTCCAGGTATGTGTAGCCTACTTGTTAATAAAGTTATTTATATTTTTTGCTCTTAGTAGTTATTTTTCTCTTTGTTCTGTGACGTTTCCTCTGAAAAGTAAAACGTGAAGTTTGTTTTGAGTGACCGATTCTATTTTGTGCGACACTGAAAGTCTCACGTAATTTCACGCGAAAATATTTTAGGAATTTAGGTTCCAGTGGAATGTTATTTCATTCTTAAATAGTGTTTATTTACTTAAAGCATACTTTAATTTTACCACATATATAATGTCTTACTAAGTCAAACGAGAAGTTTAATAAAATAATAATTCCTTTACATCCTTTTGGAAATCTCATTCCGAGCTGCATGTTCTGAAATAGGTAGGCTAGTTTTTGTTTTGCGTTACGTTGGAATCTAAATAAAGTTGTAATAAAGATTCCTTATATGGAAAAAAAAATTGAATTCTGTACGAATTTGGTATACTTACCTCCTCAAATAGGGAAAACAGAAACATAAGGAAAGATATTATGAAGGTGTTGCCCTATGAGATTTCTGCAAATATTATGCAAATTCTTGCATTTACAGAATTGTATGTTATGATTACTTAGCAGCTGTTTTATTAGGGTAAATTCAGGTTAATTGAGACACCTTTTTCCATTGAGATGAACCTGAATTCACCCCTATTTCATAAAATGTGATGTAATATTGTCACATTGGTTTCATTCATTGAGTGTCCTGGAACTTAGCAGAAATGCATTTTCTTTCCCATATTTAGCATTTAGTTTATTTTACAGCAATCTCCAGGAGATGTGGTAATATATTGGCACAGCAGTAAATTGTGTGAAGTTAACATCTAAAATCCTCCAGCGGCCTTGTGTGTACAGTATTTTGGTTCCATTTCCACCCCTTTCATGAATGACTTTGATTCAGTCTATTTCAATGTAAGATCGAGACCAAACCACTGGCATCTCAGAATACTGAGAGTATTTCAAACTATTTCTTCATAAAGGCCTCTGCCCTCAAAGGAAATTTTGTGGTAGGTAATTAAAGTTAATCCAGTACCAAGTTTATATAAATACTTTCAGGTAAGTGGCACTATGGAATTAATAAGAACAAACACATATTTGTTTTTTGTGTCTTTATAACACCTAGCTGGATATAATTCTTCATTGACAATACTTTTACATGGCATACTTTTACTAAATACAGCGGTATAAGAGTGCATTATACCACTGGTGAAGAGATATCAAGAAAATAGCTATATGCCTGACATATATTTTGTATTTTTTTTCAGAGGCCAAGACTCCAGACCTCAGCAGCAAAACCAGCTGTAAGTATTACAATCTAAAATCTGTATTTTTGTTTTGTACCAAACTGTAAATATTAAGATA
This sequence comes from Pseudorasbora parva, assembly GCF_024679245.1. NCBI lineage: Eukaryota > Metazoa > Chordata > Actinopteri > Cypriniformes > Gobionidae > Pseudorasbora > Pseudorasbora parva. Next base: position 21,035,241 of record NC_090177.1, on the reverse strand, counting down.
AATGCCTCTGTTATATTTGTTTTACTTTGGTTTATTGTGAAACTCCATAAAGCACCAAAAAGTCTTGTAGCCTTTTGACCCATGAGCTCTTTTAATTTTAGAAACCAAGAAACCAATATGAAGCAATATGACCATAAAAACTCAAATCTGTCATTTGAGACTGTGCAAAGAGAAGCAGAATGTTTTATAAGTTTATTCAAGTTTAATTATTAAATTTTTACAAGACATTCCGTAATCTTAAAATTGTACTGCCAGATGATCTAAATTTGGGATTAGTCTTAACTGTTCTGCATTTATAGATCTCGCTCTAATTGTATTAATACCTGTTTGTGTCATAATCTTGTCTTATATATATTATATACAATTATATACAAAGCTTCTAGTAGTGCTATTCTGTTGTGTGCAGTGTTCTAATAGACTGGCTTTTCTGTTGCCAGACCAATGTGGTCTGAATCGGGTTCAAGTAAACAGATCAAGATGTTCTATATACCGAGCTCTGACATCATTTCAAAAGTCCTGAGAAATCAACTGTAACATGCTAATCAGAGTGTTTTATAAAGTAATGTCAAGTTTTTTTTAGTGTTTTTTATTTTATTTGATGTCTTATGTCAGATATCCCCAGTCAACTTTAAAATATTCATGTTCATGTGTACATATAGGGGAGATTGGGGCTATTTGTCACACAGGGGAAGCTGTCTTGTCACAGAAAGGTCAATAAACTGAATCTGTGGGAATGTTTATTAGCTTTTTTAAATAAATGGTGTGACAACTAGCCCCCTAGTCTGTGTATAATATGACTGCATATTAATGCATCATTGTTTTTGGTCTTTGTTGTGCTCATAGCTCAAGGTGACAGATTACCATGTGCGATGTTCTGTAGAGTCTCGCTATGCTGTAACCACAGTGGAGAGCACCGTGTGGAACCAGCTCCACATCACTAAGGAGGCAGCCTTTGAAGTGGATTTGTCCTCATTTGCATTCATCTCTAACTTTACCATGTGAGTCAAAAATTACACCACACTTTCTGTCTGTTATTCTGGCTTGTCAAATTGGTTTAAGAAACGATGACATTGCAATTAAATTGAGTATCATTTGGCTTAAGTTTGAAGTTTTCCCGTCATAGACACAGCAGGGCTGTTCTTGTACTAATTTGTTCATGTGGAAAGAAGTGCTTTGTGATCAAAAGGGAAACTATTTTTGATTCTTAGGCCTGGTTTACCGAAATAATTAAAAGATTACTTCACTTAAAGGTGAAAGTTCACTCATCATTTACTCACCCACATGTGGTTTCAAAAACAACTTCCTTTCCTCAAATGAACACGGATAAAGACATTTTTGATAATACCAGTTGCTCTTTTCCACGCAGTCAGATGAATGGGAACTTTCAAGCTGGATACAAAAATACCATGAAATTATCACAAAAGTCTTCTAAATATGATATGCCATATGATAGATTTGTGTGACAAATGCATTTATATTCGCATAAAGCAATCTCAATATTCGGCCTCCTTGGCACATTCACACATTCTTTTTAGTTTAATTTTTTGATGTAGTTCATAAATTGGAATGATCTGTTCATCTCACTGGCTCATTGATCTGGTTGCAGTGAGCTAAGAGTGTAAGATATTAAGTGATTGGTGACAAAATTGGTCTGATTGTTACACAAAGTTTTTGATGGCTTCTAAATTCTTCAAATATAGTCATAAGGGCCGATATGTGGGTATCCTTTACTCACTCTCACCAGTATAAGCTTAAAAAAGGATTCAAAAGCACCTTAAAGTCTCATAAGGTGCTTTTGAATCCTTTTTTTTGTGGAGGACTTTTGAAATAAAACTTCTGGGAGAGACATTGTAAAGAATTCATTCATATTTGCTCACCAGAGTGAGAGTTATGTAAACCTCTTTTCCCAAAAATGAGTGCTAAATATAAATATATTCCCACAAATAAGGCTCCATAACAGCTTGATAAAGCACACAGTGGCTGTATTTGGAAGTGGACGTGGGTCAAAAGTAAAGAACGTTCAGACCAGATGAATAGCAGGCTTTGTCAAGAAAACTCAGAAAGCTAATAGAGAAAATGACGAGCACTGGCTCTGTTCACTCTCTCTTTTACCCAGCAGAGTTTACCAAGGCAAATGGCCAAAGTACACACACTCACACATTTACGTGTACATAAATACACACACATGCGTGAAGAATGCACACATGTACCCATCAACAAAGCAGGGTTTCAAGTTTCAATGTACATTACAGATGTATACACACGCTCAAGGAGTCACACTCTTGCGAACACACAAATAAAGACATGCACTTCCACCAGGCTCTGTACTTTTTCAAATAGCTGCGGCAAATGTGTTTCTTTTAAGCGGTAGCGTTTGTTAAGCTGTGACTGAGAGCTCTGTTCACAGTGTTACATGCACAGTGATCCCAGACCTCTCAGTGCCACACATGCATATAGGCGCCTCATTTTCCACTGTGCCTTAAACTGTCCATTCACCCTGCTCTAATTCAAAGAAGCTCTTTTTCAAGGGTGTTGGTTTATTTTGGTTGGTTCTTGTTGATTTTTATTTAAATATATTTGCTGACCTTACGTTAGTATTTTCTCTCCTTGACCCTCATGTAAAGACACAAAGAGAGTATGGATAGCTTCGTGTGTGTTTATGCAGGGGAAATACTGCACTGAGAGCTGAGGTGATTGACTATGAGCGGCTATGGTCGCAAGTTTTTTAGTGATCATGTTTTGTGAGGGAATTTATATTTTCTGTCCACCTCTTTTTCAATGTCACTAGCTTAGTTTAAAAGCATATTTCTGCACTTTTTTAAGATAATGTTTAAAATAAAAAAATACAGCCATAATTGTGAAAAAGAAGTCGCAATTATGAGAAGATTTTGTAGTTAACAGAAATAGTCACAACTGTGAGATGTAAAGTCCCATTGTGAGTCATTGCTAGAATTTCTTTTTTACATTTTGGGGTGTTTTTTTATTTTATTTGTTTGATCTAATGAAACATGTATTTTGCCATCAGCCACCATCATATCACAACTATATGAACTAGACTTGCCTGTATGATCTTTATCAAATGAAATATTTTTGAGTTTTTTTGTTCTGATTTGTCTTTTGTTTATTCCCAGCACCTCAAATGGTAAGGCGTATGTGGCTCAGGTGAAAAGCAGAACTGATGCCAGGAAGATCTATGATACCGCTAAGAAGCAGGGGAAAACGGCAGGACTTGTTGCCACAAAGTCAGTCTAAAATCTGTTTAATACCTTCTCCACTGGGACTTGCCTTTGGCAGAATCCCAGTGTGCAGGCATTTACTGAAAAATGCAATAGGCCACGTTTAATTTACTTTTTGAGTTTGGCACAGACATGCTGTTTTAGAAATGGATGTGTTGAGGAAATCTCTCGAATAGTTTTGTTGCAGATGTTTTAAACGATATACCTTTTTTATTGGATCATCATTAAAGTAAATGGAAGTCAAAATAATTTATTTAGAGGAAGAGTTATCTCATGACACATGGCCAAACACTTCATTTATATCTACCATCAAGAACCAGAACATGATTAACTTTTGTTGTATTCCAAAGGGAACGCGAGATAGAGAAGTTCCGTGTAGCAGTCAATGTACCTCCTGGGGCTCGCGTGTCCTTCTCGCTGTCTTATGAGGAGCTGTTATTACGACGGCTTGGCCGATATGAGCTCTCTCTGGGTCTACGACCTGGTCAACCTGTGCAGAACATCTCCATGGATGTTAGCATATCAGAGAGGACTGGCATAAGCTTCATCAGAGTTCTGCCACTACGAACTAGCCGACTGCTCACAAACAGTGTTCAAGGTACCCTAAAAGAAAGCACTTTTGTGACGCCAACCCAATGACCAACAAATCTCAAAGATAGGTTCCTCTGCTTCTCACTGATCTTTTAGCAGATGCAGAACCTCCTCCTTCAACTAAGGTCGAGCAGAATCCTCACTGCACACATGTACGTTACACTCCTACCATACAGCAACAGAGGAACATCTCTCCCAGAGGTCTCAATGCAGACTTCGTCATTCAGTATGACGTGGAGCTCAAAGACCCCATGGGGGACATCCAGGTCTTCACACTAAGCTACCTGATTGTTTGTACCAGAATAGTGGTGGTGTCCATGTAGCATTATAATGTTGCTATTTGGTTTTTTTCTCCAGGTGGATGATGGTTACTTTGTTCACTACTTTGCACCTCGAGGACTTCCTGTAGTTCCTAAAGATGTCATCTTTGTCATTGACATAAGCGGCTCAATGATTGGCACGAAAATGAAGCAGGTAGCATCTCAGCCACCTCAAAACCACAACTTGTCAAGAATTAGATAAAGAACACTGATGTATTTCTTCATTGTGTTTTACGTCAGACTAAAGCAGCCATGACCACCATACTGAGTGACCTACGTGAAGGAGATTTCTTCAATCTAATCACGTTCTCAGATAAGGTCTATACCTGGAAGAAAGGACGCACTGTGCGGGCCACACGGCAGAATGTGCGGGATGCCAAAGAATTTGTCAGAAAGATAATTGCAGAAGGCTGTAAGTGTTTTCTTGGTATCTTAGATGACTGAAAATGATTAAATGTTTCATGGAGAATTCTGTTTTTATTTTTATGTAAATCATATATAAATCATATATACAGCTCTGGAAAAATAAGATTTAGAGAAGATTCAGCAAATACTCTAATTAACTCTCTTTTTTCTCTTTAAACTAGGGACAAACATCAATGCAGCCCTATTGTCTGCAGCCCAGCTGCTGAACCCATCCTCACATTCATCTTTACCCACGGGTCAAGTGTCTTCTACTCACCGTGTCCCCATGGTCATCTTTCTGACTGATGGAGAAGCCACTATTGGGGAGACAGAACCAGATGCGATTCTACGCAATGCACACCATGCTTTGGGTTTAGCTTCGTTATTTTGCCTGGCCTTTGGAGATGATGCTGATTTTCCAATGTTGAGAAGGCTGGCATTGGAGAATCGGGGTGTGGCTCGGATGGTATTTGCCTTTTAAAGTACAAGTAGACCTATACAAGAAATCACAACAGTGTTATTACACCCTCAAATATGCAAATGCATAATGCTTGATGTATTGACTAAGTCCTAAACTAAGTCTAATACTGGTTGCTAATATAAAGGATTAAGTTCAGACGTGTGCCACTGTGGTCTCATACAAATCAAGAGTTCAGTCTTTTTACTATATTATCTAGCAAGTTTATTCTCCTCCAATACATATTTTAGAGGCAATATCTTAACTCATAATACATAACCAAAACAACAAACCCTATTGTTCACCATAAAGGTAAGACACGACATGACACAGTCGAAAACTGTTTGCTTCCCAATCAGCAACACCTGTCTCTGAATTTCCTCCAAGTTAAATGACATACCCGGGCTGACCTGAGATCAGCTGAGCCAAAGCACATACCTAGTGCCCCCTAGTGGCATATGACAGAATTACATATAATAAAAACTGAATATGGCTCTTACACTCCAGCCCCTAATTGCGTCTACCAGAGCAATTACACCAAATACAAAAGAGCCATAAATACAGAGAATATAGACAGACCACATGCAATGGGAACCATTTAGTCTTTAGCTTCATTAAGCAAGCATATTTTAGTTATGGGTCGTTCAATGATATTTGTCTTGGTCTTCAAACGAACCACACGTACCAAACCTCTTTTATCAGGGAAGGTCTCAAGGACTTTTCCTAGCATCCATGTCCCACGTGGAGCTGTGGAATCCACAACCATGACCAGGTCTCCAGGAATAAAACTCCTCTTCTCTTGGTTCCATTTTTGACGCTCCTGTAAAAGCGGTAAGTACTCACGGATCCACCTCTTCCAAAAGAGATCCGAAATGTACTGGGATTGTTTCCACCTTCTCCTTGCGTATACATCCCTTTTATCAAACAATCCTGGTGGAAGAACTGGTTTTCCTTTGAGGAGTAACAGATGGTTTGGCGTCAACGCCTCAAGATCGTTGGGATCTTCTGACAGTCTTGTGATAGGGCGATCGTTAAGCATAGCTTCAGCCTCACAGAGCACAGTATGGAACCCTTCATCATCCAAGGTTTGCTGACGGAGCACAGAGCACAAGATCTTCCTGATCATCCGTATCATGCGCTCCCATGCGCCACCATGATGTGACCCAGCTGGAGGGTTAAAACTCCACTTAATACCCTTTTTGGACAAGGCTCTTTCAATGCGGTCATGATTCAAAGTGGCTAATGCTTCTCGAAGCTCCCTTTCTGCACCCACAAAGTTGGTGCCATTATCAGATCTTAAGTGTGAGACTTGTCCTCTCCGACAGATGAACCTTCGCAACGTGTTGATGCATGAGTCGGTGTCAAGAGAATAGGCCACTTCCAGATGCACGGCCCTGCTTGTCATACAAGTAAATACCACTCCATATCTTTTCACGATGCTACGCCCTCGTTTTACATCAACTGGCCCAAAGTAATCTACGCCAACGTTAGTGAATGGCGGTAGATCAGGAACCACTCTCTCTTCTGGCAGGTCTGCCATTTTTTGCTCACCAGGTTTTCCACGATGTATCTTGCAAATGAGACATCTTGATATGATCTTCCTCGCTGCAGTAGGTCCATTTGTGATCCAGTATTTTCTCCTTGTAGCAGAAAGAACATGATTTCTACCGCCATGTCCAAGCTGTAAATGGACATGACGGAGGATAAGATCGGAAATATGTTGGTCCTTTGACAAGATGAGAGGATGTTTAATGTCCTCAGGGATAGCTGCCCTTTTTAGCCGTCCCCCAACTCGTAGAAGTCCTCCTTCTAGAACCGGATCCAATTTGAAGAGGCTGCTATTTCTCGGCACTTGTGACTTGCCAGAGGTTAGTGCAGCAAATTCAGTGGGGAATCTCTCTTGCTGACAAAAAGCGATTATGGAGATTTCAGCCTCCAAGAGATCTTCCAGCGTCACCTTCTGATTCCCAAGCGATGTTGAGAAAGCGTGCATCTCCTTTTGCACATCCAACCTTGCTGCTCCAATAACACTGGTGTTTGCACACTCCAACTCTTTTCTTTTTTCTTTCAGTTTGAGCAAAGTTCCTTTCAATTTAATGAGCCATGCAACTGCAACTTTCAATCTTTGCCAATCAGAGAAATGGGTCATCAGTTGTGATGTAGCATTGACATCAACAAGTATCGCATTGACCGTCAGACTTCTCTTTACTTCTGGGTCGTCGGCAGTGACACTTGTATCCACAGGAAATGTTGGCCACGTCTCTTCAGGTTCCCATAAGAACTTTGGCCCTTTTATCCATCTTTGTTTCATAAGATCTTCTGCCTTCAATCCACGGGAAGCATCGTCCGCAGGGTTCAGGGATGTGGGAACGTATCTCCACTGTGCAATGTCAGAGTTAACCCTGATGGTGGTTACCCTGTTAGCTACAAAGGTTTGAAATCTTCGGTCCTCATTCTTTATGTACTTAAGAACTGATGTGCTGTCAGTCCAAAAGCAAGTCTTCTTTAGTGGAAGCTGGAGCTCCGATTGAAGCATCTTATCCACTCGTACTGCAACAACGGCAGCAGTGAGCTCTAAACGGGGAATAGTGACAGTCTTCAGGGGGGCCACTCGGGCTTTGCCAAATAAGAAAGTAACATGAACCCTCTCATCCATGTTCTGCATTCTCAGATAAGTAGCCGTACCATAGCCGTTCTCGCTCGCATCAGCGAAGTGATGCAATTGGGCGCTGACAGTCCTCCCAAATCCTGCAGGTTTCACACATCTGTGGATCTTGAAATATGCCACCTTCTCAAGATCTATCAGCCATTTGTTCCACTTTTGCTGGAAAGCTGGCGGTATTGGATCATCCCAATCACACTTTGTCCTACATAACTCCTGCAACAGCAGCTTGGCCGGGAGTACTAGAGGTGCCAGAAACCCCAATGGATCGTAGACAGAACTGATGATGGACAGCATGCCTCGCTTGGTTGCTGGCTTCTCTTTGACTTTCAGCTTGAATTTGAAAGTGTCCGTCTCGATACACCACTGCAACCCCAAAGCTCTGTCCAACGGCAGCTTATCCCTATCCAGGTCAAGCTCATACAGATTCTTGGATTTGAGATCCTCTGGGAGGCTTTGTAGCACTTCACGACTATTACTAATCCATTGAGTGAGGGTAAACCCTCCTCTGTCGCAAATGGTTATAAGGTTCTTAACCATGGTGACTGCATCCTCTTCAGAGGGAAGACTCTTCAGTAGGTCATCCATATAGAAGTTTCGGTTGACTGTTTCAATCACTTCTGTTGGAAAGTTGGCCTGATTGTCTTCAGCAGTTTTTCTAAGAGCAAGGCAGGCAACACTAGGTGAGGAAACCGCACCAAATAAATGGACAGTCATGCGATGCTCTACAAGACCTTGCTCCAGGTTACCTTGAGGCCACCATAAGAATCTTAAGTAGTCCCGGTGTTTCTCTGCTACCTTAACCTGGTGGAACATAGCCTTTATGTCCGCCATTACAGCCACTTGTTCCTGTCTAAATCTCATAAGAACTCCAACTAACGAGCTGGTGAGGTTCGGTCCTTGCAAGAGCTGACTGTTGAGCGAGATCCCCTTATACTTTGCTCCACAGTCAAACACCACTCGTAGCTTTCTTTTCCGTGGATGGTACACGCCGTGGTGTGGGATATACCATACCTTTCCTGTTGGCATTTCCAGCTGATTCTGTGGCACTTCTTCTGCATAACCATTGCTAATGACATCAGCAAGAAAGTTGTTGTACTCTTTTTGAAAGTTTGTATCTTTCTGAAGTCTCCTTTTTAGACCACAAACACGCTGCATGGCAACACCGAGGTTGTTTGGCATTAAAACATCTTTCTCTTTGAAAGGCAGTTGAAACGTGTAATGTCCAGTTTTAAACTGAGCAGAGATTTCCATTACCTCCATAAACTTCTTTTCTTCCCTTGACATTTCTTCCTGTTCTGCAGAAGCTTGCTCATTGAAGTCATAGTTGTACTGGCTGGTTAACAGCTCTTCAATTCTGTCAATGGCAATTCTGTTGGCATAAACTAAAGGGTGGTCACTTCCACAGTCGCTACTTCCCCGTAACGGACCATTTATTACCCACCCCAATAGGGTTCTGATCGCATAAGGTCCTTCACCTTCACGACTGTTAATAACCTCCCAAGGCTCCATCAACTTGGAGGCATTTGTGCCAATTAATAGGTCAACATCAGCATTTATATGGGGAATCTTTACATCCTCTAAATAAGGCCATTTTCTCAGCTCCCTTTCGCTGATTATATTGGCTGTAGAGACAGGCATCTCTTTCTGGGTACACACTTTGGAAAGGGGATAAAAGCACTCATCAGAAACTCCTGAAATTTCCAGGCCATCAACAACGGAGCTTTCTACTGCATTATTATGGCCCAAGGTGCGGATATGAATCTTGCATTTGCGTCCTTCCAAGTTCAACTTGTCAATGAGCTTCCTTGTGCAGAAAGTTCCTGTACTCCCTGGGTCCAGAAAAGCATATGTTTCAATGACTTTGTTTCCCTTTAAGCACTTCACCTTAACAGGCAAAATGGGAAGAATTCCATTGCAGTGGCCAGCCCCTGTAAAACAACAAGCGGAGGATGTTGTGCAGCTATCAGAAGTATTTGACTGCTCAGTAATTTTCTGTTCGCCATCCTTCTGATCCTTTTGAGTAACCCTTTCTTTCTCTCCTATGTGCAAAATACTCGGGTGCATTCGGTTACACTTGTTGCAAATGATGCGCCTGTCGCAATTTTTACTCAAGTGTCCAGTGCACAAACAACTGAAACACAGACCTTTCTCTTTTAAATAGTCTAGTTTCTCCCTGTGTGTCTTTTTTCCAAATTTGAAACATTGTTCCAAAACATGATTCCCAGCAGCACAATACAGACAAAAAATAGAATCAATCTTGGTAAAGGATGTGACTTTATTCAGAGCCTTTTCCTTCTTGTTACCTTCAGGTGTACTATATCCATCCTCAATGACCACCTGTGTTGCAAAGGTGTTTCTTCCCAACTGAGGTTTTACATGTGACTTGTTTACTTTTGTAGCTCCTTTGATGAAAGGTGAAGTGTCCTGTATGTCACCAAAGACTGGATCTGAAGTAATTCTGACCTGCCGCTCAATGTACTCCACAATGTCTGAGAATTGTGCTCTTTGACCAGTTTTTTCCAGTATCTCACATGCCCTTGCTCTCCACTTGTCTCGGAGTTTGTAAGGTAGCTTCTGACTCAGAATCTTTAGGTTTGCTGGCATGTTAAGTTCTTCCAAGTATTTAAGATCATCCATAGCGTTGGAGCATTCACGGAGGAAAAGTCCATAAGCTTTGAGCGCTTTGGGGTCCTCAGCTTTAATACTTGGCCACCCTGTAACCTTCTCCATGTAGGCCTCTGTCATCTTAAACTCATTTCCAAAGTGCTCCTTGAGCAATTTTTTAGCAACAGTGAATCCTTTATCTGCAGTCATATGAAGGCAGCTGCGCACAATATCCCTTGGCTGCCCCCTAGTAAATTGCTCAAGATAGTACAAACAGTCTCCTTTACAGCTGGTCTTTGCTTCCACACAGTGTTCAAACGCCTTCATAAAGGTGTTGAACTTTAGAGGATCTCCATCATAAATTGGAATTTCTCTGCGAGGCAGCAGTTGTAAAGTTTGCATTTTGACAAGGAGAGCTGTTAAATCATTCTGTTGTTTCAGCAAATTGTAGAGATCTGCTGTCGGAGGTTGGCCTTGCATGGGTTGAAATACTTGTTGGCCTATAGTGGGCTGAAAACTTTGACTGAAGATTGTGTTTGATTGTAACTGAGGGGGTTGAAAGCCTTGAATGACAGTTGGCTTTGGCAAGATAGTTGGCGTGGCTAATGGTGAAGCATTGCTTTGTAGTGGTAAAGATGCATGTTGCTGTGAGGGCAGAGGCACAAATATTGAAGCCTGTGGATTGAGAGAAGTGGGCTTGAGCTTAGATCTAGCTCCTTTCCTGATATAGGAACTCATTCCATCAGATTGCCTTGAATGGACACTGCTACCAACCTGTAGCACCTCTAGCTTAGCAGACGTGGCAGCTATCTCAGTGTCCAGCTCAAGCTGCTCCTTCTTTCTCCTCACCATGAGCTCCTGGTCCTCTAATGCATGCTTGTCCTTTAACGCAGCAGCTCGAGCCAAGAGCGCGGCCTGTTCCGCCCTTGCCCTGCGTCTGGCTGAAGAAGTGGATGATCTGCTACTAGAGGATCCGTTACTAGAGCCACGGTGCCTTGACTGCACATTTGAAATGCTGTCTTGAGGTTGAATCTGATCCTCCTCTTCCTCATCCATTCCACCAGCAGTTCTTCTTCCATTGCTAACATCAACCTCATTTCCATTTGCAGCATTTACATCAACACATTGAGTTTCAATTTGAACCGGCAAATCATCATGATCATCATCCATTTTGGTAACTGTAGCTTTAGTGTCATGCAACCATTGATTTGTACCCTCAAAAAACTCATTGAAACTCAGCATTTTAGCTTTGTACCATATTTCATGTTTGTTTGCTTCATCAGCAGGCAAAAAACCCATTAAAGATGTATGTACATGTTGTATTTCTTCACCCAACTTATTAAACATGTTAAATTCATTTTCAACCTCACTTACATGTTTTTTATCACTCATCAATTTAGCAATAGACTTTTTTGCATTCAACAGTTTACTGAATTTAAACTTTCTTTCCTTTTCTAAAGTGCTTATTTTTTCCAACAAAGCTTTGGGTGTTAATTTAACCACACGTTTTTCAGTTACAGATTTTACCCCTATATCCAAACAAAGTTCAGTCTCAAGGCAAATTTGTCCCTTTTCGGCCATAATGACCACACAAAGTGAATTGGCTTATTTATTAATAAGCCCGCAAATAGTTTTGTGTTGCGCAACAACTCGTTTTAACGTGCAAAGTTATTTTTAGACGGTTGCCAGTAGTTACCAATACATTGGTTTTACGCGAATGTGTGCACACAAATTACCATGGCCATTCCTAATATCAGCGCTGATTACCACATACCCCAATAGAGCGTTGGCCGGCTTGATGAATGGTGTCCCGATGATGATGCTGATATTATAGTGACCCTTTAACTCGCTCTGGTGCAGATCCTTTCAGCAATCGGCAACTCCAAACATTTGCCCACCTCACATCCGTGGTTTCCAAACGAACACCGTCAACAATAACAGGTCAGCGTCCTCACGATGAACTACTATCCAATTTGAAGCAGTTTTCGACCAAATTGTATTGACTAAGTCCTAAACTAAGTCTAATACTGGTTGCTAATATAAAGGATTAAGTTCAGACGTGTGCCACTGTGGTCTCATACAAATCAAGAGTTCAGTCTTTTTACTATATTATCTAGCAAGTTTATTCTCCTCCAATACATATTTTAGAGGCAATATCTTAACTCATAATACATAACCAAAACAACAAACCCTATTGTTCACCATAAAGGTAAGACACGACATGACACAGTCGAAAACTGTTTGCTTCCCAATCAGCAACACCTGTCTCTGAATTTCCTCCAAGTTAAATGACATACCCGGGCTGACCTGAGATCAGCTGAGCCAAAGCACATACCTAGTGCCCCCTAGTGGCATATGACAGAATTACATATAATAAAAACTGAATATGGCTCTTACACTTGATGAGGTCATATTATTCAATGAAAGATTCCAAGACAATCACTTTTTTCTAATGGATCAATTAAATAAAAATGATTCAATGACTCATTTATAAAATTAGTCGCTTATTTTGTTTCTGAATTATTCTGTTTTCTTAAATGAATTGGTTAAAATAATGTTTCAGTGACTGACTAATCATTGAAAGATGAACTAAAAATCCCAGAATGTCTGGAACTCGCGCACAAACACAGAAAAGTAAAGTATTACTAACAGTAAAAAAGTGTCATTGCTTTTGGACTGTATATCAGCACTCTTGGAAATGTATTAAGCCAATCAAAATTATTGATTCATATTTTAATCTATTTGTTGTCTTTCAGGTATATGAGGACGATGATGCAGCTGTCCAGTTGAAAGGTTTCTATGATGAAGTCGCCAGTCCTCTGCTTTCAGATATCCAGCTGTCCTATCTAGACGATCAGGCGTACGAGGTCACTCGCTCTCTGTTCCCCAACTACTTCCAGGGCTCTGAATTGGTAGTCACGGGACGACTTAAACCAGGTGTGCGCAATCTGAAGGTTACACTGACAGCAAAAGATTCAAAACAGAAAGTGAAAGTGGAGAATGAGCTACCACTGGCCAAAGCAGTCATAAATGGCACAGAACCATCTCTGGGCTGTGCAACGGCACTGGCTGGCGTTCCGAGTTTTGTGCATCGGCTCTGGGCTTATTTCACAATCAAAGAGTTGCTGCTGGCTAAAATGAATACTTCGGATTTGATCACACAGCGCCTTCTTGTAGATAAAGCCACCAATCTTTCACTTCAGTACAATTTTGTAACACCAGTCACTTCACTGGTTGTGATCAAACCGGATATTGATGAACCAGAACCTACTGTTAGCTCTTTTGTTGTGGCTACTACCAGCAAGACTTCAACTAGTACCATAGCAGGGTCTACAAATGTGACAAATCAGACCTCTCACACTGCACCTAAAATATCTTCCACATCTACAATGGGAACCAAAAAATCCAGCCTTTTCTCACTTTCAAAAACAAATAAACCTAATGTCACCAAATCTACACAAGCACATCCACCTCCCTCTGGGCTTCACACCACAGGTCGACCGCCGAACACCTCTGTCTCTATTGACAAAACAATCCCTCCTCCATCACCCAAGAAGACCACTACAGGACCACTTAAGACCACCACTAACCCACTTTCCAGCAAGCTGTCCTCCTCTCCTCTGAGCACCATCAAAACCACACACGCCTTGGCTAGGATTTTAAACAGAGCTCCCAGTATGACTAAAACCACTTCTTCCTCTCCACCAGTCAAAAGCACAACACTAGCCACCTTAGTCAAAACTGTGCCATCTGTGGTGAAAGACTCTTCCTCAGACATTGAGAACTCTTCAACCTCTGGACCCACAACGCTTCAGCAGAGCCGACAGACACTGACCTCCACTGCATCTACACCAGATGCTAATTCGGACATTCATGTTAAACTAGAAGTGGCCACACTGGTGGCTCCTACTTTTCTGCCTATGCCAGGAATGACAGATGCACCAAAGTTTTGGGAAGCCTCTCGTTTTCTAGGTGAGTTCTTTCAAAGGAGCAGTAGCTGAAATGTATTAGTCACTGTGTTGCTAAAATGTGTAGGTATTCAATGAATGTCACATACACTTCAAATGGATAATCAAAGTGCCTCTGCCTTTGTCATTTTTGGACCTTTATCATCCATTCTTCTGTGTCCATCAGATGTGTCTTCATCCATACAAATTCAAAGGAAAGGTAAATCAATCTGCTTTTTTCATTCTGCTTGTGTTTTAAGTGCTTTTTCGAATATTACCTTTATGCAGCGTGTAATATAGCTGTTTGTGAAGGAAAAAGCTCTGCAAAGGAAGAATAGATTCTGAATCACATTTTGAGGAACATAACAATGTAATACATTTGCATAATGCCAGCCTATGGTCTTCATTGGCTGTCCGTGAATGATGTGTACTTTGACTCGCCCTCAAACTGTAGTTGTAGCCGAGGCCTGGAATTGTTTGGTTTGTGTTGTCAACATGTCAAGAAGATGCAGTTTTCAGGGGACAGGAGGGGTGTGGAGAGAGAGAATCTTTGGACTAACCATTTTCAGACTCTTTGAGAACTGTGGTGATGTTCAATGTATTAGGAACAATGAATTAAGAACCTTTAAAAAAACATAGGGGCATTGTATTGCGTTACTTTATGCATATGAAAAATGGACACAAACTACCCCAAATAATAATAATGGCGGAACCTTTTTACCTCGTTTATTTGAGTCAAACTTCTTTTAAGTACTGGAGTGATGTGATGCACAGTGACTGATGGGTAAATTTCACTCTCCACTTCTTGTGATGTGTCAATGTTTCCCTATGCCATTCCAACTTGCCAACATCCACGTTAGGCCATAAAGCTGAGTGGACACATAGTCACAATAACATGGTAATGTTGTAGCTTCTGATCATGTTTTTCTTTATTTTCCATGCAGATATTGAACTTGTTAAAGGTAAGCAATATGTTTTCAACTACAAAGTGGTCAATCAGTTTGGCACTAATACAAAATATATATTTTTTTTAAACTGCCTGAACATGAATGAAATGAAGCCAAAGCTGCATCCTCATAACAATGTTATTTCGCAGATTATGATACACCACTTGACTCGGACTATGACTACAACATCCATTATGAGTCATGTGAGTTAAAAACATAAAAAATCTTTGCTAAGTCTCTTTTTTTAATTCCACTATGGATTATTGTTATGTCAGTTTTTGGATTTGTTCATTATTCTTTCAGATTTAGATGCTGAGGTAGATGGTAAGCACTACCTGCCTTACAGTATGTGCAATAATAAATCTCCATAAATGTGGTGTAACTACATTTATTAACTTTTTAATCCTTTTAGCAGAAGCAGCACATTTTACGTGTATTATTGTTTCAACAGACCCAGACAACCCATCCAGTTCAAGCTTAGTCAGAGTCTTCACCTCATCAGGTATGACTCCAGGACAGAATATTTCATGAAATGGTGCATATTCCTTCTTCCTTTAGCCAATTTGTCTCGTAGAAGAGATTCATTAACATACTTGTGTGTTTTGTGTCTCTAAAAGTGGACGGAGACCCACATTTTGTTGTTCAGCTCCCGAAGCTGCATCAAACTTTGTGTTTTACCATTGATGGCAGGGCTGATGATGTACTGCGGCTTCTTGAGGACCCAGACAAAGGTAGTTTTATGATTTTACATCCAATATATAGTAGCTTGAATGTCTTTGTGGAGACTTGACAAGATGTTTTATGACTTATACCATTAGGAATTATTGTGGATGGGCATTTAATAATGGCTCCTTCAAAGGAGGGGAAGGAGAATTGTACTCGTACCTTCTTCGACAGAATTTCTATCACTGCTGCCGAAAGTGCCGTTATGATTACATTAACACTGGATTCAGTGGTAGTGCAGGTGGACGGGAAGGAAATCGATAAGTTGCCCACCAATCAGAGAGGATCTATGGAGCGACACAGTTTGAGAATCACAGTTGAAGAGCACCATAGCTGCTGGATTGAGCTTGGAGTTGGTGTGCAGTTCTTTGTTGTCTTCCATCGGTACAACCATCCCAAATATTTTCAAATGGAGCACCTGGGCTTCTATATTGCTGATGGAAAGGGACTCTCTCACCTCACGCAAGGGCTGTTGGGTAGGTAACACAGCATTGGTTGTTTTAGTCTTATTCAGTGAGATGTCAAATGTGTTTTCAGACTTATTTCCCCATTTCTGAAGATCGTGTTTGTGTATTTTCTTCCGCTTCCAGGCCAATTTCAGCACACCCATATAGAGGTCATAAGGGTAACAGATCAAGTGGGTTTCCATCATGCACAAACAAATAAGAACACTTCGCTAGCTATGGGCTTGATAAAAAAAGGAGATGAGCATTTTCCTGTCACTCTACAAGACAAGAATCTAAAGGACTCAACCAGGAAGCGTCACTCAGCTCAATGTTGGGTGGTGCCAAAGGTGGATGTAGAGAGACTTCTGGGCCAGCCCTACGAGAGCTATGTTGTGGATCATCAATAGATAACCCTTACATCATATTTCTACATCTACAGAATTACAAGGTACAGAAAAGACACTGTAACTTGAATCTTGACAGTGCAAAAACATCTGATAGGGTATAAAAGAGAGACTAAGAATACACACAACTGTGATCAATTGAAAGATGTTTCCTAAGCATAGATTGGTCCAAATATTTGCATTTGAACATAATGCTCATTACCTTTCAGAAGTTTGGGGTCAGTAGGATTCTTTTTTTTTGTTGTTGTTAAAGAAATGAACATGTTTATTCTGCAAATATGCATTCAACTGATCAAACAGTAACGGCATTTGTTACAAACAATCTATATTTCAATTAGTTCTGTTCTTTTGAAGTTTCTATTAATCAAAGAATCCTGGAAAAAAATGTTTTAGTAGAACTGAAACAACTTTCTTGAGCTGCAAATCCACATATTACAAGGATCATGTAACTCTGAAGACTGGAGTAAAGATGCTGAAAATCTTACCAACCCCAAACCTTTGAATGTTAGTGTATATCAGTGCATATTTATCATGAAATTAACCATTTCAAATTTAATAAAACTATTACATATACACTTTGGGGTGAAATGATGACCAACATTTTTCACAATAATCATTTTTTCCTCTAAGCTTACAGTTAGTTTGCATAAAAATGTATGTGTATATATGCATCCATTTAAAATAATATAACGAGAATTGTGTAAAATTATTTTAAAATATTGTACATTAGTAAAGATTATCGAATGCTTTACTTTGTCCTGTTACGAAAAGGAAATCCTTCACATGTGCCAATAATCAAACATAACCAAAGAAAGATTAATTTTATTAATATTTATTTTTGTTGCACAAGACTGCTCAAACACGAGATGAAATTCACAACTTAAAATCGTCGAGTTTGTGTGTCAGTTTTTTTAAAGATGTTTAGTTGTTTCAACATTGAAAATGAAAGACAAAATGAAAATAAATACAGTACAAAACAGTTAATCCAAACATATGCAACAATATGCTGGAGAGGTGCAAAAGATAACAAATATAGCAATGCAGCGTAATTCTATTTGATTCCAGTTATCATTAATTCACAATCTAATTTGTGCACTAAGGAAGAGAGTTCAAGACCTGTATGCTTCTATGTGAATCTATAAGGCCGTAAGTGACTTTGGCCCAATATAATTCAAGAATGTAATAAAACTGTCACACTCCTTGTTTTCCATTAAAAATAAAGAGGGAAAAAAACTACTGTAAGAGGCTTTTTTTCTCAGCAAAGGCGTATATAGAAAACATGAAAATGCTTGTCAATTCTACACTGAAAGCTGTATGTACGGTGAGAATTCAAACAGCATACCATGATCATCAGGTCCAGACTAGTGTCTACTATAATTATTCATGGCAATTCAACTCAGGATTAGAGATATACGTAATGGTGAATATGACCCGTCAGATTTCAATACTAAGTTTGTCTTGTGGTTTCAAACAGCCAAGTGCAAATGCAGAGACTACGTGTGTCAATCACTGATCAAATGGAAGAGAAATCAAAGATGCAGTGGGAATCTTTACAGTACATGTGGAGAGGCATAGTGTTCATCACAATTGAAAGTTAAAGCATGTATTAGTAGACTGGAGTCAGACTGGTTTACAAAAGCCAGAATACCAACGGGATATGGCTACTATCATATAACAAAAGATCTGATACTCATTAAATTCACATTATCATTTACTTCTGCAGCTGTGGGAGTGAAAATTGCTTCCACATTCTTAAGACTCATTTCCCGTAACAAACTAAGTGATCGACTCGTTGTGCTTTTTCGCACACATTTGCATTCGATAACATCGGTGTTCACTACAAACAAAATGAATGCAGCCGGATGAGGAATGTAGAATAAGGTCAATAGAAATTAGAGGCCATACAATGTTTTTAACTTCGCTCAAAGATCGTAATGTTAGTTACAAGTTAATGGCTTACAATTCACTTCTATACTGCATATTGTACATCTCGTTCAATTTAGATGTGCAGAAAAATCCACCAATAATAATTAAAAAAGAATTAAATAACTTAAAATGAGTTGTAGAGCAGAAGGATCAGGTATAGGAAATGTAGTGATATGAGACTGTGAGTTCAGTTTATGATTGCTAGATGTAGCACTTCGTACAACTTTATGCATTTTACATACTATCAATATCAAATTACATCCTTTATCCAGGTGTCAAAATGTGATGTTTAATGGTGAGCGTTTAATGATCTTACTATACTTTTGTCAGTGACACTTTCCTAAAGTACAGGAAGGCTGCTGTTCACACGAAGCTGTTAAATGTCAAAGTGACGACAGTATGCTATCTAACAGTCTGAGGACAGTTGGGGATACTTCATGAAAGTTGATGAGAAATTGTTTTAAATCTCCTTCAGTATTCGAGGAATCGTTCACATCAATGGGCTTCAGTCAAAGACAATATTCAGAGAACAAAAAGACGCATTTCACTTCAACAGGATATTTTGCGCAAACGATGCATACGGCATGTGTAGGAATCTAAAGTAGCATGTTGGTGTGAGCCCACTTTGTAGTGCAGAGTTGTGGAATGTGAGCGATAGAGCGTTTGTGTGTCTGTGTGCTGAACCGTAAGTATCTGAACAGAGACACCGGAGGGGTGTGGAGACAATGAGCAAAGAGCACTCTGGGAAAGATAAGGCTGGTTGAAAGAGATTTACAACATTGTTGCATTGTCGATTCTGTTCTGCGTGACCTCTGGACCCGGCCCAGTAAATCCCGTTCAGCCCGCCCCATCTCTGCCCTCCATCTGACCATTGCCTCTCCACTCCTCCGTCACTTCTCCTCCCCTTACTGCTCGTCCTCCCCAAAGACGTCGTTCTGTTTACGCTTCATGTTCTCAAAGTCGAAGTCACTGCCAGTCATGCGCTTGTAGATGTCCTTGATGTCATTGCAAGTTGTTTCAAAATGAGTTGTGGCATCGTAGGATCGTGACGCAAATATCTGGAGAAATTAAATCAAAACTGGTTTCTCATTGATGCCAAGCAGCTTACAAGAAATTACCATAAAGGTCAAGGTTATTTATACACTCACCTAAAGGATTATTAGGAACACCTGTTCAATTCCTCATTAATGCAATTATCTAATCAACCAATCACATGGCAGTTGCTTCAATGCATTTAGAGGTGTGGTCTTGGTCAAGAAAATCTCCTGAACCTCAAATTGAATGTCAGAATGGGAAAGAAAGGTGATTTAAGCAATTTTGAGCGTGGCATGGTTGTTGGTGCCAGATGGGGCAGTTTGAGTATTTCACATTCTGCTCAGTTACTGGGATTTTCACGCACAACCATTTTTAGGGTTTACAAAGAATGGTGTGAAAAGGGAAAAACATCCAGTATGTAGCAGTCTTGTGGGCGAAAATGCCTTGTTGATGTTAGAGGTCAGAGGAGAATGTGCCGACTGATTCAAGCTGATAGAAGAGCAACTTTGACTGAAATAACCACCCGTTACAATTGAGGTATGCAGCAAAGCATTTGTGAAGCCACAACACGCACAACCTTGAGGCGGATGGGCTACAACAGCAGAAGACCCCACTGGGTACCACTCATCTCAACTACAAATAGGAAAAAGAGGCTACAATTTGCACAAGCTCACCAAAATTGGACAGTTGAAGACTGAAAAAATGTTGCCTGGTCTGAGGAGTCTCAATTTCGGTTGAGACATTCAGATGGTAGAGTCAGAATTTGGCGTAAACAGAATGAGAACATGGATCCATCAGGACTTGTTACCACTGCAGGCTGGTGGTGGTGGTGTAATGGTGTAGGGGATATTTTCTTGGCACACTTTAGGCCCCTTAGTGCCAATTGGGCATTGTTTAAATGCCACGGCCTACCTGAGCATTGTTTCTGACCATGTCCATCCCTTTATGACCACCATGTACCCATCCTCTGATGGCTACTTCCAGCAGGATAACGCACAATGTCACAAAGCTCAAATAATTTCAAATCGGTTTCTTGAACATGATTGAGTTCACTGTACTAAAATGGCCCCCACATTCACCAGATCTCAACCCATTAGAGCATCTTTGGGATGTGGTGGAACGGGAGCTTCGTGCCCTGGATGTGCATCCCACAAATCTCCATCAACTGAAACATGCTATCCTATCAATATGGGCCAACATTTCTAAAGAATGCTTTCAGCACCTTGTTGAATCAATGCCACGTAGAATTAAGGCAGTTCTGAAGGCGAAAGGAGCTCAAACACAGTATTAGTATGGTGTTCCTAATAATCCTTTAGGTGAGTGTATAGCAAATGTTTACCAAAGTGCTTCAAAAGTAGGACAAAGTAAAGCCAGTGTTGTTATCTAAAACTATTAAAAGTTTTCGTAAACTGCAATAAAACTGCAATAAAATAAAATATTACTATTGCATGAAAAACTTATATTTATAAAAAAATATAAATATACATTTTTTTTAAATTACAAAAGCACATAAAATTACTAAAATTATAGACTGAAAATATAAAAATAAAAGCAATTAAAATGATTATAAACTATAATAGTATATAAAGAATGTTAAAATAACAGTGTGAAGCTGACCTGGCTGTCTGTACCATCATCTGTGGGTTCATACATATCACTGATGGCCACAAACCTGTAAAAATGACAATGATAAAATATTATTGCATTTATGCTTTAAATAGTATGATATATGTGTGTTTATACAATATTTAGCTCTGTTCAATTCGTTTAATGTGAGTAGTGCTGAGTTTAAATAGTGAAATGGTAAAATAGTGACTTAATAGTCCTATTTTTCAAAACCACGTTACTTGATGTTAAAAGATATTTACTATTTTTTACAAAACTGTTGTATAAAAGCAATATCATATTCATTTCAAGTAAGTCGAATAGTTACACTTTTAACTGAATATTAGAGCTTTTTTTTAAACTATAAAACAGAGTATAGAAAGCAAAGTAAACTGACTTCTGGTCAATGGGCTCAATGAGTTCCAGAGCAGGTTCGATTTCAGCTTCAGGATCAGAGGTTTCCACAGTGGTGCTGACGATGGCAATGTATTTCCCCTGAGCCGCCACGTTATGGGCGTAGGAGATCATGCAAACATAGATATCTACATGCAAATAACAAAAAAATAAGCATGACATACTTTTGCATTTGCAGCTCATCTTATTTTTGATATGAAAGCAGCACCCTCTAGTGCTCTTAGTGCAGTAGTGCATACCTAAATATACATCTTGGCTTATCCTGCAAATCATTCTCTGCAAGTATTCCTGAAACTGCTATTTTTATACAAAAACCACAAGAATCAACCAGTTGTCACTAACCTGATTTGCGGTTAACTTGGTTCTGAGGGATGATGATCTGGCAGGAATTGGCATCATTAGTGTTTTTAATGGGATGGCTGAGAACGCAGATGACCCGGATCACCTGACCGACTTTGTGCACACGGTCCGGGATGTAACTTGGGTCACAGATGAGCTGTTTGCATCGGGCAACCTTGGAAAATCAAATTCAAACATAAACTCAAACTTTTCCGAAGACAATCCCTGCATTTCACTGTAATAATAAATCATTTTATTTGACTTGTTTTTTTGTTATAATCAAGCGTGCTGCACGCGTCCTGAAAAGTGAAGCCAAAACATTTTGATCGCCCCCTTGTGGCTGGCTGCAGTATAGGTCATAAACTCTCCATGTAAATAGCCCTCGCCATGTAAACCAGCATTACTCATTGCAGGAGCCTATTGCAAAAAACTAGGATAAGGGATTAAGCCGGGATATCTTGGTGATCTTGTCATCTGTATGCACAATTTTGTACACCGATGTCATGTAAACTTACCCTAAAGGCACACTTACACCAAGAACAATAACAATAACAAAAGATAACTGTATATTAGCGGATAAATTGAGCCAGGATCACCAAGATATCCTGGCTTAATCCCTTATCCTAGTTTTGTGCAATAGGCCCCAGGGCTCAAATGGCAGTAAATAATACAGTGAAATAATCATGCAGTCAATACATATGTTTCATAAAAACAAGCAGGGCTATAACATAACCCCTAAAAAAACTCAAAGTGCCTGCTCTATTACAAAAAACAACATATATTTAAAAAAATACCTAAAACAGCTGCTTTAAAAGATGGAAATATAGCTTAGAAAATAAATCTAAACTTGCTCAGCCCTTACGTCCATCACTCACTGCGGAGTTGCCAGTTTTGGCTGTCTTTCCAGCTCTTAACACTGAATGTGCTCTTATAGATCAACACGTTTTCATGAAATACTATCTATAACACAAATTGTATTTATTGTGCGATTTAAATGCCAAAATGACTTTTTACATGCATATGAAACGCTCTGTCAACTAAGATTAGTGGTGTGGGTTACGTGCCAGCATCATGAGCACAGACAGCGCGCCAGAATCCAGTTCTCTTTCGCGCTTAAACAAACTATAACTGAATTATGCCAAAATGTCAGATGTTGAGTATCCTTCTAAGAATCATTTTAAATGAGTTAAATAACATCTTAAATGAACTTAAAAGAGTTGTGAAGAAATGGGACGTGTGTGACTTCTGTCTGCTTTAAGTTCGGCAGCGGCAGATCTGAACCTGTGGGGGGGTTCGTCGTCTATTTCATAGAGACATCAGTATCCGTATTGGTATCAGTGATATGGCCTTCATTCATAAAGTGCCATTAGATGCCATTGGACAAGTTTTTAAAATATACTGTCTTTATATTTTTATTTTTTTATATTTATTCTTTTTATATTTTTCTACATTAATTTGGCGATTTACTATGAAATTATTACATTATAAAATATATTGAAAACGCGTTTTTAATTGCGATTAATTGCAATCTTTTCAAAGAAAAAGTGATTAATCTAGCTTTTTTTAATGGATTGACAGCACTAAAAGAAAGTTTACATTAAAAATATATTATGCATTCCCATATCTATTTACCATTTGTATTTATTGTATAAATATTTATTTATATGTATGTATTTATTGCATATTGTATGTTCGGGGATGACAGATTGATAAGCAGATATGCTATTTATGACTGTATGTAACTTTTGATTTTGTCCAATCAGTGTGGCTCTCATGAAAAAAATAGCGAAGACCACTGATGTAAATGAATGGGACATGAGCCAAACTAAAAAACTAAAATTGCATTTAAAAAATTTTTTTTCCATTTCATTAAAGTTTTTTGTCATTTTAGGTATTTCTTATAACGTTGATATATGTTGAAATGTTAATTTTTAGTTAGTTATTTGATGCTTTAAAAAATGAGGTGTAACGCCATGATTGACAGCTTTGCTTGGGACTGAGTCTGCGGGAATATGGGCGGGACCTTGATACCGCGGCTCCACCTCACGATCGCTACTGCACAGACTCTGGCTCCAAATGACGTCATCAGCGCAAGATGGCTGCGGCCATTTCTGGGACATTTTGGCTTTATTTTTCTACAGTGGAAGGAAGTGAAGACATGTCGTCCATCTTTTTTTCCCTTTTTTAACAGTTTATGGTCATATCCCACTTCTAAAACAAAAAAATGTACCTCTCCCTCCGATTTCACGCCCACCACATGTCCTCCCTCCATCACGATCTCATCCACTGGTTTGTTCAGCATGTAGGTTCCTCCATAAATTGCACTTAACCTATAAGTTCAAAAAGCCCATGTAAATAACATAAGGACTTCACAGTGACACTCAACATGTGATTATTTGAGAATTATTGTGTGATGGTGTGGGCGGAGCGACTAACCTAGCAAACCCCTGAGGCAGCTCACCCAGTCCGTACAGGGGGTACAGGTAGGGGCTTTTCCCATAGCGTGCCAGAGATTCACTGTAGAGTTTGATCCTATTGATGGTCTCCAGACATGGCTGCTCCAGGTAACTAGGAGGAATTTAATTCAGTAACAATTCAATATTTATCATAAAAGGACTCAAAATGCAAAATAAGTAATTGTCATTTACTGCTATCAAGGCAAGATACAACAGATTAATAGCTATAACAGAAATGTATTATTATTACCCCATACTTCCCCAGTTGCTTAAACACACTAAATTAGGACAACTGTTTTGTTATAGTACTCGATTTTTTTTGGATTGACATTAGAGTTAAATGTTTTTACAGAGGGGAATTTGATTTTTTATTTTTTTTAATCACGTACCGTCTGAGTAGGTACTACTGTACATTTGAATTTACTGCATGTTAAAAAAGCATGTTCTATATATTAAGAATATGGGTAGAATTAATGAAATTTGGGCATCCGACAACTGCCATATTGCTACTGTCATGGGACCTACCAGCATCAGTTGTGTTGCTTCAATTCCATTCATAAATCCTCTCCCGTGGCCTCGTGGGATAGTAAAGTGTCCATCGAATGCGCATTTCAGAATCTCGGTGGAAGTAGTAGGTCATCCAGGGACTTTCCGCCTACTGTTCATTACTGTTCACTACTCTTTTGGCATACTGTTTTTCACATACTATATAGTAAGAAAGTATTAGATTTCGGATGCAGCGCATTTTTTTAAGGAATAAAATGTTATATAAATTAGGCAAATGACATATGATAAGACCCCTCTGTAAAAACTTAGAATTTTAAAGATCTGTTGTTATAGAAATCTTATAAAATTTAAATAGATGAAGTGTTGTAAAACACTTAAATCTGTAAACAAGGTATATACAGCAATCCTTAACTTAAATTTACAACTTTTTAATACCTTTTTTACTACCTTCAGAATATTTTTTAAAACCTTCACGACACTGAATTGCAAGTGTTAATCAGCGACCTTTCTATTATTTACACAGATTTTGACATAACACAAAAAAGAATAGATTTAGAATCGACACCAGGAGGAAATCTGTTATAAGTTATCATTCAGACAGTAAAATAGATCTCAACATTCACTAAGGTTGGTTAAGGAGAAGCATTACTGCATACACATTTGATTTCAATTAATAATTGGTAATTCAGCAATGAAATTATTTAGTGTTTTTTTCCCAACAAAACCTGAGCCAAATATTACATTTCTATAACTGTGATAAGTTGTTGAATTTAACAAATTACTAAAAAAATAGTGCTGTCAATCGATTAAAAACTTTAACTAGATTAATCACACATTTTTTCTGTGATTAATCGCAATAAAAAAAGAAATGTTTTTGTACGTTTTTAACATATTTTTTTAAATAATAATTTCACAGTTAATCAAATTAATGTAGAAACAACATAAAGACAGTAAATTTTAAATACTTCATCTTTTTATGAATGAAGGCCAGTATTACTGATTTTAATAGTTACTATTTTTTTTTGTTTTTTTTTACAGTTATTATTAGGCTTCAAAAATATAACAGTTTTTAATTTCAGTAAACTTAAAACAATGCTAACATAAACCTATAATAAATGTCATGTCTACTCCTGCCCTTCCTGTCTTAACAGTTAGGAAATATACAGAAATGTAATAAAGTTATGGGCAGTCTGCACTGCATAAACTATAAATGAAATAGTTAATCCTTATTAAAGCTACAAAAGTTATTTAGTCAAGAGCAGCGAGTCATTTTCTCTGTTCCCTTTTTTCTTTAACTTTACAGACAGGAAGCTTTATTGGCTGCTGTCCCTTTAAGAGCAGAGAGACACGCGGATCTCACTGTTTACTGCCTATGGATCTCGCCTCATTCTCTCACAACTCTTTTTGTTCATTTTAGACTTTATATAAATCATTTAAGATTGCTCTTATGAGGATAGTCGTTGAAGATATGCCTTGATAAAACGTAAGCCAGCCACTTCTGTTGAGCGCGCAGTGTACTGAGATGATGCCGAACGACCACTGAATATGACGTCAGCATCAAACATGCGTTGAGAGAGACGGAGATGAAAGATCTTTGATTATGTGCCCAGATATGCTAAAGCACATATTTAAACAAACTAACGCGAATGCAGATAGAATTTCAATCAGAATAGGACACCTGATAGTCTGAAAAAATAATACCTAATTTGGAAAAAAATAATACCTCTGAGACCACATTTAACACTTTTAATGGCCTTAAATTTGACAATTTTGATTTATCACTTTTTAATACTTTTTAAAACCCCGCGGACACCCTGGTAAAACAAGGGTTATGCCCGTAGTATCTTGCCTTAAATAATGTTTTATAATAAGAGCAATGATAGGACTCTTATATGCACTGAGGTTTTGTAACACTGGCAACACTTACTCATCTGTCCTGTAGAGGGCCAGGGCATGTCCCGTGAAGTCTACGACGTCCTGTCCTAAGTCAAACTTCTTGTAAACTTCTCCCATCGTTGTGAGTTTGGGATCGACGCCCTCAAAGGTCTTGGGGTCGTTCTCATCAAAGTTGGCCACAAAAACTAGGAACTTCCGGAAACGCCTCTTCTCAAACATTCCCATTAGGTCTAAGCAACACATGTTTTGTGTCAACTATACATGTCTGCATTTTTATAATTATTTTTTTTTTTTATAATTCTTGTTTTATTAATATAGATCATTTAAAAATGCCACACTGTTATAAAAGTATATCAAGTATTTCAGTCGTTCTACTTCAAAAGCTTTAATTCAGTGTGCTACTTGTCATTTCTTTTGTAATCATTTATTAATTTACAAGCAATATCTGAGTAAAAAACAATTTCTACACCAAGAAGCTGTACTTACTTGAAGCCAGTGCCTCTGTCTCAGTAGAGGGCACTTTGTAGATTTTCCCCCCTTTATACACGAAGCTTCCCTCAACCACTTTGAAGTCAAGATATCTGGTCACTTCAGTGTATAGAAGCATCTTAACTAACTGACCTTAAGGAACATAATGACAAAATGCATCATTATTTAGAATGTTGTTACAAAAAAATTACAGAATTGCATTAATTAAAGGGACAAAAATCAAATCCCAAAACAGGTTTTGAACAATATTATCACACTACAATCATGTTACTTTAGTATTTTTACCATTGGCCATTAAGAATTTAGGAATAAGGTCCACATTCCAGTCTCTTCCTCGGCCCATTGACTCTGGGGGGCTATCTGAAATCCCAAATCTCTTATAGAGCTAAGAGAAAAAAACATGTAAAATGTGAGTGCTTGCATAGAAAAGCACTCAGCAAAAACAAGGATAAATGCAATATCTAAACATCTGATGATGATAACTTTTGAAGAGGATCTCTATTAACATTTTTAAAAATAAGCATATCATTCTTATTTTTTAGATATTTTAAAATAATACAAATATTACTATTAACATTGAATATTAATTTATGTTAAAATACATAGCTTTTTATTATAATTGTACTATTCAACAAACAAAAAAATGAGATTGGAGTAATGATGCGGTGACTAAAGCATCCTCACCTCCTCCAGGGGTGTGATAGAGGAACTTTCACCACCGTAGTATGGATTTCTGTCCATATGCAAAACTTTCTTCCCATTCACGGACATGATCCCAGAGAGAATACATTCCTACACAAATAAACATTATTGAGTTGAAATAATCTGTGATGGATACATATTTAAAACATTTTCTATTCATATTTTGAGATGGGATTGGGAGCGGGTATCTAGGCTTGACTTCCGCGTTGAACACTGGATGCGAGTTACCCCACCCAAATAGTGATGGAAAGTCCGAGTCATTTCCGCGAATCG
The DNA here is from genome assembly GCF_024679245.1 of Pseudorasbora parva. Taxonomy (NCBI): domain Eukaryota; kingdom Metazoa; phylum Chordata; class Actinopteri; order Cypriniformes; family Gobionidae; genus Pseudorasbora; species Pseudorasbora parva. The sequence continues at coordinate 21,006,854 of NC_090177.1, read as the reverse complement.
GTTCATTTGAACAGTTCTTGCTGTAACGAAGCGGTTTGACTTCATCGACGTCATTCTGACATCCTAGCGTGGCTAATTTCGTGACATTGGATTATTGTAATTATGAATTCCAGTGCAGTTTGTTCAACCCATATAAAACAATTACAAAATATGATATTTACATTAAACAATACTATAATTTGTTTACATATAGGCTGAACAGTTTTTAAAACAATGTGTGCGCTAAAACTATTATAATCATAATCGAATCAAATGTTTGCTGTTGGGCTACTAATGATTCTGTAACTAACCCGGATCGATTCATTGAGAAGATTCGACTCAAAAGAACAACTCGTTCACGAATCGGACATCGCTACACCCAGCCAGACACAAGCCGAAGCCCAGATCACTATTCTCCATGAGGAAAATAGAGAAACGTACTATAAAACCATTTCTGCCTTTTCGTTCTTTTTTATTATTAGTAATGCTCTTTTTTCACGTATTTATCCCAAATAAATTTATCGTGTCTGTTATTGGGCCCTTTAAAATATAATAAAAAAAATGCCCATTAAACCCATTACAAAACGGATGAATTACAGGCAACCAACCTATGGAACTAACATCAGCTAAGCACAATAAAGCTTAGTTGGTGAATTATCTGCAACAAACGCACAACTGACCCTATTTCGACGCACGAGCAAACGGGATACCTGATGCCACTCCTTAGAACCAGACACTGGGACGAGAATCAGTCATTACTTTTTAATAACCGCTTTCATGTCAATATAATGATGCAGCCTCAATGGCTTTGAAAATTCGGGGGGAGTTGGATTTGGGAAGGATTGCATTCGTATACAGGTAGAAATTGCGAGAAATGCTGGCTCACTACACACATATACAGTTCTGGTCCAAAGGATGCGTCAGCAATAGGCCCTCGGGTTCAGTTTAACGCAAAGCATCTATTCCTGCAGTCACATCTCTGAGAACCGCATAAGAATCCGAGCAGCAATCGACAATATCTTCATACGTTTCCAAAGCGAGCGAGTCATCAGTGACCTGAATGCGTTACTCACTGTGAGTCCGGTGCCCAATACGATAACATCATATTCCTCATCCATGTTGTATTACAGTGGATCTCCCTTCTTTAGCCAAATTTCCGCTGCAAAAAATCTGCAAAACGGTGTTGATGCAACAAAATATTTATGTAGAACCAGCCTGTTGTCCTATTACAGACAGACAAACGGACTCTTTGCAAATAGTTATCGCTCGAATAATTAGATACGTATCACAATTGATCACTGACTGTGGTGCGAGTCGCGACCGGCGAGAACAACCAAAGATGGCCCTGACCGCAGCACGAGCTCCAGCGGTGCGGAGACATTCGCGAAATAATATAGTGCACCTCATAAAATGGAGATGATTACTGTTGTTCTGAATGTCATCAAACCCAGAATTACGAATCAGCCACAAATACAGGTGCTTCAAAGAATACTAGCGATAATTCACATCCCGGGAAGTCTTAAATCGTCGAATTTTCATTTCCCCATCCAACAGCTGAATGGCACAGGGCGCAGTCACATTATCAGATATCCCTCCGCCAACAACACTGAGGATGATATGCCTCAATAACGCGTAAATTAAAGTGCTGATGATAAAGATAAGGGCTGTTTTAGTGCTCAGGAAACGCAAAGAATTGTTCTATATAGCAATATGCCCATAGTAATATACGATGTGTTAATAATTAAAATAAGCTTGATTAAAGTGCTATGACATGACAGAGGCTGACTGTCAATATTTAAGCCCAATAAAGTGTTCCTGAAATTACAGACACTGCAGGTGAAAAAGTAGCGAGGGCAGACCAAGTTTGATTCCTAATAAATATGATAACCAATAGGCTGTCAATAGTTTACAATATAATGTATTTTAAAATGTACAGTGGATCATTTTTCTGAGGAACAGGATAGATAGATAGATAGATAGATAGATAGATAGATAGATAGATAGATAGATAGATAGATAGATAGATAGATAGATAGATAGATAGATAGACAGATAGACAGATAGACAGATAGATAGATAGATAGATAGATATTTTTCGAATTCGAAACTAAAATTTAGTTTGTAATACTTTAACAATATTGTTATTATGTCTGAGTTTTAAATTAACAAAAGTTGTACAACATTTTGATTATGTCCCTTCCAAAAACGTTGCCCTAACGAATAAAATAAAATATAGTTTATTCCTAAGATGTTCAGCGTAAACTTGCTGCTCAAGGGACGAGAACGATCAAGTCAGAAGAGAATCACATGATCGGGGGGGGGGGGGGGGGTAGAGACACAACAGTCACATGATCATCAGCGTATTGCCATTCACGTGACTCTCCTGCATAATGACGGAAGTAGGAGTGCGGCGTAGTAGTGTCTCGACAATGGCCTTCACTTCAGTTTTATTATTTATCTTCTCGATTTATAGCTGTTATGCTCAAGTGCCTCTGCTCATGTGGACCAGTGATGGGTACGTGACACGTTTGTCTCTTGAATATTGCTTTCACATTGTTCAATAGATCCAGAACACTGCTGTGGCTTTCTTATCTATGTTGTTCAGGCAGCTGAATCTGCTAACAGTGACTGTCTATAAATTGGAAAGCGCTTGGTAGAGGTTGATTACTGTGGACAAAGTTTCAAGTCTTCCTCCTATTTCTGTTGCGGAGTTTTGCGAACTGAATGATATCTCTGTCAATACAGCTACAGTATGCCACATCTGGCTCAACCAGCAGCTGGTCATGCTGTGTCTGGTGGGCAGCTGGTGTCTTATCTGAAATCTGCCTTGTCCACTGCTCCTCACAACGTGCTGCTCTTCTTACAGGAAAAGGTAAAAGGCTTAAAATGTTGTGGGAAATAATGCCACCCTAGTACATTCTTTTGTTTTTATCTGCTGTAAGATATTTGATTAGTCCTATAATACAATATTATCCAGTCATATGACCATTTTAATAATTTGAAATATATGATGTATATACAATGTTATCAATTGGTAAGGTTCTTACCAATGTAAGCCAATGTTATCAATTGGTAAGGTTCTTACCCATTTACATTGTGGAATTATTAGTGAAGTAGCTTCTTCCTCTAATACTGATATTTTTACTCTCGTAGTTACTGGACTGTCATTATAGTGTGACTTTGAGTCTTACTTCCCCATCCATCTTCCCTTGGACATGCCAGTATTTCATTGCTGTTCATTTCTGCACTGACATGACAAGATTTATTTTGCGTTATTGCAATATTAAACACCAGAGATTTGAAACATTGACAATTATATTAGCATTATATTAACAATTTCCTACATATATGTAATCTGAATCAGTATTGTTATTGAGCCTATTTATAACAACACCGCACACATGGTCGTAATTGATATAAAATTAAAAAAGCTTTTTTAATTTTCCTTTAAATACTAAAAGTATTCAAACTAAAATAAAAGTCAATTAAAGCTATTTTTACACATAACAAAAACACATAACAAAGTTATTAAAACTAAAATGAAAACATAATAGAAAAATCTAATTTAAGCTATTGATTGTATATAAATAATACTTAAATTGAATACATGTATGCAATGTAACAACTGACTCTTTTTTTGCCTGCTCTCCCCACTCTATAGCTAAGTATAGATGACTTCACAAAGTATGGTGGAGTTTTTGGGAACAAGCAAGACAGTGTCTTTTTAAATGTAGAGGTGGGTGTGCTCTTTATTTTCTTTAATCCTCAAAAAATATCACATCAACATTTTTCTCTAAAATTCTCTTCAACTTTTCTGTCTTGGCATTCAAGTCAGCACTTCAGACGTCCTCCAGTCCTCTGGTGTTGCCAGCCCTGGACTGGTCTGCATCAGATTCGGTCCTGGAACTCTTCCAGGGAGAGCTGGGTATCCCAGCGGTCCACATCAACCCAAACACCCTAAAGGAAATCAAGATAAACACCGCACAGCCTTCACTGCTGGCTGTCCATCTCCCTTACACTGCTGGGTAAGATGTTCTGTAATGATATTTATATTACATATAAATCAAATGTATGGTTCCAGCAGTGTCTTGCAAAAGTGTTCAGATTCTTAACTATTGAATTATTTACACTTTCATGTTTTTCCATCTGTGTAACCTTTTGCAACACAGGTACTTAATACTAACAGCATTTCAAATATTAATAAGGATTATAACAGTATATAAATAATACTAAAATAACACCTTGACTTTGCTTTGGTTGAATATCAGGGCCCATTCAAAGGATTTACTTTTGAAAAATGGTGAGTAGTTGTGTTTCTTTTTTATATATATATATGTATATATATATATCATATGTGTATAACATTATATACAACATTATGTGTATAACATTATATATTATGTGCTTGCGTGTGCTTTTTGTCTTTTAGATGAGATTATTGGAAAGGTCCTTGACATGTTCAAATCTCAAGATGTACCTTACACTGCTGTATACACTGGCCTCAAGCCCTCTAGAGTAAGTCATCACATTTGAGGTACATTTACATTTATTCTTTTTGAGCATTCTGAGACATTAACTCAGGGTTAAGTGCAGTGTACACATACATAAAAAAAATATTGGATGATTTTCAGCAATGTAAAGGCACAAATGGCGTTTATAGTCTGTATTTAATATTTTCTATGTCTTGTACCTTTGACAGTGTTAAACATGTGGATTGTTGGTGGGCGGTCATGACCACTTCTGTGTCTTCTGTTGCCATTTTTCCTTCTTCTATAGGTCATTGAGGATACTCCAGTAATGGCAGGAAGTTTTGTGGGCCGATCGCTACTTCAGGAACCACCAAAGCTGTCTGTAAAACCTCCAGTTGTCTTCAACAACACAGCGGGGCAACCCTGCATCATGCTGTGGGCCGACACTCTCATCGCTAGCTACTCTGGAAAACAAGTTGATTTAGGAAAAGACCTTTTTAATGGTTCTTTTGACCCGACTGGCTCAGTTTGCAATGAAACCGTGTCAAGGTCAGAAGCGTTATCAGCAGAAATCAGTATATATTTCAGCATTATTCACTGCTGTTTCTTGAAAGTATAAAATATCTTGTTTTTCAGACTCGTCCTGAATTACCAAAACATTCTGGATTTCAAATCCTTCCAGCTTATGTAAGTATTTAACACAATCTTTCACTGACATGCATTTTTGGTTTTGACAAACAGGATTTTTGTTGGATGAATATTATATATTTTTAATACTTTCCTAAAGCTTCTCTATGCGCAAGATCTTCTTTCCTGTGTCTGCTCGCAACTGGATGGTCATGGAGCAGGTGGTGCTGGAGTATGATGGGCAGAGGGCGATCTTTAATGCCAGTGGTGGTATCTACACTCCTGCAGAGTATTCTTTCCATTGCCAGAAAGTAAGCAGCGCTCAGAGCCCGCTACTGGTGCCTCGCAATGCTACGGACAACGCTACCCATTGGACCTTGACCTTCACTGATTTTCAGGTACTACTCATGGTTTTCATTCGCATGACTGGCGAATGATAGACCAAGGGTCTCATTTATAACCGTTGTGTATGCACAAAACAGGCCCTGAGGATGCCACTTTCAACGCATATGTTGTGATTTATAAAAATAAAAATGATGGTAAAATTTGATCACATGCACGCAAACTCTGACGCATGTGTACAAACTCTTTATCTCAAGTGAGAAAAGTAATGAATTAAGAACAATTTTAATTCTGTCATTTTTTGTACACATTTACATATATGTTTCATTAAGGGCAGTGTGCACTGAAGTTATATAAAGTCATTACTCAGAATTTAAACGTTATGAATTTAGAGATAGACATGTGGTTATGCTACTTTTGATCACTTTTCTATTGACACGCTATTTTAATGACATTAAAAGGTTAGTTCACCCAAAAATGAAATTGATGTCATTAATGACTCACCCTAATGTTGTTCCACACCTGTAAGACCTCCGTTCATCTTCGGAACACAGTTTAAGATATTTTATACTTAGTCCGAGAGATTCTGCCTCTCCATTGAAAACGTATGTACAGTATATTGTCCCTTTCCAGAAGGACCAGAAAGGTAGAAGTGTAGGCGGCAGATATGGAACGTCAAAGCTGCCAATATTTAAAATAAATAAATATACAAAGAAATGCAAAAAAACAAAAATGAATAATTTATACATTTACTTCCATATTTATGTATTTATTTCCATATATTTTTATTCATTGTTTTATTTATTTATACATTTATTTATTTCTATTTTTATTTATTTCCACATGTATTCCTATCGATGTTTATTTATTTTGTTATTTATGCATTTATTTATTTATACATATAATTACTTCTACGTTTATTTATTTATGCATTTCTTTCTTCCTACATTTATTCGTCCATAGGGTCATCAGACATAGCAATTGAGCTTCGAGTAGGGGAGAGCGAGGCGTTGAAGCCACAGTGACACCTTGTGGTGTGGCTGAAATACAATAAGTACTGATTTTATTTCTGTCTGTAATGAAGGACTGGTATATGGCCAAAATCTTATATCATGGGTTTAGTCATATCACCCTAACTGTAGTCTACTGTGTTGTAAAATGTCCTGAGCCAACAAATATGAACAGCATCTTCAATAGATCTAATAACATGGACTCTGAAACATAACACAACTCTGTCCCATCTGCAAAAAAACACCCCAAAGCATAATGCAACCACCCCTATGCTTCACAGTAGGGATGGTGTTCTTGGGATGGTACTCATCATTCTTCTTCCTCCAAACACGTTCAGTGGAATTATGACCAAAAGGCTCTATTTTTGGTTTCATCTGACCACATGACTTTCTCCCATGACTCCTCTGGATCATCCAAATGGTCATTGGTAACCTTGGTCATTGGTCATGTTTAGCTTCTTCCATTTTCTAATGATTGCTCCAACAGTGGACCTTTTTTCACCAAGCTGCTTGGCGATTTCAAGCAAGCTGCGTAGCCCTTTCCAGCCTTGTGGAGGTGTACAATTTTGTCTCTAGTGTCTTTGGACAACTCTATAGTCTTGGCCATGTTAGTAGTTGGATTCTTACTGATTGTATTGGGTGGGCAGGTGTCTTTATGCAGCTAATGACCTCAAACAGGTGCATCTAATTTAGGATAATAAATGGAGTGGAGGTGGACATTTTAAAAGCAGACTATCAGGTCTTTGAGGGTTAGAATTCTAACTGATAGACAGGTGTTCAAATACTTATTTGCAGCTGTATTATCCAAATATATAGTTAAGAAATCATACATTGTGATTTCTGGATTTTTTTTTTAGATTATGTCCCTCACAGTGGACATGCACCTACAATGACAATTTCAGACCCTCCATGATTTCTAAGGGGGGGAACTTGCAAAATAGCAGGGTGTTCAAATATTTATTTTCCCTCACTGTATGTGCGCTGTTTCCTTTCCGTGAGAAAATATCAAACGCTTCCATTTAATTCAGAGTCCCTGTTATCAGATCTATTGAAGATGCTGTTCATTTCTGTTGGCTCAGGACATTTAACCACACAGTAGACTACAGTTTGGGTGATATGACTTAACCCGTGATATAAGATTTTGGCCATATACCAATCCAAGTCCTTCATCACAGACAGAAATAAAATCAGTACTTATTGTTTTTTGGCCACACCACAAGGTATCACTGTGGCCTCAACGCTTCCCATTCGCCTACTCGAAGCTCGATTGCTATGTCTGAGGTAAACCCCGCCCTCCTCATTACCCTGGGGACGAATAAATGTAGGAAGAAATAAATCCATAAATAAATAAATATAGAAATAAATAAATGTAGAAAGGAATACAGGTGGAGATAAATAAAAATAAGAAATGAATAAATGTATAAATAAAAGAATAAATAAATATATATGGAAATAAATAAATACATATATATGGAAATAAATGTATAAATAATTAATCATTTGAGTTTTTTTGCTTTTCTATATATTTTTATTTATACGTTTATTTATACTTTTTTTTTTTTTTTTTTTACATTTCTTTGTATATTTATTTATGTATTTATTTATTTTCAATATTGGCAGCTTTGACATTCCATAGCAGAAGGGCTTCCAATCTGACATTCAGGTGACTATTTCAGGAAGCACGAGGAGGAGGAGGGTCAAGCGAACCTCTGTTTTGTATGACACTTCGAATGTCAACAAAGTTACTCCACCCAGGATCGCTTAGTGCACCTTTAATGACGGCTTTTTCCAGATTCCTATATTGATGTGATGTCACATGAAAGTTATGAATTGCAGTGCAAAAAAATAAATTCCAGATACGGCAGCTGATAGAAGCATCATTTGTTTCCAACAGATCCAAGCCTTCAACGTTACCGGTGAAATGTTCTCGTATGCCAGCGATTGTGCAGGGTTCTTCACTCCAGGGATTTGGATGGGTCTGCTGATCTCTCTGCTCATGGTGCTCATTCTTACCTACGGCCTGCACATGATCATGCAGATTCACACCATGGACCGCTTTGATGATCCAAAAGGCCCAGCGATTTCTGTGCCTCAGAGTGAATGAGACCAAAAAAACCTGTGAAAATATACTTGATTTGTATGTGTCAAAAATACCCAGACCCTTAATGTGGTTTTCGGATCTAGCCACGAGTATTTGAATGTTTTTAAGAGTATGTCGATTCAAAGGCAAAAACGTCTATTATTTTCACATCTCCTTTACATTACATATTTAATTATTAAAAACTTTGATAATACTTTACAATAAGGTTTAATACATTAAAAAGTTATATGAAATAGCTAACAATGAACATCATTTTAATGTTAATTTCTAATATATACAAGTTGTATAAGTGAACATTGTGTTATGAGCAAACATGGACTAAGATTTATTTATAAATGTAAAATTAATATACATTTGTTCGTTCACTAATTATCAGAAGACTGCTAATAAATTGGACCTTTTGTAAACTCTTATCAAGGTTACACATGCACATGTCAGTACACGGTGCACGTTTCTCTGTCTAGTGGTAAACTAGTCTTATGAACGTGACTACATTTTTGACAGATTTTGCATTACAGCAACTTGCACTGTTATCTTTAGGACTACTTTTTTTTTTTTTAAATCTCATCTTTTAAAACTCGTAGTTTATTTTGCACGTTGTGCTAGATTTTTATGTTTGTGTATACATTTAAAATTTGCCAATATTGAATTATATAAAATGTAAGTGCCTAAGGTGAGCTGGTCACTGCTTGGAATATGAAAAGTGCTAAATAATAAACACGAGCCATTAAGCTGAATTGATTTATTGGTCAACAAACTGACTAATAAAAGTTTCAAAAGTATCCAATATTGATGGGTAAAATTGTGTGAAAATATACAAATGAAAAAGGTTTATAGGAGATTAATGCAATATACCGTCAAGTTGGCTGTAGCCCGTGCAACTGGATGTAAATTTAAATGAGAGACTGAGCTTATTAAATACAGTCTTGTTCAAAATAATAGCAGTACAATGTGACTAACCAGAATAATCAAGGTTTTTCGTATTCCTTTTATTGCTACGTGGCAAACAAGTTACCAGTAGGTTCAGTAGAATCTCAGAAAACAAATGAGACCCAGCATTCATGATATGCACGCTCTTAAGGCTGTGCAATTGGGCAATTAGTTGAATTAGTTGAAAGGGGTGTGTTCAAAAAAATAGCAGTGTGGCATTCAATCACTGAGGTCATCAATTTTGTGAAGAAACAGGTGTGAATCAGGTGGCCCCTATTTAAGGATGAAGCCAACACTTGTTGAACATGCATTTGAAAGCTGAGGAAAATGGGTCGTTCAAGACATTGTTCAGAAGAACAGCGTACTTTGATTAAAAAGTTGATTAGAGAGGGGAAAACCTATAAAGAGGTGCAAAAAATGATAGGCTGTTCAGCTAAAATGATCTCCAATGCCTTAAAATGGAGAGCAAAACCAGAGAGACGTGGAAGAAAGCGGAAAACAACCATCAAAATGGATAGAAGAATAACCAGAATGGCAAAGGCTCAGCCAATGATCACCTCCAGGATGATCAAAGACAGTCTGGAGTTACCTGTAAGTACTGTGACACAGAGTCCTGCACGGGTCCATTTTTGGAGACCCGCCCCCGCCCGTACCCGCAAGGTTTAGCACCAGATCCGACCCGTGACCCGTGAAAATTTCAAAATTAAATCCGTACCCGCCCAGACCCGTTAATATTTGGCCCGTTACCCGACCCGTGCCCGCGATAAATCACACACGCTAAAACATTCAAATTAAAATGCTTTATTTTTTTATCCTACACCTCTCTCAACATCAACAGCGTCATGAATGGGCTAATGAAACAGGCAAAAGTGCCTTTAAAGACTCATTGTCAACAATTTCATATAGCTACTCCACTCACCAGCTTTACTTTTACTTCATCCATTGCTACTCCTGCAACGCTCGCTCCTTCTGCGCTACGAGAGGCATCAACAAAAGTTTCAATGTCGCAGTGGTGGTGACGTGATGGGTCAAATGGTATATCATTGTTGCGTGTATGTGTAATGGTAATTTGGACATAGAAATTGTAATAGCCTACAATATGTTGGATGGGGGAAGAAGGAGGCGGGAACCAGCGAACATTTAAAAGACTTTAACCAAACAAAACGAAAGTAACGTGAGTAGCCCTTCATGGACATCTCCCATGCGCACACGCATAATAAAACATAAACACAACTCAACGTCAAATCCAGGTCTGGTGATCTCTCGTCCTTATATGCTTCCGAGCTCCCTCAGAGGACTCGAGACCGGTGTGGCTCGCAGGTGACGCTCATTCACAATCACGCCCTGGTCTCTCTCTCTCTTGCTCTCGCGTTCACTTTGCCACAGAAATATTGCACATATTTTTCATCCGCCCATCCGCGCTACTACCCGCCCGCACAGAGTTAATTATCCGCCCGCATCCCCGCCCGTGAATTTTATAAATGTCATAATCCACCCGTTTTAGCCACTTTTATGCGGGTACCCGCGGATACCCGCGGGTACCCGACCCGTTGCAGGACTCTGCTGTGACAGTTAGAAGACGTCTGTGTGAAGCTAAGTCCTTATTTGGTCATTATTGTTCCACCTTTTTCGTCTATGATTGGCTAGAAGGGCTCTCCTTCGATTTGTTATATATCTCACGTTCATGGTAGGCTGTCAGCTAGTCTGTTTTGATCGTCTTTACAACGATCGAAGTCAATCCAACATACTAAGAAAAGCACATATCCGTGTCTTATAGAAGAGACCAATTTCATAGAAGAGACACCACACTATGATACAAATATGACAGATTTTATTTATTGTGAACCTAACATTGCATAAACTTGCTAGTAATAGACAATTTAGTGCATGTTAAACATAGTAATTGTGTGTGTGTGTGGGCATGTTTTGTGACATATGACACAAATGTGTACGACATGGGTATGACAGGTTTTACAAGGAGAGGGTGAAATATGAGGACATTGGCCATGTCCCCAATTTCTAAATGCTTATAAATCATATATAGGATAAAAAAATTTTTGAGAAAGTAAAAATGCAGAATGTTTCCTGTGATAGGTAGGGTTAGGGACAGGGGCAGTATAAGGGGATAGAAAATACGGTTATGTCACAAAAACAAACGTGTGTGTGTAGGCTTTGTGATTGACTTTGTTTACTTCTGTTTTAAAGGGGGGGTGAAACACTCAGTTTCAGTCAGTGTCATGTCAATCTTGAGTACCTATAGAGTAGCATTGCATCCTGCATATCTCCGAAAAGTCTTTATTTTTTTTATAATTATATAAGAAAGATGCGCTGTTCCGAGTCTTTCCGAAAAAAGCCGAGCGGGTGGGGGCGTATCGTGTGAGCGGAGCTAAATAATGACGTGTGCTCGCTGCTGCTATTGTGTTGAGTCGAGTGCGTCGTAAAGCTGTGTCATCCCTAACAGCGGGAAAAAAACTTTATTCAAAATAAAAATATGGCTTTTAATCAGATACAGCCATACATCTATGATCCGGAATCAGACCCAGAGGCTGAAGTTGAACAGGAGCAGCAGCAAAAACGACTAGAGCAGGACGTCTCTATGTGGTACAAGTTATACACTAACTATATAATATGCTTAGCGGCTTGTGTTATTTACATATTTATACTTGAATTATATCGTCGTATTTTTGTCTTTGAAGGTGTACATGTGGGAAGTGCAGTTGTGGACGTGTGTGTGTGTGTTTACGCGTGGTTTGTGTAGACAGTAAGCGGACTGGTTTTGCACGGCAGGCTAAGTTAGTGTTTACATAGAAAGACACGGAATAGTAGCGCATTTGAATGAAGAAGCGCGCTTATTTAGTTCAACATATTTCCCCCCTCTTTGTGTATTGTTGTTTGGAGTGCTTTTACAATACACAAACATAAAGTTACACAAATAGTGGCCAGCTAAACAAATGTACACGCACTACACATCGCATGCTCCATTGATCAATTAACTATACGTGATCATGTTTGGGCTACTTGATGAGCATAGGCAAAAACACAGACATTTGAAGCAGTCTTACTCACAGCCTGCGGTTCTAACGTTGGGACCTTTATCGTTGGGACTGCTCCATCCTTCAGCATTAGGCGATCGGAAAATCCGGTGTCGAGCTGGGCCTTGTTTATGAAACAGTCGGCACCGAAATGCAGCGAACAGATATAAACATTCGCGCAACTCAGTTGCTGATTCGGAAAAGCAAATTATATCCACTGTTGCCTTAACGCGGGGTTTTTGGGGAATCTGTGCAGGACTGTCTTGGTCTGGCAACCAAAAACGCACTTTTTTGGTGACATTGTAATTGTGCACATCACCTGTGCAGCAGCCTACAAGCCAGCGCTTTGATGGGGGTAGCCTGTTACTTTCGCTCTCTCCCTCTCTCTCGCTCTCTCTCTCACGCTCTTCCGGTAGAATTGTCCGTAAGGCCCATACAAGGAAATTCCGCCCCCATTAACGTCAAAGGGGACGCATGATCGCAAAAAACTTGCCGAAACTTATGACTAACCGGAAGTAGTATTTTTGACAAAGAAATACTCCCATCAAACGTCCACCTTAACTTTTGAAACTTTGTCTATGTTTAGTATGGGAATCCAAGTCTTTAACAGTGTAAAAAGATCAGTATGCATGAAACAGCATTTCACCCCCCCTTTAAAGACGATCAAAACAGACTAGCTTACAGCCTGCCATGAGATGTATAACCAATCAGAGGAGAGCCCTTCTAGCCAATCATAGACGAAAAAGGCGGTACCTTCCCCTACCATCCTGGGGGAAAAAATATCGCTTGATGTTTGGGCTGAATCGGTCGATGGCTGGCATGTCATAAAAAGTAGACAATGCATCTGAGATGATAAGTTGAATAAAAATAAGTAGGCCTACTTAAAAAAAAAAAAGACTTGCACGTAGCCTAATATATAAATGTTTAAAATATATTGTAACAGTCAGGCTAGATTTAACATAAGAAATAAACTGTTAACTAATATTTGCAATTTGACAATATTTAACCGGAGCAGATTTTCATGCTTATGGTCCGGTCTCCCATCGTCGCAGGCTTTGAAGCATGTCAAAACGGTCAAAACCCTATAAAAAGCTCCAAAAAATAAATACAAACAAATAAATATTATTATATATTCCCCATTTCTCTTTTTAAAATCTCCAAATCTCCTCACGAACGTCCGCTGTCAGTTCTCACAACCTGCTAGGCCATTAACGACGCTTGGTTCATTGTTGCCAAGTCTGGAATGGTGTTGCATTTAGGCTACTGTTGCTTTGGGGTGTTTGTAGCCTTTGTAGTCCACAGGTTAAGTTGTCTTTACATAAGCAATATTTCTACTGCCCGCGACCCGCATTTTGGGATATTTTGGCCCATTCTGGCCATGATTCCGAATTTCCGATACTTTTGAATAACAATTGGAGGGGTTTTTATTATTCAGACCTGGCAACCCTGTCCTTCGTGCCGCTTCGTGCACTTTGAAGGCGTGGCCTGGCCTGGCCTTTGAAGTGCATGGCCTTCATTTTGGGACACCGCTAAGTTACAGCACTTGGCTCGGGCAGCCGCGGGCATTCATGTAAACGGATCGGCAGAGAAAAGTGAGTGTTTCAACTTCTCAAATTAATTCCAAATTAGCTTCCAAAGGCATGAACTGAAAACGCGCCTGACTGAACACGCGCTGTGAATGTATGCCGTGGACACGATTACCTCAGCTCTCATAACGAGCTCTTTCAACTCATTGATGAATCACGATGAATGTAATGTAAAGACTCCTGCACGTTTGTGCTGTGACACTCCCTCAGCGGCTAAATCACATTATATTGAACAGACACGTTCAGTTTTTAATTGTATATCTGTTCTCTAACTGAACTGATTTTATGAAAATGAACGTGGTGGGAACAAGCGAGAGACGGTGTTAACATTAAGTGACATGGCATCTGACGCACAGGAGCCAATGGCACATGTCGCGACCATAGACCGTAAAAAAATATGGACGACTCGACATCTTTTTGCAAGAAATGTATTGAACAAAAAGAATTTAGCAAACAATTTGGCATGGTACAAAAACAAACAAACATAAAATTCCTTAAATGGACAAAGGCAAGCATTAAAGAGAGAGTAGACAGAAAAAATAAAAATAATAATAATAAAAAAAATAAAATAAAATAAATAAACAAACACACCTAGGGGTTCTCAGCAAGATTGAGGTCCTCTAAGTTACCAGATTATAGAGAGTTACAGCATTCTTTTTCTTCATTACTTTCAAAGATAAGAAGAAATTGGCTAATTCCTTATGAAATATGAAAAAGTTTGGTTGTGTTTTCAAGAATCTGTTTTTATGTAAGAAAAATTTCCCAATAATAATAAATGTGTTAATAGCTAAATCATATGATTCTTCTTTCATAATCATACCAAAAATAATATTTTCTTTTGTTAAAACAGATACATTTTCAATTTTAGGAAATAACCAGTAATGCATATCCTCCCAAAAGGCACAGGCATAGTTACAGTCATAGAAAATATGTTCTGTTGTTTCAATCTGATCAGCACAGAAAGAGCAGTTGTTCACATCAAGACCAAATCGACATCTTAACAACTCTCTAGAAGGATATATTCCATTAATAATCTTAAAATGGACTTCCTTTGATTTTGGTGAAACTGGGTATTTAAGGTATTTTGTTCTTAAAATTTTAACTTCAGCTTTGGAAAAGTATTGAAAAATTGAAAGTTTATTTGAGGAAAAGGGATACAATTCCTTAACAAATGCTTTTCGAGTTGTGATATTAGGTACTTTTAAATTAGTGAGAGAAATTCCGTTCACCAAAAGCTTAGGAAGAGAAGGAGTTGTATTACTTTGATATGAATTGAGAGACAACTGGATTATCGATTGTGGAATTGCTTTGATGATAACATCATATTGTTTCCTGTCAGTTAACATGAATCTTGAACAAAAATTCTCAAAAGAGATAATTCCAGTATTGTCTAAAATATGCATCACAGACCATATTCCTTTCTCCCACCAATTTTTGTAAAATAAAGACTTATTCCTAAAAGTCACAAATCTACAATTCCACATGGGGACATTATGGGGACTGAAGTTATGCTTCTAGATCAATTTCCAATAAAGTAGAACCTGTTGATGAAACAATGACAATTTAACAGGGAGTCTTTTAAGGTCATAGTCGCATCTAAGGAGAAAATTAATTCCTCCTAATTTCATAAAAATTTGGTTGGGGATATGAAACCAAAAACTATTTTCATTTTTCAAAAAAGATCTTAACCAGTTTGTTTTAATAGTGCCATTAATGCATTCAAAATCGATGGCTTTTAGGCCTCCTTCTTCAAAGTCTTTGACCAAAGTTCCTTTTCTAATGTAGTGTGTTTTTCCTTTCCAAATAAAATTAAAATTGGCTTGGTTTATAGCTTTTATTACATTATTAGAAAATGAAATTGAGTAAGCAGGGTAGATAAGTCTAGAAAGTCACTCCAATTTCGTGAGAGAAATTCGGCCAATAATAGAGATATCTCTTTGAGACCACAAATTCAAATAAGTTTTGCACTTTTCTAAATTATTCCAAATGTTAAGATTATCAAGTGATGTGAATCCCTAAGTATTTAACAGTATATTTTATAGGAATATTATAAAAAATAAACAGAGGGGAATTATGAATTGGTAATAATTCACATTTTTTAATATTTAGTTTCAAGCCAGATGCCCTAGAGAAAAGCTCCACTGTTTGAAGAATTTTTGGAACTTGGTTAATGTTTTTCATAAAAATGGTTGTGTCATCAGCCAATTGACTGATGACTAATTGTTTGCCAAATACTGTTAATTTTTCAAAATCAGAGTTTTTAATAAGAATGGAGAGCATTTCGGCTGCAGCAATAAAGAGCAATGGAGAAATGGGACAACCTTGTTTAATTCCTTTATCAATTGAAAATCTTGTTGTTGTTCCCTGTGGTAAAATAATAGAGCTATTAGTGTCTTTATAAATTAATTTAACCATATTGATGAAATTCTCCCCTAATCCAAATAATTGTAATGTATGAAACATAAATTTGTGTTCGACTGTATCAAACGCTTTAAAAAAATCTAAAAATAAAATAAAACCTTCATCCTCAATTAAATAGTTATAATCCAGTAAGTCAAGCACAAGTCGTATATTATTGTGAATTGATCGGCCCTTTAAAAAACCTGATTGTCTCTGAAATTATCTGTGAAATACCCGTTTTTAATCTATTGGCATAAATATGAGTAAAGATTTTATAGTCATTATTAAGCAGGGTTATAAGTCTAAGATTGTCTATTAATTTAGGATTTTTCCCAGGTTTGGGGATGAGAGTGATAATTCCTTGTTTCATAGAAGGTGGAAGAATATGAGAAACCGATATTTCTTTTAACATATGAAAAATAAGGTCTTTAATATACTCCCAAAAATGCCTATAAAAATTACTTGTTAATCCGTCTGAACCGGGAGATTTGTCTAAAGATAAACATTTCATGGCTTTTTCCACTTTAACAAGTTAGATTAACATTTATTTAAGAGGGGAAAAAAGTCACGAAAATAGGATATTTATTTTGGCTTTTGTGCCACAATTGCGTGAGTATAGTTGTTCAGCTCATCTGCCAGTGAGTGTCACATACAGCGACATGTTCCGCGACTCAGTGTCACTGCCCGTGTCAGCGTTTCGTGACAGTGTCAGTGACACATGTCACTATCCACTGACATATGCCAATGAGAACCGGAAGTGCCACTGCGTGTGTCGCGACATGTGCCATTGGCTCCTGTGCGTCAGATGCCATGTCACTTCATGTTAATACTGCTACTGGAACAAGCCATAGCCAGTAAAAGAAATGGACAGAGCTATCCCACTGACTTCAACGGCGGAAAAATGAGGTCAGTCAGAGGCACTCCCTGATGGCTGAGCGAACTGCAGGTTCAGACTGAGCTTGACGACGTAGATGTGACGTAAGCAACCTGTCAGACAGTTGTAGGTCTTCTAGTAGTTGTGGAAAGTGAAATCTGAATCACGTTGTTTAAATATGTTCTCCCGTTGCTTTTGGCTCACTATGGGCTTCTCCCCATTCTTCTCCCTTGACTTTATCGGACTTTATGTTTACACGTCCCCCTGACTGTCTCATAGACAGTAAAAGATTGCTTCTGAGCGTCTCCTCCTGTCTATACGGTAATTTCTCAACTGTGCGACAGTCGCGTTGGTTATGACGCAATCGTTAGCCTATTTTTACAAAAACAGCTTCTACAGGGCGATTAGTGTAAGATACAAGGTAATGGAGCCTTTTATGCAGTTTTGTGTTTCTTTATAAATAAACAATAGACAAATGTAGTCTTTAAAGGCCTCAGATGTAAAGTTATTCACTGTCAAAGTGACTCAAAAATGAATGGGAGTCAATAGGATGCTAACAGCAGGTGATGGCTTGGTTAGCAATGGCTATTATGGGTGGAACGTTTTCCGAGTGCTCGATTACCCCCTTGGAACAAGCCTGCAGTCTCCCTCTCATTTACTGAAGCTTTCGCGCCTCGATCGCCCCCCGGTGACCGGTCCCAGTATAGCCGCCCCTCTGTATTTTCTAATGGACGCGAGGCAAACTGAACAATAAAATTACACTTCAAATATTTTTCCCCCAAAGTTAGTTTATGTCACTGAAGGCAGTTATCATCACGATGATTTCATTTCAAGTGTTCGTTTTTTTTTTTGTTACTTATTTTTTATTTTTATTTTGAATGTTCTTCAGATCTCCTTTTACAACAATTACTTGCACACAGAAACAATATCCTTTACAGGGGATCATAACATTCACGCATCCTTGCATGTGTGATCAATTATACAGAAGAATTTGTCCAAAGGTACAAGGAGAAGAAGAAATAAGAAAATATTTAACAACATTTAAAGTAACAATTTGAACAAAACAAACATCAACTTAAAACAAAACATGGGTTGTATTCAAGTTCCCCTGACAAATATACTCGGCTAATTCTAATGGTCTTCCATCACCGTCATTAATGGTGCCCATCTTTCAATAAAAATTTCCCTCTGTAATCTCAATGAATATGTAATTTTTTCCATAGTGTAAATATTTCTCAAAATCGTTAGCCATTCAGCTTGGTTTGGTGGTTCGTTTTTAAGCCACTTTATTGTAATTGCTTTCTTTGCTGCTATCAGTAATATCTGTAATAAATACATCTTTTTCCTACTGTGTATCACAACTGGTTTAATCCCTAGGATTGCTATCAGAGGGTCCCTTATCAGATCAACACTCAATACTTTATTAATATATGTAAAAATGGTTTTCCAAAAGTTATCCAACAAAGGGCATTGCCAAAAAATATGTGAGTGAGTAGCCATTGTCTCTCCGCACCCCCTCCAACACTGACTTGATTGATTCGGATTCATTTTAGCCAAGACTTGTGGTGTTCTGAAAAATCTGTTATTTATTTTCCATTGAAATTCCTTCCACAAATTGGCATTCGTGACTTTATGAGCCTGAGTACATACCTCCAACCAAACTTCTTCACTTATTTCGAGCCGTAGCTCCCTAGTCCACTTGTCTTTCACATAGAGTGAATTATCTCTCGTCATTGAAGCAAGGATTTTATAAACATTGGTTATTGGTTTCCTCATATGTTCACCACCCTGAATTTTTAATAAATACCGTTCTAAAAGGGAGGGCTCTATTAGTCTATTCCAGTTTGGGTGTTTCAGTATGAAACTCCTTAATTGTAGGTACCTGAAAAAGTCCATTCTTAGTAGTTTAAACTCTATTCTCAGTTGTTCAAATGATTTGAAGTTGTTATTACTAAATAATTGGTGTACATAGTGAAGGTTCAAAAGTTTCCAGTTTTTGAATCCTGTATCAAATCTCAATGGAAGGAAATCTCGAATATAGGTAATTGAACTCAAAACAGAGAAATCGCCTGTTAGCTTAAACATTTGTTGTATTTCCTTCCAAGCTACGCATGTTATGTTCGACCATTCTCCCAACAGTTCTCTGGTGGATTTAAGCCCATTAAAGGGGATCACTGACAAAGGCATATCCGGACTGTAACTTTTTTCTATATTGAGCCATCTTGTACTTGTGTCATCTGATAGCCACACTATCATTGCACGTAATTGTGACGCTAACCAGTAATACTTCAAGTTGGGTACGCCTAGACCCCCTTTAGTTTTTGCCAGTTGTAAGACTTTATATCTAACTCTGGGTCTCCTACCCTGCCATATAAATCTTGAGATGAGACGATCTAAAAGACTAAAAGTAGATTTAGGTAGAGAGATTGGTAGGGTTTGAAAAAGAAAGAGGAGCCTTGGGAGAACATTCATCCTAATAGCTTCCACCCTGCCTATTAAGGTAAGGGGAAGTGTATTCCAGTGGTTTAAATCGTACTTAATTTTATCTATTAATTTAATATAGTTACTTTGATATAAACTAAGGTCAGGGGGTATATTTATTCCCAAATATCTAATTCCCTCCCTTGGCCATTTAAATGAGAAAGCAGATTTCATTTGTGGGGAAACTAAATTGTTCATGGGGAGTGCTTCTGTCTTAGTCACATTTATTTTGTATCCTGAGTAAAATCCAAAGGTCTCAGTACATATCATTAAATTTGGAACGGACTTTATGGGATCTGAGATATACAAAATTACATCGTCTGCGTATAGCGACAACCGGTGTTCCTCTCTATTCACTTCTATACCACTAATATCTGTGCTGTCTCTTATTAGCTGTGCAAGGGGCTCTATACTAAGGGCAAAAAGAAGAGGCGAAAGAGGGTCCCCCTGTCTACAACCCCTCCCCAACAGAAATTTTTGTGAGAAACACCCATTTACCCTTACTGACGCTTTTGGAGATGAGCATAACAGTTGGGTCCATTTAACAAAGCCAGGACCCAGACCGTATTTCCTCAAAACACTAAAAAGGAAAGGCCAGGAGACACGGTCGAATGCCTTTTCTGCGTCCAAAGCCAATGCCATACATGGCACCGGCTTTGACTTGGCATAAGACATAACATTCAGTAGCCGACGAATATTATCTGACAGCTGGCGACCAGCAATAAAGCCTGTCTGGTCTGGGTGTACTAAAGTCGTAATAACTGTTTTAAGTCTTTTTGCCAGTATGGAGGTCAATATTTTGCAGTCCGAATTTTGAAGCGCAATGGGCCTATATGAGCTGCACTCTGTAGGGTCCTTTCCCTCCTTGTGAATTACCGATATTATTGTCTCTTTCCAATTTGGTGGGAATTCCCCCCTTTCAAATGCATAAGCATATGCTTTCTCTAAAATGGGGCTTATATCGTCTACAAAGGCTTTATAGAATTCATTACAGTATCCATCCGAGCCCGGACTTTTGCCGTTTTTTAACCCCTTGATTGTTTCCACAATTTCCTCTCTCATAATGGGTCGATCTATCGCTTGTGAATCTTCTTCTGATAGTTTTGGCAGGTTTATGCTTTCTAAGTAGGCCTCAATTTTTTCAAATTCTGTACATGTGTCCGCATTTGAGTACAGTTTCTTATAAAAAGTGGCAAAGGCTCCCGATATCTCACCTGGCTTATACAGAAAGGGCTTATCTGGGTCATTATTTTTTATTTTCTGTACAACTGTCAGGCTCATCTGTTTTTTTAGTTGGAATGCTAATAATTTGCTTGCTCTACTCCCATGCTCATAATAGCGCTGTTTTAAAAATCTTAAATTTCTCTCAATATTATTTGTGAGCAAGTCTCCCAAGGCCCTCCTGGCTTCCTTAAGCTGAGTTAGATCATTTGTAGATAGTTGACTTTTATGTCTGTGTTCTAACTGTTTAATTTGTTCTTCAAGTTCTTTACGTTTGGCTTCTCTAAGTCTTGCCTTAGCTGATGCAAATGAAATTATCTTTCCCCTCAAAACTACCTTAGCCGCCTCCCACAAGGTCACTGGTGACATCTCACTCGTGTCATTAAAGTGAAGGTATTGGCCCAATTCCGCCTTTATATGATCTTTAAATGCATTATCGTTTAGAAGTGAGACATTTAGGCGCCATAGCCTTGGACTATAACCCCTACCCAAATCCCAAATCAAACTAACTGGGGCATGGTCACTTAAGGTTATATTATGTATTTTACAATCAAGGACTCTGTAAGATTCATTTTTAGCAACAAAGAAATAATCAATCCTGGAATATGAGGAGTGTGGGTTTGAATAGAACGTGTAATCCCGATCTCTTGGGTGTATATGTCTCCATGCATCGATCAGACCCAGGTCTTCCACCATCTGCTTTAGAATCCTACTGGTCGCTGAAAGTGTAGCAAATGATGGTGGATTTTTATCCATCCTATTTGACAAGATGCAATTAAAATCACCTCCAATCAAAATGATTCCTTTAGCTTTTTCTATAATCATTTCACTTATTTTCTTAAAAAATTTAGGATTGCTTTCATTTGGAGCATAGATGTTCAGCATAGAGACATTCACACCACAGATGGACCCATTTATCAAAATAAATCTCCCTTCTTTATCCGTAATTTCTGAGTGTAAACAAAACTGCAGTGAACTGTGCAACAATATTGCCACTCCACGCCTTCTCCCTGAACCATGAGATGAAAAATACACTTGGCTGGCCCATGACCTTTTAAGTTTCATATGTTCAGAGTCTGATAGGTGGCTTTCTTGTATAAAGGCTATAGTACAGTTAAGATGTTTAAGCTCATTGAGGATTTTTTTCCTTTTTATGGGGTTATGTAAGCCCTTAACATTGTAGCTAATTACTCTTATGCTATCCATTAACGCTTACGTATGCAAACCATTTATCACACATTGCAGTTCTTTTATGTTCTTGGGGCCCACTATTATACACATCCCATGTTGTAAAATAAAACATTAACACGAACAATGTAACTATATACATAATAACATTTTGCATCCAGACTTCCAATTTGTTCACCCATAAACATATGGGTCTTCCTTGCAGTAACATTAACAAAACCATATAAAGCAGTTGAGTTGGCCGTGAAAAAAAACGTTTTACAAGGAAGTGAAGGATTATCCAAAGCCTCCATAAAGGAGACTGGGCCTTGACTGCAAATTCGTTATTGCAGTCCCGCAGTAAATCTGTGTCCCCTCCAACCATCACAGATGTCCTGCGTTTGTGTCTCCCACTCTCATCGCCAGAAGAAAGAAAGAAAAAGTAAAAAATAAAAGTAAATGTACCTTTATCCGCCACTGAAGAGGATTTGGTGCCATTGCCTTTACACCCATAAAGTCATCCCACAAGTTAGAAACGAATGAAAAATGCCTCCCTAATATAGTCGCACAACAAGTCATTATTACAGGAGAGCAGAAAGGGAAACGAGCAGAATCATCCCAGGTCATTAATGAACTGATAGACTGCATTGGGTGTGTTGAAAGTGTGTGTGCGTCCTCCGTGGGTCACAAGCAGCTTGGCTGGAAAAAGCATCCTATGTTTGTCCACTCCCTTCTCCCTCAACTTCTGCCGCACTTCATAGAAGCCTCGCTGTTGTTTATATACTTCAGCCGATAGATCCGGGTGGAACCTGATGCTGTTATTCTTGTAGATCAACTGACCCTTTGCTCTTGATGCTCTCCATACGCGCTCCTTGTCGCGATAGTTTAGAAACTTCACAATGAAGGTTCGCGGGGAGGAAGTGGGGGTGCTCGTCGATCCGGTAATGCGGTGAGCTCTCTCCAATATCACCGGCGGCTGTATACTTAGATTTTCGGTAAACCATTTTTCCATAAAAGCGCAAGAATCCGTCCCCTCCTCCTTCTCTGGTATGCCCACGATTCTCATGTTATTACGGCGGCTTCTATTTTCCAGGTCATCTGCCTTCGTTTCCAAAAACTTCACCTTTCTTTCCAACGCGCTGGCTTTTGTCTGCAGGCCGCTAATTGAATCCTCCGCCGAGGATACCCGTTCTTCAGCCTGTGTGATGCGTCCGTTGCACTCGTGTATGTTTGCCTGAACGTCCTTAATAGCCGTTAACACACCACTAATTTCTGTATGAAAGTCATGTTTAAGGGATTTGATGGCTTGCATAATATCAGCGCTGGTTACATCGTTCACCTGCGCGCTGTCCGTGTCCACCGACATGGCGTCTCCTTCACTGTGCTCGGGTTCTGAGACACTGTCCTCGCTAGCTTGAAAGTCCAGAGAGTTAAGCGATTTCTTATACTTGTTTTTTGATACTCCCCTGGGCATTTTTAACTTATAATGACATTGGGTTGACTTTAAGTAGTTTTAGAATAGGAGTTAGGCGGTTTTGCAGCGGTAATCTGAAGTTCAGCGACGGAGCGGGGAGAAGTGCTGCTGTTCAGCTCGACGCCATAACCGGAAGGCAAGTGTTCGTTTTTAAAATAAGTTTAGTTTTAGTTAGTTATCTGATGCTATAAAAACGGGGGTGTGATGTCATGATTGACAGCTGAGATTGACATCTCTGAGTGAAGTTGTCACTGAGGCACTAACGGACTTTTTTCAGAATTTTTGGGAGCAGATTGGAGCTTTAGCTTTAATTTCTACATTTCCATAACTGTTTATTTCACACCAACATAATTAATTGTTCTGCATCTGCGAGAGTGTGGGCGGGCTTTTGATATCGCGACTGTACTTCCTGTTCTACTTCCTGCTCTCTACTGCGCAACTCCGGTCCCGAAATCGCTACTGCGCAGACTCGGTCCCAAGATGTCAGCACCCTGCAGGTCGCCTGAAAGCTTCAAATATGGCAAGCGGAAACGGATGATGTCGAGTCGTCCATATTTTTTTACGTTCTATGGGTGGGAAAGTGAAAGTGATCAGTGATTCAGTAGCAATGGCTTTGGGAGTGGCCTAGTAGGGCAGCGAAGCATTCTGGGAATTGATGTCTTCCGTCCCCATGAGACATACATTTTCTGTCTTTTCTTAGTCTAGAAAGCACCAAAATAAAAAATAATTTCACATTTCTACTACATTAATGACCCAGTTTAAATACAGATTAATCTTCACAGCGCTGAAGTACTCCTTTAAGGACTTTTTAGTAAGATTAAAACACATTCAAAACGCTCAATTCGCGTGATCCTTGCCGCGTTATTTGCGCAAATGAGGCGGCGTGAATGGCAAGAATCACGCGAATTGAGCGTTTTGAACGCGTGATCGTGAATCGCTCAAGTTAAAAAATCTGAAGTTTCCGCACCGCAGAATGCCTATTCGCGTCTCTGCATTGACTTAACATTTAAATCCCTCACGTGAATCGCGTCATTCGCGTGCAGTGTGAACGCAGCATTACACTTCATTCTGGTAACTCTGCTAAACTATAATTAATAAAACTGAAACTAAATATATAAAAACTAAACATAAATTATAAAAAGATCAAACTAGCCAAAATATTTTATAAAACTAACTAAAACCAAACTAAAAATGATAATAATATAAAAACTATAATAACCTTGCTCTGCTGGTTTTGCAGTGTTTTCAAAGGTAATTGGGCCAAAAGAGACTCAAAAAGGCAATAAAGACTCAAAGTTTTGCTGGCGGTGGTGTTTGGAACCATATTACTTTTCCACGTAAAATCTTCCTGATCTGCGCATACGCCTTCCTTTTGCCTTCCTTTTTCCTAGCGCTTCTGCAGGATAGTCACGATCGAAGTAGATCCTCCTTTCACTCCAGTCGTTTTTTTCTTCCACGCAAAATACAGAACCATCACTTTAAATTTTAGACTGCTGAAACAACACAATCAACGATCTGGGTTGCGCATCTCTGGGTGGTTTGGGACCGAGTCCTCTGTGGCATTGTTGTATTCCAAGGTCAGCACCAGCAAGGGATTCCAGCTCTTTTCTAATAAAGTTCTCAATGAATTGTAGAATATTGTTTCCCTCAGTTCCCTCCAGGATGCCGTAAATGTGAACATTGTTCTGCCTTGATCATGCTTCCAATAGCTTTGACTGCAAACTTTGAGCTTGTAGTGACAAACCTCTCTAAAGTCTGCAAGCCAATCTTCAACATTGGCTGTCCAAGCCTCGGTCTCGCCCACTCTGTCAGTTGTAGTTTTTAGATCAGTTGCGACCTCTTTTAACTTCTGGTGAATGTCCTCTCGAATGTCCGTTAGCTCCTTTTTCAACTCATCTGTGATACTTCTTGAAAGTTTCTCAGTGTAGTCTTTATCTCCGTGACCATCATCTTTATATCTGTGCGGATGGTGGCAAAGTTGTCTTCCATATCCATCGCTGTTGATTTCATGTTCTATCCTTTACTCATGCCATTACCCTCTCCTTGACACCCTCAGGCATTATTTTATCATTCTTCTCTGCTTTCCCAGACTGTTTAGTATTTTTATTTATTTAATAAAAATTAAATCTTAATTACTAAAATTGGGGAATAATCTCAGCCCGAACAGGAGTGCACGATTATCCGGCCTATCCAATCATAGCAGTGGGCGTTTACTTCCAAGTCGTCAATGTGGCACGCTCAAGAAAACAGAATGTTCCAGAAACTAGGCTAAAAACCAGGGTAGAAATAGCTTATTACCATAGCCTATTAAGAAAAAAGAAATAAACCCACCTTCACAGACAGGATCTCTGCCATCCCACCCCCCATCTCGGCACCATCTCTCTTTCATCGGTCCATCTAATATATAACTGAAAGAAATGATCATCTTATTAACAAATGATAACACATCTACTTCTGGATTTTAAAACAGCACAAAGAAACTGACTTTAATGGTTTCACTTACCCTTTGTCACAAACCGCTGTCACCAAATATTTTTTTTTCATATCTCCCATTAGCAAACTCTTTAGGACTTCCACAGGATTTTCCTGTAAAATATTACAGGTATTATTGACTTGGTGAGATCTGGTGGTCTTCACATACTTCTGAAAATATTGAAAGATATATATTTTCTATATATGATATTTATTTTAAGTGATGCTGTGAAGGTTCCTGCAGCTGTGACGAAACCGATATCAAGGATTCTCAAGCTATTTAAGGACTTGTTGATCTATTCCGAAAATCCTCAAATGTAATCTTTTATTTTTTCTAATGAGGCATTATGTTGGTTTGCGTCCTATCTTCAAGCTAGAGTACTGTATGTTAAATTTGCCCAGGAAAAATCATCACTTTTGAATATCCAAATAGGCATATCACAGGGTTCTATACTTGGTCATTTGCTGTTCAGACTTTTTATAAATAACTTACAATTAAACTGTTCAGGTCCCAGTTTCCAGTTCTATGCAGATGATGCAGTTGTTTAAGCACCAGCAAAATCGCCAGAACTGGCTGCTGATACACGGTCTATATGTATGACTGATGTCAGACAGAGGCTCAGTCAAAATCAGTTTGTGCTAAATCTTGCAAAGACAGTTTCCATGTGTTTTTTTCTATTAAGAAACTTGATTTAAACTAAAGATTTCAAATTAACTTTCAAAATGAAAAAAATCACTCTGTTACAGAATTTAAATATCTTGGAATGGTTTTAGATCCTCAACTTAAATTTGCTAAACATATAAAGACAATCTCTAAACTAATACAAAGCAATCTTAACTGTTTTAAAACTAATCGGACACAATATACCAAACTAGGCAGACATATTGTACTTGCATGCTATGATTTTTTTTCCACATATTCCATATGATACTTTGGGCGCAAGCAGTTCCATCTGCTACAAAACATATTGGTTCACTATGTAATCAAAGAATAAAGATTATGGATAAAAAAATATTAAAAAAGCAGTTCGCCATCATCATTATCATATCCTTAAGAAATACAATTTACCAAGCTTTGAAATCTTTGGTGATTTATGTTTTCTAAAATAATTTTCAAATGTATTTATAATTTAGCACCTGAGCCACTTAGTAAATTTGCTCAAAAACAAAACAGCAAAAGAGTTACTAGAAGCATTTCAAATCATAACTGCATGCTGGACAAGCTTCGCTCAAACAGTCTTTTCTGTTTGTGAATTCAGTTATGTAATTCATAACTATCGGTCATTAAGACTGTATCTGACTTAAAAAAGTTAACTTTTAGGCTTAATTTCTGGCTAAAGACAAACCAAAACAAAATACACAATTCTTAGTATGGAAATGTTATCCACCTTTTTTGAAAAAACTGCATTTTAAAATATGGATGGCAATTCTACTTTATAGTCGTACCACACAAAAGGACAGAAACAAATCATTTCAAATAATAAGGTTGCACTACTAATAATCCTTATCTCTCAAATTGACTGAATGAGTTGAAATAAACATTTCCAGCATGTTTATTTTTATTAATTAGAATAATGGCATCCCTAGAATAGAGCTCTTTATTACGGCACTGTAAAAATATTTAAAAAAGACAAAAGACAACAGAATAAATGAATAATTTCCCATGAACAATTCACTGGAATGCACCAAGATTCTTTCACTTTTCTTCCCATTCACACCTGTATCCCTTTTTCAGAGACGATTTAAAGCGTAACTGTGTGTGTGTGTGCTGCGTATATTATTGTTAGTGTATTATTTTAGTGTATATTGTTTCATGTATAGCCCATTTGGTTAAATCTAGTGTATATTGTGGTGTAAATAATAGCGCTCACACTGCGTATATTATTTAGTGCTTTGTTACTGTGCATCAGATGTATCTAATGTTTGCTGTAATTGAGTATCGTCATGACTATATGTCTGCACCCAAGAATTTCACCACTATAGCACTTGTGTATGGTATGGAGGACCAAATGACTCAAAATTAAATAATTAAATAAATAATTAATTAAATAAAACTACAATTAAATTTAAATGTACCAGTTTATTCTGAAATAATGAAATTATTTATTAAATTATTTGTTTATTTAATAAATAAATAATTTATTTAATTAAATATTAAGTAACCTTCTGGTGCTCTTCGTTTAGGGGTTACATTGGTTGTCTTCCCGGTCATAAGTGACCGGACACCTAAAAATTAAACTTCCTCCACCCTAGTAAAACCAATGCAATTTATTTTTCTTCTATAATATTTTTTCTTTTTAATTTTGTATTTTGAGATGATTTGATGGCATTTTTAAATATTTATGCAATAATTGTCTATTTATGCCATTTAAAATTATAAAATAATTTAAATTTTTTTTTTTTTTTTTTTTTAATTTATTGCAGTATTTTAGGTTAAAATAGAGAGTAGTCCTTCAAAACATTTTTTGTTGAAGACAGATCAGCGCCCTCTTTTGGAATTTTTTAAGAAATTATGCAACCATGGGTGTAATCCACTAGAGGTCTCTATGGAGGGGCTTGTGAATTCCCAAGTTCACTTTTCAACACTTTCAATAACATTTTTTTTAGCTGGATTTGAATATATAGTTAAAAAATATAAAATACTATTTGTATATAATTTTTTTCCCCTCTGAATTTGTGTTTTTGGAGATTTCCCATTCATTTCCAATGGTGGTCATTTTTGACCGAAGAGGCAAGTGGGAGTATTTTTTTTTTACAACCACTTAGCATGCTCGAATAATGCCCTGAATATTTTTGTGTGTTTACATAGCTAATGTTAGAAAAGTCACCAAGTTTCATATTCTGACGAAGATTTGATTTTTAATAATTCAAAATGTAGTTCATAGGTTCAGTTTTTCATGGGTGTGTATGTATAAGTGGATGTGAGTGGATGTGTCAATATCACACTCCTGATGTTTTAGAGTGTCATCCCTATACTGCTGTGTACTTTTTTTCAGCATTCTGGATGATTTGTAGATTGTACACGCAAATATTTGTGTTTTTGCAGATTTCCCATTCATTTCCTATGGGGGTCATTTTGGACCGAAGAGCACAAGTGGAAGTCATTTGTTTATGACCACTTAGCATGCCCGAATCATGCCCTACTTTTTGTGTGTGTGTTTACATACCTAATGCTAGAAAAGTCACCAAGTTTTATAATTTCCAGATGAAGCTGTGATTTTTAAAAATTTCATAATGTGGTTCATAGGTTAAATTTTTCATAGGTGTGTGTGTATAAGTGTGCGTGTGTGTGAGTGGATGTGTCAGTATCACACTCTTGATGTTTTAGTCTCATCCCTTTACTGCTGTGTACTTTTTTCAGCATCGTGGCCAATTTGTAGATTGTACACACAAATATTCAGAGAATTTTTGTATTTTTGCCGATTTCCCATTCATTTCCTATGGTCGGTCATTTATGACCGAAGACAATGAACGTTACTTTTTTTTAATGACCAATTACCATGCTCGAATCATGACCCCAATTTTTCTGTGTGTTTACATACCTAATGCTAAAAAAGTCACCAAGTTTCATATCATTCCGATGAAGCTGGGATTTTTAAAATTTTAAAACAGAAAATTTTTCGGTCAGAAATTACAGAAGAGCACCAGAGGGTTAAATAAATAAATGTATTTATTTATTTTTTTAAATTAATGAAATTGTTTAATATATTTCACAATTACCTCTTCCACACACACACACTATTGTTATGTTTAAAAAATCTATTTTTTCATTATTTAATGTGCTTTTTCAAAAGGACGTTTTTCATAATATGCTGCATTTACGAATAACGGCTATTTGACGAATCATGCATTTCCAAAGCATGATTTTCCCAAAGACTTTTTTCGTAATAATAGAGGACATTTCCCAAATGCCAATCAACAGGCAGTGGGCAGGGCTTGGTCCTGATTGGTTTGAAGTTGAAGAGTCGACAGACATCACAGATCGATCGATAGGCTTGTTCGACTTCACCTAGCGATGCGCAGACCGATCGGCGGCTGACTTGAAGCACTGCATGCCGGTTAGAAATGTTGTCCGACTTGAGACAGCGCCGACAGCACGTGACTGTGACGTATGTCAACAAAGTACCGCGAGAGCGATTCGAGAGCAGCCGGCTGATGCAGCCGCTGCAGATTCTCAAGGGGGACTGCAGGAGGATGCAAGAGCTCTGATGACGACACAGCTGATCCATGATTGGCCGATTGACCGCATGACAGCGAACACGTGCGTTTCGTGTTTATTCTAAAAACTTATGTCACGCTAATGCTCAAAAATCATTTATAACAGTAAAACCTCTTTTCATGTAGCTGCGATGTTATATCATCAATGTTTATCAAACTAAAACTGATAAAAACCGTTGACAACACTTCATTGATAGTGTATGTTTATATGTTGAACATTAATCTTGTCCAAATAGACGCTTTATTAAACAGTACATAAAGTATTGAATGAAAATGTCATTTGAAACATCTGTGTATTTGAGAAATATTGTATTTATTTAACTTCAGCTGTGATAAAGTTTGCAAACGCAGTGCAAACGTCACCACGGGAAGCATAAAGTGTCCGACTTCACGTCTCCATTTGCAGCTCCTCCCCGCCTGCACTCGGCTGCTCTCGTCAATCGCATCCATCCAGCCGCAGCCGATGTCGAACACACCTTTTGTGTGGTGTGGTGACATCATCACGGAACACCAAGGGTGCTTCTCTTTTCTCATTTGTGACTAAAAAAATGTATTTTGACTCTATAGAATTTTCGAGAAACCTGAAACTATGAGAAATGTGGCTGTGTTTAAGTAAGTGTGGTTTTTGATCAATTCCTACCACCATATTAATTTACAATCAATTCCCAGATTTCCCCTTGCCACTTGCCAGAACCAGACAAAGAAATCAATCTGAAAGGATTATCCAATCAGTGCCAAGCACCGCCCACTGCCTGTTGATTAGCATTTGTGAAATGTCCTCTATTATGAAAAAAATCTTTGGGAAAATGTTTGGAAATTCATGATCCGTCAAATAGCCATCATTCGTAAATGCAGCATATTATTATGAAAATGACTTTTTGAAACAGCACATTAAATAATAAAAAAATTGATTTTTATCTATTTGGAAGAGTATGTGTGGAACAGGTAATTATGAAATATATTAAACAATTTCATGTAATTTTACAAAATAAATAGATTTATTTAATTATTTAATTAATATTTAATTAAATTAATTATTTAATTATTTCAGAATAAACTGGTATATTTAGTTGTTGTTTAATTGAATTAATTATTTCAGAATAAACTGGTACATTTAGTTGTTGTTTAATTGAATTAATTATTTATTTAATTATTTCATTTTGAGTAATTTGGTCCTCCATAGTATGGTTGCGTGACAATAGTGATTTGATTGATTTTCACTTCTAATCCCTAACAGCAGCGTTTAAAGGAATGTTTCTGAAGCAGGAAAACAATATTTGTTACTTGACAAAATGATACTGAGCACTCTGACATATCCATCAATGTTCCAATTAATGATAGAACATTTGATAATGTATTATATTACATAATATAGACTTCAATCGTCTTAAAGTAATTAATGTTTTTGATTCAGTATCAGTTTATATCTAGTATATATACTGTACATAATAAGAAAAAAATATGTTTGTTTTAGCACTAGTTTAAAAATTTCTTGGGTCAAATTATATGTGCCATTCCTTAATATTCACTTATATAGTATCATTAATCATTAAAAATATTAGGATGCAAGTTATTCAAGTTTTGAAATTTCACATTTAAAGAAATCTAAAGTTTGATCATCATATCTAAATATTTATTAGAATGCAAAGACTGCAATATATTTTTGAGCAACTAGATTAGATACATGTATATTTATTAAAGAGCCATAAGGCACCTAATGGCATTACAAATAAACATTAATATTTTTAGCCACAAAATGACTCTAATTTGCCTCTTTGAATTGGAATTCTCTATTTTAATATTAATTACTACACTAATTGTAATATAAATATTAGAAGAAATATAAACAAATATTAGAAGAAAAAT
The DNA here is from genome assembly GCF_024679245.1 of Pseudorasbora parva. Taxonomy (NCBI): domain Eukaryota; kingdom Metazoa; phylum Chordata; class Actinopteri; order Cypriniformes; family Gobionidae; genus Pseudorasbora; species Pseudorasbora parva. The sequence goes on along the minus strand of NC_090177.1, from coordinate 20,974,605 downwards.
ATTTTAAGTGGTCATTTATTGACAATAATTATTGCACAAATAGTATTTTGTACCAAAAGATCTCCTCAAAATATTCAATAAATATAATTTAATGAGTATGAGTGTGACCAATTAGTAAGGAATACCTGAGGGCTAAATACAAGAATAACATTAATGTTAACAATGTTGCATCTCTATCACTCTCCATAATAAAACGATCCTGTTAATATGGCTGACTTAATAATCAATACACACTAACACTATGCTGTACTGTTTACCAAAACTTGCAGCAAACATCTATATAGTGAAACTGTTGTGTATCCGCTTAAGCCATTTAAATTCATTGGCACAGCGCTAGAAGTATTGAGCGCTCTTGGGCCACGTGACCAGCGCGCACCGCAGGGAGACCAGAGTATGCAACTCCGCTTTTCAACGCCTCTGGCTTTAACCATTATGCCACATTAGCGCCAAAACGCTATTTATTGTTTTTAAATTTCATTAAAACACATTTTAAAAAATTAAAGCTTATAGCTTTGTTTAATATCAAAAGCAGGTTTGGCAATTTGGCGTGAGATTGAGTTGGGCGGAGTGAGAGCGTGACACAGAGCCTGAAAGCGTGAGTCTCACGCCAGATGCGTGAGAGTTGGCAACCCTGGCTGTTTCTATTAGCCTGTTAGCATAACAATCAAGATTAAAATTCTTAAAAGACATTTTATTAAAATGCACATGCTTTGGAGGAGTGCAGAAAAATAGTTTTAGTTAACTAACCAATATATTCGACTACGCTATACATTCGTTACACTAAACGAATTGAGAATTGAGGCAGCCCCACAGTTTCAGAACCGCACCGCAGCCACAGAACCGGATCTCAGGGGCGGGCCTTAAAACAGTCGTTGCGCTACCCATGCCCATACATGCAGTGAAACAGAGAACGTGACATTTCAAATGTCAAATAAATATAATTAGGCATACTACATAATCATGTTGACTTGATATGCTATATTTTTACTATAAAACTCTTTACAAAAATCATGTCTTCTTATATCGCCAATTGCAGCGGATGCATTTGTAAACAACTTACTTGGATTCTGTATAGGCAAAATTATATTAACTCCGTCGCATTTCTGAATAAGAGACAAACCTTAGCCAATCGTGTCTTTATAAAGATTTAATCCTTGCAAGAATGAATCCACAATCAACCAGGCAATGCCTGCGTCGAGTGTGAACTGGGGAAACAAAGGAAGGTCCAAGCTTTTATACCCGTGTCAGTGTTTTACAAAAACAAAAGGAAAGATGAAACAAATGTCTCCCCCCCCAACCCTTTTGTCATGGGACACAATGGTCCCTGTACCTACAGAGGGAAAGTAAGAAACACACACACATACATGGCCCCCCTTCTGTCTTAGAACTCATTTAAATGAAAAGCAACAAACAGTGGTCTTAGATCTAATTTAGATTAGCCGACACCTCTGATGAGGGAAAACTCTCAAACTAGGGTTCCCGTCCCTACCCCCTGGGTTTCAAAAGACACTGTCTTATGGTGTTTTATTATGGCAGAAACAGATGTTGACTTCTTGTGTGAACTCAAACATAAATTATAAAAATTTCTTCAACAATTCCCCCTTTTATCATTCTTTGATAACTCAAGAGAAAAATTTAAAATGTGTATTAATGTTGTTCTCTTCAAGCCTCACAGTCCAGGCGCTCGAAAAGGGTGTCATGGCTTTGCTTGCTCCGTCCTTTTAGTTGCCAAGATGAATCCCACAGTTGTACACCCAGAAAGTCAGGAGGATTAGTCTTTGATGTGCTTGTATTCTTTTCTGCTCTCTTAATGAAAAGGCACCACCTCTCTTCAGATGGACCGACTATGGTTGTATATCTTGTCCAATCACCTTCTATGCGCGTCTCGATTTTGCTGGCTTACAATAGGTTCTAACTTGAGAAATGGTTGCCTCAGCGCCACGTTTTGCCAGTTTCTCTGCTCCTCAGATCATAATGCCAAGTGATGTTTGTGTTTGATCTTGGCCCGCACAGACGTGTGCCTCCTGCTCCTCTCCTCTCAGCTCCTTCTCCCCTGTCTGCAATGGCTCGCATGCACCCACGTCTCTCTCTCTCAGCAACCTTGACGGCCATTTGTGTCGTCATCAGCATGACAAAAGCTCTAGCCACTTTTACGCCTTCCAGCTCTAAGGTCCCATATCACCATATCGGGTCCCTTAACCTGCACACAGATCTTAGACAAACAGCAAAGACATTTCTTTTGCAATAATTCGCAATTCTATTGATGTAAGCTATTGTTTACCCCCCTTCCATTCCTATGAATGGTGGTTTTCCGAAAAACTTTTTTAAATGGGCTCAGATTTGCTGTAGGCCTCTGTTGTTGTTGTTGTTGTTGTTGTTGTTGTTGTTGTTTTTCAAAAATGTTCATCAAATACTCAAATACTGTACCGCAGACAGTTTAGTTTTTCAAAAAATTTCATCAAATACTGTACCCCAGATAGTTTTATATTTAATAATTCCCCCTTTGGCTGCCTGGTCATCCATGCAGCCATCTAGCATAATGATCGAATAATTTTGGGGGTAAACAAGGCTTGCCATCACCACACCATTTTGAATGGTGCAGCCACATCATTTCCACAGCTGTCTCTGCTGTTGTGGCGAAGGTCTCCATACTCTGTAAAGAAGTGAAAGCATTTTTTTGTTAATTTCACATATCAAAAGACATTATGGTTCCTTTGACTGCTGCTCTGCCCCGGCCTTTGCAGCCTCATCTGCTCTCACGTTTCCTGTTGAAATCAAATCTTTGTTATTAGTGTGCGCTGTGCATTTACAGATATCAACCCGGCCAGGCAAGAAAAATTGCGTCTAGAGGAACAGACACAATTCGCAAAATGGCGAGATGGTTTCCAGTGTTTTCACAATGCCCCAAAATCATGCGCAAATCCGAACGCAAAACATAACTGTGTGTAAATTGTTACACTTGTACCTTTCATCAACATGCTTCAGTCAGGGCTTCAGTCTTAACCAGGCAATCTTTATCTTGATTCTTTCGTGTTTCAGTGAAAGTAAATATACGATTCATATTTCATATCTGAGAGCCGGGCTAAGTGAGGAAGCACTCTCACTGCACTCCTGTCAATTTAGGGGTGTGAAACCTTCAAAATCCAGTACACGACACCTTGTTGCTATCAACTGTTTAGTGACACATCCAACATTCCTAGGAGAGATCCTCAGTCCCTCCTCAGAGACCAAATACACACTTTTAGAAAACATGAAGGAAGAAACAATCATTGTTTCTCTTGATTAATCCAAATCATCACAGACTCCAATAGAGGTCCAATTCAAATTGAACAACAAAAAATAAGTAATATATAGATAATAATTAATCTAAGCCCTTAAGTCTACATATATATATTTATATATAAACATCCTTCAGTTTATGTTTGTGCTTTGCCCACAGTTCAGATGACTCCTCTGCCCAGGCATGACTTATGTTTAAAGCTCAAATGTCTGAGGTCACTATCCTCAACCTCAACTTCATGTTTATATCTAGATCTGTACAGTTTCTCACTGTACATCATATTCTTATGAACATAAATCAAAATGTATTAATGTTGAAAACTTTATCAGAACGACATAATTATGTGGTTATATCACATTCAATTAGCTTGTTCACTCATCTTTCTCTTGTGACATTAATGTTTAATCATATTCAATACCCAATTCTTTATCAGTTAGGATATAATAAGGTATAATATGATATAATAATTAGGATTTCCTTCAAAGTACATTTTTTCATTCAATGTTTTGTCAATTAAAAACTCCAAAATTATCATCATTTTACCAAGAACTTACAAATGGTTTTCATATTATTTAATCTTCTTTTCTTTTCGGCTGTTCCCTTCAGGGGTTGTCAAAAACGAATCATCTTCCTCCATCTAGCTCAGTTCCCCGCATCCTCTTTTCTCAGACCAATTACCTTCATGGCCTTCTTCCCTACATCCATAAACCTTCTTTTTTGTCTTCCTCTCAACCTCCTGTCTCTTCCTTAGTGCAACTGTCTCCAAACCATACACCATCGCTGGTCTCACTACTATCCTCTACACCTTTCTCCACCCATTCCAACCTGCCCGCACAGACTTCTTCCCCTACTTCTCCTTTCCCTGTAAACCTCACTGTTCCACTTGGTTTCCTCTCATTCATACACATGTATGCTGTCTTGCTGCCTTCATTCCTCTTCTCTCCATATCAAAACCTCCACCTTTCTAGACTTTACCCCACCTGCTCCCTGCTGTCATACAAATTACTTTAATAAAGTATTCAAATTTGTACTATAATTCCAAAATTTATTTAAAACTTGTTTTAAAACAATCCCTATTTTTACCTCATCTCAATCCCAGTCACACAGAGAGCATCACAGTCCTTTTTATTTTTATTATTCTCTTACATTAATCGTAGTTCTGTTTATAAGTCATATGTCATGCTTTCCTTCTTATGAACATACAACTTAAATTTTTTATTTTATTTTTATTTTTTACTATTTTTTTTTATTTATTTTTTTTTTTATTCCTTTGTTCGCCCTCCAGCATTTCATAAATGCGATGGAGTCTCTGGATAATTTCAATAGTGACTTCAGCCAATCTGTCACTTTGTCCCTGTCTCTAAATCTATAGCATTTACTAATCCAGAGTGTAATTCAACATCATAAATGACAAACGTAGTCATAACTACCCTTAATAGACAGAGCTGGATATCAATCCACTTAAAGCTCGTCCCAATTTTATTCTGGATCATCTTCTTTATCAGATTCAGAATAATCAGCTTCTTTTAAAGTTTGTTGTTTAACTCTATTATATGTAGTGCTAAAACACTACCTTAATCAGGACACATAAATATGAACTGCTCATTCTCAAAATTTGCTTCTACTTGGTTTCTCAACCAGTTTCAAATCATGTCTGTTCACCTTTAAGTTGTCTTTTAGAAGTCAGCTGATTCCAAATGTATTTATTTATTTATTTTCTGTCTCAGTTTTAACAGACACTGTGCCATCCCTGCTTCCACAAGCAGCCTCTCTCTCATTTTATCTCTCTCTGTCTCTTACACAGATAATCTTTTCAACAGCTTCTGAGACTTTAACTCAGAGCAACTTATAGTATTAAATTCTGTGAAATTGTTTCAAGTTATCTTGAGTTTAAATACCTTTGTTATCCAGACCTTCTTTTTAAACTTCAAATTTCGTCCTCATCTCAAAGCCATCACCATGTCTCTGAATTATCCTCTGCCATATCTAATGACCTGCAGGATTTAAAACTATGATATAGACATATTAGTTCAATATCACACAGTTTTACTGATACCAATTAATACATTATGTTCTGATCTCCAGAAAAGTTAATGACAATCACCTCATGGTCTCAGCTGGCTCTTGAATGCCCCTTACCATCATAACTTTCCCTCAGGGTGCTCCCTGGCATTCCCTGGCATTCAAACACAATATATGCGGGTTTATGTTTTGTTTTGGTGAGCGGTATTGAAGAACCTTTCTTTGGGGCAGACTGCTGTATCTCTGTCTGGACTCTCGGCCCCTACAAGACACAGCTCCCCCCACACAGTGAGTCTGATTGCCTCATACAGACATCTGTTCAACTTTACACACCTCACATAGACTCCACCCTCCTTTTGGGGGCGGAGCTTGAGTGTCAGCGTGATCCCCCTGGCTTAGGTTGTTCTGCGTCAGGCCACACAGAATCTTACCCGTCATTGGGAAAATCACTTCGTGCCCACTCCCCGCTTGAGTTCTTTGACCCTCAACAGGATCGGCTGTGTTTTGGAACTTTGGGGAAAGTGCATTCAAGAGTCACTAGAGCCGTTTGGTCTGCTTACTATTGGTAAAACATGGAGACAGGTTAATTACAACACAACTTAATCATTAAAATTAATAGATTATACCCAGTACATCTGGTCATAACAATTTAATGTTCTGAGACCAAAGCCATCAGTTCTGTACATGGTGGTGGCTAAGAGCAGGCATGGAAGTTACTGGTCATATAACACATTAGTCTAAAATTTCAGATCATTTTGTAGTCTATATTTGAAAAATTTGAAATATTCTTCATGAATATTTATCATTGCCCTCCCATTGGCAATCGTTTATTTTTAATAAATCTTTGTCTCTATGATTGTCAGCTGATGCCTTGTGTCTTTATCCTATGACATACTGTGACATTAGTCCACATATCAGCTTTGAGCTAATTTGGGAAGAGAGAGAGACTCTGAGGCCTTCAGGGCTGGCACACTGCATTCTCACAAACTTTTCACTCTTCACACTACCTCAGTGTAAGATCTGGCTATGAATTAAAATTGGTTCCAAATAAACATCAGACATTTTCCTTTTAACTCTATTCTTGGACTGAGATCACATTTTCAAATAATCAACCCAAAACATCAGCTTCTAGGTTTTCCAACAAATTAACTCACCTATAGTTATTTCAACAATCCAATTTCAGTCAAATAAGCATTATCAAAGTTTTGCAAAAGTGAGAAGAGCAAGAGCATATTTATTTTAAATCCTCTACATCAAAATGTATGTATCTTTGCAACATATTTTATCGTCTTTAATTTTATCTCATAATTAAAATTAAAATTATCACAACTCCTTCTTTCCAAAAAATAATTATTTAATTTATTCTTTATTTAGTTTCGTTTTCAAAATTTAGTCTGGTGGTCTCATTTAGCCACATTTTCAACACCTTATGGGTGAGTGGACACAGTTATGTGCAAAAATGCCCCGCTGACCACACATTTTATTCAGCAATCGACATTTCAGTCTGGTTCCCAGTCTGTAAGGCGGTGTCTAAAGCGGCAATCGCTCAGACAGTCAGAGAAGAGCTCTGGTCCAATAAAACATACAATGTCTTGCAATTAATGGTATCATTCATCTGCTTTTTCAAAACAAAAATCACATTTAGCTATCAGATTCCCTCAGTTACTGGGATCTTTCCTTCAGAGTTTAATGTTATCAGATTATACAATCCCTCAGTTACTGGGATCTTTCCTTCAGGGTTTAATGTTATCAGATTATACAATCCCTCAGTTACTGGGATCTTTCCTTCAGAGTTTAATGTTATCAGATTATACAATCCCTCAGTTACTGGGATCTTTCCTTCAGGGTTTAATGGCATTCCACCCATTTTACAATCCATGAATAAGCATTAACACCTAGAAATTTGAATTTCTTTTGTTCTCAATTTATTTGTAGCCAGTTAAGTTGCCGTATAATTTTCTAAACATAATTTAAACATTGCTGGCGATTTTCTTAATACGTTCTGCTTATTTATTTCAATTGCGATCTTCAGAGCAAAGCTGCTTACAGCATTTGCTCTCTAGTCTCAAAATCTTTATTCGGACTAATCAAGTTACTCATCATGCCATTCAAATTTTTAGCTCTAATTTAGTTATCATAAATTGTTATCCATTGCTTAATCTCATACTCACCAGCGATCTTTAAACAGCTGTAGCTTCTGTGTGATCAGACAACATTTTCCTTTCCCTGCTATCAGTTTCATTCAACACTGTTAGTTTGCATTTCTCACACACATCCCCCACAACAGCCCTTTGATTAATCTCCTCTCTCCAACAGACCACTTTCAGCCTGGTGAAACACAGCATTCCCTCTTTTGGAAATCATGATTAATTCAATTAATTTCTCTATACCTTGCATGCATTTTTGGCCATATAATTTTCCCATTTGACAAAAACACCGGTGTATCATATTCTGCTAGCTTGCTTTGGGATTTTACCATATTGGCAGTCTGAGTTTGTGGCTGTTCGCGTGCACGCTAGTAATCTGTCGGACGTCTCCGTACAGATCTTATCCTTCACCCAGACCAGACGGGAGGACGCTTACCCAAGCACCCTTACTGATCCTTCACCCAGACCAGACGGGAGGACGCTAACCCTAGCGTCCTTACTGATCCTTCACCCAGACCAGACGGGACGGACGTTAACCCAAACGCCCTTACTGATCCTTCACCCAGACCAGACGGGAGGACGCTAACCCTAGCGTCCTTACTGATCCTTCACCCAGACCAGACGGGACGGACGTTAACCCAAACGCCCGATTTTCGCCCTCGTGATTTCAGTTTCACCCCGTAAAACACATAAATTCACGATGCATTTGCCACAGATTCAGACCCCCAGTATGGTTAATCCCTATCAATTAAAATTTCAATTTAACCAAATTCTATTTAAAATTCTTCCCCAAATTTTTAAGTTTGTCTCTTACCAGAAGCGTCCCGTTGCCACCCCGGGTTCGTTTTCTCTAATTCCAGTGGTTGGGCCCTCCAGGACCCCTAGAGCAGCCGGCCCTTCTCCCTGAATCAGTCGGGGTAAGGCTGTGACTCTAACGTCCAGGATGATCGGTCACCGTCCGCTCTCAGGGTCCGGAAGGCACATCCAAGGAATCCCTCTTCTGACACCAAAATGTATAGGCAAAATTATATTAACTCCGTCGCATTTCTGAATAAGAGACAAACCTTAGCCAATCGTGTCTTTATAAAGATTTAATCCTTGCAAGAATGAATCCACAATCAACCAGGCAATGCCTGCGTCGAGTGTGAACTGGGGAAACAAAGGAAGGTCCAAGCTTTTATACCCGTGTCAGTGTTTTACAAAAACAAAAGGAAAGATGAAACAAATGTCTCCCCCCCCAACCCTTTTGTCATGGGACACAATGGTCCCTGTACCTACAGAGGGAAAGTAAGAAACACACACACATACATGGCCCCCCTTCTGTCTTAGAACTCATTTAAATGAAAAGCAACAAACAGTGGTCTTAGATCTAATTTAGATTAGCCGACACCTCTGATGAGGGAAAACTCTCAAACTAGGGTTCCCGTCCCTACCCCCTGGGTTTCAAAAGACACTGTCTTATGGTGTTTTATTATGGCAGAAACAGATGTTGACTTCTTGTGTGAACTCAAACATAAATTATAAAAATTTCTTCAACAATTCAGTCAGTGTGCGAGCTGTTTGTTTCTGGTAATCGGGCTGACATATTTGACACCAAATAAGAGAAAAAGCACCTCATGAGAAAATATGTAATGTTTTCCTCAAACTTAATTTTCTTTGTTGATTTAAAAAAAAAAAGGAAATATGTTTAACGAGAATCTGTTAGAGTTTATTTTCTGGATTCATCTGCTTGTCTGTACAATAGTGTACACATTCAAGGTCTCTATTGAAAGTTGTAGTTTAATGGCACTGTCTCACTACTACTTAAAGGTGCTCTAAGCGATGTCACACGTTTTTTAGGCCAAAACATTTTTTTTCCTATATTGATGTGCAGGTCACATGAAAGTTATGACTTGCAGTGAGTGCACAAAAACAACAAAAATCCATGTACTGCAGCTGAGAGAAACATCATTTGTTTCCAACAGATCCAAGCCTTCAACGGTACTGGTGAAATGTTCTCGTATGCCAGCGATTGTGCAGGGTTCTTCACTCCAGGGATTTGGATGGGTCTGCTGATCTCTCTGCTCATGGTGCTCATTCTTACCTACGGCCTGCACATGATCATGCAGATTCACACCATGGACCGCTTTGATGATCCAAAAGGCCCAGCGATTTCTGTGCCTCAGAGTGAATGAGACCAAAAAACCTGTGAAAATATACTTGATTTGTATGTATCAAAAATACCCAGACCCTTAATGTGGTTTTCAGATCTAGCCACGAGTATTTGAAATGTTTAAAGGTGCCCTAGAATGAAAAATTGAACTAACCTTAAGTTACCATAGTAAAATAACAAGAGCTCAGTACATGGACATCACATACTGTGAGTCTCAAACCATAGGCGCCGATTTATGTTTTCCTCCGTGGGTGCTCATTGGCGCACGCGGCCTTTAAAGAAAGACCTAAAAAAGTTGGTCAAACATTTTTTGCATTTCAGAACCTTAGGAAATGGACAGCGGCCGACACGAACACACACACACCTATTTAATTGATAATAAAGCCGTAAAGTAGCATCTCTTTCAAATCAAGACAGCGCCAATTCTCACAAATACAGACAAATATATCATGTAATCATGCACAAAACTTGACCATCTCTGAGGAAAGCTAGGTGAGATTTTGATACAGCTAGAGAGAAGACATTGATGACATGCCTTTATTTGTCAAAAAAGGAGAATACGTATCTCTACAGGAACGTATTGCCCTTTTTAGCACACAAACATTGAACTGAAGAATTAACTTGCATTTATCAAACTGCCAACATCAGTGTAGGTTTGCCTTGTTATACTCGCGTCCTGTTATACGCGTCCGCACGAGCGCGAAGGCGCACGCTGCAAAAACGCGGAGTGCGCGAGACCCCGTTTCGCTTGGCGGTGTGTCCGTCAAATCTTTTAACTTTGCCTGCGGCTCCGCAACCGAAGAAGCACGAGCTCCAGACGAATCTGGCCGAGCCTGACGTCTCATCACGGCACACACCCAGTCTGCGCGTCGAGTTTAAACATCTCCCCAAACGGACGAGGCGCGCGCTCCGTCAGCGAGGGAAACATCGAAAACAAACAAGCATGCAAATGGAAATTATCGCGGCCGGAAAAAATATCGAGCTCATTATTTTATTATCATTGACTATCGCGACAGTTATTATACTTTTTGGTTTTTTTTGGCCGATGGCCCTCGGTTGGACGGCCGTTCTGGACTTTTCCAGAACGCACAGATTGCCAATCCGTCCCTGACTGGCAGTCTGGCACACGTGGGTGCTCGATATTTTCCGTGGGTGCTCGAGCCCCGGAGCACCCACAGTATCGGCGCCTATGTCTCAAACACCATTGCCTCATACTTCTTATTTAAATCTCGTGAATCAAAAACACCACGGAAAAATAAGTGCTTCTCAACATAAACTCAACTGTGACGCAAGCGTTGGGGATCATTTATATGCACACCCCCAACATTTGCATCTGTCCAAACATGTGCATTGTCAGGCGGAACTGTCGAAGTTGAATCTACTGATGGTAAATAAGACACGCAAAAACGGCTGATCTCATGACACACACGTCATGTTCAGGCTTTCAGGAGACGTGAGGACTTTTCATATGTCAACAGTCATGGTTGAGGTTTATTATAATCGGATACCACAACAAATCGTTCGTTTGTTCGGCCCATTTCAAGCAAGCTTAGCTCAGCGTCTTAAACTGAAGAAAGGGGCAACTGTGTTCCTGCAAGCAGTAAGTAGTGATTTATCCACTTATTGACTGTTTAAACAATTTCTGATTCAATTGAAAGTTTCTTAGAGAGACCGCATTGTCTAGATAACGCAAGATGCTAGTACAGTAACAATAGGAAACTCCAAGTACCATACAAAACTAAATAGTGTGTCTAATGACAAAAGTTAATATAATTTTGTATTACAAAATACAACCGTAGATAGTTTGCTTACAGATCGTTCTTGATCCTACTAGCAATCGTCACCTTTTCCACCATATAAGTTAAAACGATAGTCATTTGACAAGGCTATTCATTTTGTAAAAATAAGTTATATATTTATATTTTTGCGAACTAAAGTAAGCCTATGTTTTCTGCATGCTTGTATTAAGAGTACATCACATTCACTGCGTAGCCTACATTGTGACTAACGTTTAGTCTAAAATGTAGACTGAATGACACTAAGCAGAACATCTCAAATGGAGATTGCTGAAATGCAGTTTATTTGGTGTTTTCAGATCATCTGCGCACGAGAGCTCACATGCATATGGTTGCCAGATTGGATTGGAATCTGGCAACCGCACGAACGCAAGCTCTGTCACGTGCAGATGATCTGAAAACGCCAAATAAGCAAGTAAGATGCATTTCAGCAATCCCCATTTGAGATGTTTTGCTTAAAGTGTCATTCAATCGGTCGGTGTTCCGTCAGGACTTACGAACCGCTTCGCTGAACAGCTGAACTGCTGTGAGCTGCTGAAATAAGCCAATCAGAGTTGAGCTCAACATTAATATTCATGACTCCAAATAAGGCAAAAACAGAGCATTACATCCTAGGGACAATTTCTAGGGTTGTAAATGGACCTGTAAAACTGTACCTGGACAATTTTTGCACTTAAGCCACATAACCTCTATGTAGATATCAGAGAACAATTTAACATATTGTTTCAAATCATTCTAGGGCACAAAAGTTTTGCATTATCTTTAGGTCTACGTTTTTTTTAATCTAATTTTTTAAAACTAGTAGTTTATTTTGCACGTTGTGCTAGACTTGTATGTTTGTGTAATTATACATTTAAGATTTGCCAATATTGAATTATGCCAAATATAAAATTTAAGTGAGCCAGTCACATGTAACACGTTACAAACATTCTTGTCTCTAGATGAATGATTAAATTACTAAGACATTGAATACAGTGACCATGTGAATGTTTATTGGCAGCCATGTGATACAGAAAGCTTCAGATAATACACATATAGCTGCTTGTTTTGTTACTATGCTTGTTGAATTTTGCAATATTACAAATATCTAACCATGAGCATTGTGTAATATTATAAAATTACATTTTTAATGACCAGTCACAAACATCTAAGAAAACCAAAAGAAAAATCTGAAGTAATTAATGAAATATATAATGGGAACTCTTGACAATTAAGACATTTTTCTCTTGATCATATGTACCCGGGTCAGCAATTACTTCAATCAAACAAAGTTGAAGTCTTGTTTTGATTATGGAGCTTTTATTTTAAGTGAAACACAATTGCAAGACAGAAGAGATTTGATATATCAAGATAGATAAGATTTTTTGATAGATTTAGATTTGATTACAACTTTGTGTATACCAGCATTTCTATAAAAAAGGCATGGCATGGGTGAGTTTAAAAGGACAAATTAAGCAGAACCATGGATTAAAGGGATATGCCTAGTTACCAAAAAATAAAAATGGTAACTTACTCACCCTCGAGTTGTTCCCTGTGTAAATCTCTTTGTTCTGCTGAACACAAACAAAGATATTTAACCAAGCAGATCTCAGTTCCACTAACCATACTATTTTTTCCCTACTGTGGTAGTCAATGGTCACGGAGATCTGCTTGGTTAAAAAACATTCTTCCAAATATCTTTCTTTTTGTACAGCAGAACAAAAAAAATTCATACAGGCTTGGAAGATCTTGAGGGTGAGTAAATTACATTTTCCATTTTTGGGTGAACTATCCCTTTAAAACTATTACAATCCTATTGCTACGATGAACTCTCGCTCAAATTACAAGTAGAACACTAGTCAAACAGTAGTATTTCACATCAAAAATAGTTCAGAAAATTAAGTTAAAAACCAAAAATAATTCTGCATGACTGCAATTTGTAAAGCTTTTTTGATCAATAATCCAAATCAATTCAAAATGCTTGCCCAACCCACCCCACAAAAAATACCATTGGCCAATAAATTAGCAAAAAAATTAACACTAGCTTTACCTTAAATATTTTGGAATATTTCGATTACAAAGCACAGAGATACGTAAATTACATTAAACATTGCAGAAATCTTTCTTCTTCATTGGAACATAATTGGTATATAATCGAGAATAACAGCAAAGCTGATCCTAATGAAATCTGAACATGCACAAATTCTGCACAACACTGAACAAAACCCCTAAGAGGATGAAAAGGCACTTTATATAAAGATAGATCAAATTCTGCCCTGGGCATTCTGCTGCATTTGCTGCTAGAAGTTTAACTCGTACACATTTACTGTCCAAATGAAAAGTGAGAACATTGGCTACACAAAAACAGCCTTAAGCATTGTACAACTTTTCTTTGTTTAAACAATCAAAATGTGGCTGTGGAAGTGTTATGAAATCAGAAATTGCTTTTTAAAATAATCATTCATGCTAAATATAGCCCTCAATAAAGTTAGAGCGGTAAAGGGCAGTTCAGTGCATTTTGTGTGAAACTTTAAATGTTCTCAGGATGAAGAAAAAATGCAACATCATTAAGTAAAGAGTGATCACTAGAAATTACACGCAAACACTTTATAAAAGTGAAATCAGCCTGACTTGTGTGAAGACAGATCTGTTTCAGATGAGAAGAATGGGGTAAAGTTAGCTACTGCTAGAAATGAGTCTAGTTCAGTTAAGCTTGGATTTTCAAAACATGTCTGATTATGGAATTTGCTGCAAGAAATTTGTCCATCCCCTTGCCAGACTCTGAGAAGTGCTTGTATAAGCGATACATATTCGCAGTGCTTCATGCTTGATTCTGATTTTCTCATGAATGCCTGTAAAATAATATGATATAATGAGTCATTAAGTGACCAAATAATGCACTATGAACTATATTAATAATATACTCTAAATTACAGCATGCATATATTGATCTGATAAATGCGTGGTCATGAAAAACTTTTACAACTTCCTCCACAAATTGTCTTTTGCCTTGTTAACAAATAACTTCTGTGGTCAGAAACCAATCCATCCCAAAAAAGAACCCGCCACATTGATGCTTGTATGATGTTCAGAAACTTTGGCCATGCACTCATGGTGAAGTAAAGTGAAAGTAGGAGAAACCTTTGACACTGTAACACACTAAATAAAATGTTTCATAGTCCCCATTGTCCTTACCATGCATGTGTGGGTTATTATAACTCATCTTCTTTTTTCGCCACCTTGTTAGAATACTGATGTTTTGACCTGCAATCCAAAAGTCCAGTAATGGTGCATGTGTATGACTTAATAGCTGGGTATATTAAAATCTCACTCCAGCACAGAAAACCCTTCCACCATTCTATAAAAAAATAGCACAAAGCTTCCCCTATACTGTATGCGAGCAGCAAAATGTAAGACATTTCCACAAGAATTTTTCATGGGAACTTTTTTCCATGCACAACGAAGCATTTTGGTTTAATATATTACTGGATATATATTTGTTTAATTAACACCATCCTCCAGAAAGGGTTTTTTTTTAAATTATCAAAAGCCATCAAAACTTCTGAGATTAATCTCAACATTATACATTTTGCTTTGAAGCGCAAAAAGTGCATTAAAATAAAGAAAAAGGATAAAATTGTGCACTTAAATGCTCATGAGAAAAACTGCTCATGAAGCACTGCAGTTGTGAATGACATAACTGCCAAAAAAGATGATACAATATAAAACTACTGCCTTAGTAACTGATTATTAAAAAAAAAAAAATCAGATATGCAAATTTATGGTATGTTCCAATCAATTGATGATGCAAAGAACCCATTTTAAGAAATGAAATTGCCATCTACATATTCACAGGGTCACTGAATAGGACCACAGCTTGAGACCGAAAGGATACCTGACTGGGAGCAGCTACTTCTTTCAAAGGTGGAGTTCTCTTCAGGATTTTGCATAATCTAGTTTTACACCAGGGACAGTTGCCACCTACTCAGAATACTCATCTTTAGAGGTGCAATCCAAAAAAGTCTAGTGACTGTCTTCATATGCATGACTAGATGGGTATATTAAAACCCTCAAAAGGCATCTCAATTTCCCATGGAAAATGTGTGGAAATCTTACCCAAATCTTCCACCTGTTTTGCAACTCAATGCAAGGCATTCATTTATTACCCAATTTAAGAGTGTAAGAACAATAGCTTAGCAAAAAAACAAAGCAAATGAGAAAATGCAGATTACTTACCTAAAGCATTTCCAGTAAACAATGCCCACTAAACAGAGAAATTGTAAGCATTACAAATGCAAGTATTTCTCAAATATTAGAAAAATAAAAAATGAAACCATTTCAAAACTTGCTAGCAACATGAATCTATAGGTTTGGAAAACTACCATATTATTTTCTGGAATGTGTTTTTTAATTTTTATTATCTAAAACATGCTTGACTTTAGAGCTACACTGTGTAACTTTTTTTGTTTATTCTTAGCTAAAAACACTTAGTTCTTTGAAAATATATGTGCTCATTAATGTATATTTACTTCTTTCAAGTAATAAAGTAGTCTCGTAAGTTTATAATATGCCATTGAAAATACATATGGGTGAGGGGTTCGAATGCCGGTCGCCATGTTGTCCCTCCATCTTGAAAGTACATTAGCCAAAGAGGGACATACTCATAAATTCAAGCTTCGCCTTTGATGTTTTAACACTCGATGGCACTCATGGACGAGGTTGAACTGGAAGCCATGTTAATCTTGGACTAAATCGGCCACCGTAGGAGTTAAAACGAAATCGGAATTGAGAGGAACAGAAGATATTTACTGGATGGTCGTATACCTTTTCACCGCTAGATGAGGGAAAATGTCACACAGTGTAGCTTTAATTTAATGAATTATATAAGGAGAAAGCAAAATCTGTGCATCCACAAAGCGGTCACATTTTGATTTGTGCCGAATGAGAGGTACGTCAGCCCAAGTTTATTTGTGTAGCACATTTTCTGCACACCAGTAGTTTCAGTTTTTCATGTTCAAATCAAATTGTTCAGGCTTGGCATTTATAAGAAGTGATGAGTATAATAAATGGAGCTATAATTTGTTTATTTTAGATCTACAATTTTCGTTCCCGCTCTGTTTTCAATATTATTACAATTAAAGGTCCCATGGCATGACATTTTTATTTTATTATATTTTATATTTACTTTCTCTGCCTTTGAGTAAATGAGAGCTGAGACAAGCTGAAATTCTTCTTCAAATACACATTATAACATCACATTAAATATTTTATAAAGTAAAAAATGTTTTTACTCTGCAGACTATCACCTATGGGTATGAATGATGAAGCATTATTTAATGTGATGTTATAATGTGTATTGAAGAAGAATTTGCTATGCTAATGTTCTCATACACATACATGGGACTTTGGACCAAGACACTGCATTACCAAGTCAATTGGACTAGCGGTCAGGTGGTTATAGCCATTTTCATGTTTTCATGTTATAGCGCCACCAAGTGTTCAATCATCACAATTGTTTTATCATGACCAAAGAATGAGCCTATACACGTTTACAGAGGTTGGTGAAAATATCTCATTGAGTTCTTGAGTTATAGCACTTTTAGAAAACATGCTCTGTCATGAACGTCCATTTCGCTTAGCATCAATTAATCGAAGTTAACTTTTTTCCGATAGTTCTTGATAACCAGACTCCAGAGCACTTTTTGGCACTGGTTTTGTTTGCGAAAGGGGGATTCTGAAATCCACTGCCGCTTCAATATACATATGTATATATATCCTAATTAAATTCATAATCAAAACCTTAATCAATATTTATCTTCCTATATTACTTTAATGATTCTTTCCAGTTATTATTTTGCTCTATGTTTTACCTTGAAGAGACTGTGTATCTGTGTATGTGCGCAATATTCTGTTTCAGATCAGTGTTGAGGTGCTGTACAATGGGCATCCTAAGAGATAGGTGGACTTGTTCTGGGTAAGTTGGTGCCTGCTCCAGACCTGGAAGGTCACTACGGGCCTAATTTCGGGGTGAAAGCGTCAACAAGTGACACACCTATGGAAACGTGCATCAGATTAACTGACATGAGTGGTAATTTACCATGGCTGTGCATTGTCTCTGAGCCAATCAGAAGCATCCACATTGCAGTAATGACTTGGATAAGACCTTGAAAACGTTATAACTGTTGGGACAATTTTATGTACGATAGGGCGAGGCAACGAGACGGTAAGAGAGGGAGCGCGGCCTACGAACTCCTTGTGAGACTTGAAGCTGGCTTCGGCTTTCTAAACTTCAAACTATTTTTAAGTAAATTTTTCTTTTAATTAATTGCAATCCTGAGTCTGTCTTCATTTCTTCATATATATATATATATATATATATATATATATATATATATTTTAATTATTTAAAATGGGTTTTTGTAGACATAGCTGGTGAATTATGCAAACTGAGACTTACCGATGATGGCAGCGCAAACCACCAAAACCAGCAATACCAGACAGATACTCAATGCTGAAATTAGAGAAAATGAATTGACTGGATTAAGACAAAATGAACAGTAAGATCTGAATTAGGAAAATGCAATCTATTAAATAACAAACAGTAGTATAAAATTAAACAGCTTAAATATACATTGTCATTTAAATTTATTTACAAAGTGACTACTAAAATTATCACATTATAATCCACCAGTTCATACATTTCAAAAATATCAAGGAGCCACAGTTTCTAACAATATGGGAAAAAAAGAAAGAAAAGGTTACTTGCCAGGGTTACTGCTAGGTGATTTCTCTGTGGGGGAAAAAAGCACAGTTAGCAGGCAGACAGACATACAGAGAAAGAGAAAGAGAAGAGCGAGACAGACAGAGAGAGATTAAAAAAAAAAAAAAAAGATAGTACAGCAATGCATTTTTTGACAGAAAGATCTGTTCTCATTCTTAGAAAACAAGTGTTCCCCTTAACAAGTATAGTGTTCCCAACATTAATATCTGGTTAGAGAGAAAAACAAGAATCTTTTTGCAGTTCAACTAACATTTAATCATGTAAAATTATTAAAAAACAATGGCCAATATAAGAAAAAAGGCAAAAATATATATACATTTGTCAATACGGTATTATTTAATCTTAAATAAGGAGTTACAATGTTAACGTGCAGTAAGTTTAAGTATTCATTCTGTGTCTTTTTGCAAAAAACACCATGAACAAAAATCAGCAGCCTAAAGAACACTTACACAAGGAACTTTTGCCTTTGGTTTAAAAAAACAAAACAAAAAACAGCACAGACAGACAGACACACACGTCACAAAAATATGCCCACACAAAACTAAACCAATATAAACAAAAATTATTCAGATAAAATCAGTGATTTTATCTTGTGTTCATTACAAACAGGGTTTAAAATAAATTTCACTCAACAGCCAATTTGGCTAATAAATGTTTAAGTTACTGGCAGTTCAGAAGTTCTACTCTTTTTTTTTTTTTTTTTTTTTTTTAAATATAAGGGATGGTGAACTCCAGCAGAGTTCAGCTCCAACCCTGATAAAACTCACCTACCTGTAGCTTTCTAGGAACCCTTCTACAGAGATTTCACTACACTTAATAAACCACTTTTGTGAGGAAACAGCTTTTCATTTAATGAATCGACTGCCTGTCTACTTATCTTCAACATGTTTTACGCTAAACAATATATTACATAGATTTTACTACAAGGTTATTTTATAATAGAAGGGAATGTCGCAACAGGTAGTACTCAATTAAAGTATTAACATTGTATTTAAAGGGGGGGTGAAACACTCAGTTTCAGTCAATCTCATGTCAATCTTGAGTACCTATAGAGTAGTATTGCATCCTTCATATCTCCGAAAAGTCTTTAGTTTTATTATATTTATAAAAGAAATATGGGCTGTACTGAGTCTTTCCGGAAAAAAACGAGCGCCTGGAGGCGTATCGTGTGGGCGGAGCTAAAGAATGACGATCGCGAACAAAGCGGTGACGTCCTCAAGCGTGGAGAAACTCGATAATGATCCAGAATCAAATCTGAGGCTGAAATAAATTGAACAGGAGAAACAGCAACACAGGACGTCCGTCTCTGTGGTATGTACTGTATTTAGTGGCCTGTCAACATTTGTGTGTTTACTCACAGTTTATGAGGACATGATTCAGTTTATGGACTATTGTATGCGACTAAACCTTGGCAGTAGCAAGCAAAACGGTTTTGCACGTCAGACTAGTGTAACGTTATAACTTACATAGAACAACAATGGAGTAACCGCTATCGCATTTGAATGACGAAGCACGCGATTGTGTCGTTTACTCACGTGACGAGCCAACAGCACAGACATTTGGAGCAGTTTTACTCACCGGCTGCTTCCAAAGCAGGACCGAACCTTTATCCCTGGGACCACTCTGTCAAAAACACACTTCTTTGGTATGATTTGGTGAAGTCCTGACTAGGGGTGGGCGATATCTCGATATTTAAAATATATCGAGATATTTTTTCAGCTCGATATGGATTTGGACATATCGTATATATCGATATATTGTTTATATTTAATTCTGATTCCGCCACTTTGCTTGTTTGCCTTCTCTGTGTTGTGCTCGCTCCCGCTCACGCGCCTCCCGCCTCATTGCTTTTGTTCCCCCTCCCCTCGCGTGTTGTTTCATTGAACACGGCTGCTTCCGCAACCAGGTGAGGATTAGTTATCATGTTGACAAGCGCGCACGTTGTTCTGGACTCAGTTTAGAGACCATGTTTTTCTTCTAACACAACTGCTTGCTAAAATTCATAAAGAAATATTAATGTCCATCATAGTTCAAATCGCACGTTTCATCCACAGTCAGGTGATTGACACTACTGGTGCGAGACGCGGTCGCAATCATGCCAGTTTATGATCTGTGTCTAACTGATAGCATAGTTTTCGGTTAAAATGTCAAAATGATCGCATATCATTTGAAAACATTTAAAAAGTATTGCAATATCATTACTATTATTATTTTGTCAGCTTTATCACGGGATTATGATGAATAGGTCTATTCACGTTTTAACCAAGAGTGAAAAACACGACATCCCGGGTGTCCTGAGACACGCGGTGCTCTTCTGTAAGTTGTACTGTATCATATTATCATATAGCCTACCTTCTGACATTCATATTTCGTTCTGTAACTGGAAAAGAAGTGAAATTCAGCTCATGTGTAGCCTACATGATCTGCATGATGAGTTTGAATTTTGTCAAACTCATGACAAACATCACTGTTTGAATTTTGATACAAATTTAACAGGAAATGGTGTTATGACAAAATCAGTTTATTTATATCTCAGTCATGCCCCCATCTTTCTGCAAAATGCTTACTGTTTACTTTAACTGTAAAAAAGGGAGTCTTTGATTCATCTTTTGAAAGCATGAAATAAATGAAAAGAAGGCAATATTATTTATTTTCTTTTACAGTTAAATTATTATTATTTATGTAATCAGGGAGTTTTTTTTTTTTTTTTAAATGTCGCAAAAGCACTTGACTACCTCTTTGCACTTCAATTTAAAAAAAAAAGTTTTTGTGGTATTTGGCATATTTGTTTTTGCTGTAGTTTTTAGGGGGTTATTTTTCTTGTAAAGATATCGAGATATATATCGTATATCGAGATATAGCAAAATATATCGAGATATATTTTTTGCTCCATATCGCCCAGCCCTAGTCCTGACAGTAGTGAACGGTGGAGATCCACTTTTGCGACGCAACTGAAGCGATGTTGTGAAGCTTCCCGTCATTTCTGCATTCAAATCATTTCTGCCTTCCCCGGAACGCTATGCTGAAGCACTGAAGTCGCTCGACGTCAACCATAGGAATAAAGTGGAGCGCGACACCTGGATCGACGGGATCTGCACCTGAGCGAGTGTTTATGAGCGTGCATTTCCTCTCTCGCTGGAGTCGCGCACGCGCACCCTACCGGGAGAAGAGCCGTACGGCCCATACAAGGACCTTCCGGTCTATTAACGTCAAGCCAACCCATACTCGAAAAAAACTCTGCGAACTTAGTTACATTCTGTAACTAATGTAGCTAGACCACTTAACATTGATTTCTCAATGATTTCTCAATGTTAAGTGTTCTCTTATTTTTTTCCAGAGCTGTATATATTTTTGGTGCATTATTGTATTTAAACATTCAGTAATTTTTGTTATTACATAAATAGTTCTTAAAGCTGTTATGCTATGACAACACTGTTTTTGCAACTTATTTCAATATTGTGATAATATCGTATACCGTGATAAAAGCGTCAGCAATTAATTGCAACATGAAAAATTGATATCGGCACATACTAGTGACATATCATGGCCATTTTATGATTAATTGAAATACATTCTTGCATACGGTTCCTTTAAACGTAATAGAGTGATATTGTATAAAGATAATAACATTATTTAATATTTTGTTACTTTGACTTTCAGGTTTTACCAGTTATGATAAGAATTGAATGGCAATGACATGTATGCACATGATGATGATATTATGCATTTTAATGAATAAAGAGAAAATTATAAATATTGTGTTATATGTTGTTTAATAAAAAAATTTTTTTTTAAAGTTTAATCTATCGTTGCCAGGTTAGTCTTGTCTTGTATTGTAATGAATGATGACTCTGTTGAGTGCCTAATGATGATGATATAACACTTTTTAATGAATGATGGTAAAACAAAAAGTAATAACATATTTAATTAATTAAAATAAGTATGTTTTAGTGTTCTCTTTAAATGTAGTTTTAACTGCCCTGCAGTGACTAGTACTTTGCAGCTAATAAAGATATTCACACTTTTTTGGGGGAGATACAGACCCTCTCATCTCCCTATAATACAATCCCTGACCCTTCAGAACTTGATTAGCTTTCTCAGGTATGTTTGTTTTAGGTTGAAGCAAAACTCTGCAGGACTGTAGCTCTCCAGGACTGATGTTTGCCACTCCTGATATATATGATGAATGTATAAAATTCCTTTTATTCAAACAAAATCCTGTCATCCAATCATCTGTTCCATTCCATTCATTCTCATCACCAAAAATGTATCTTTGTTCGACAGATGAATACAGTACAAAAGGACATCAAACAACACTCAGCACAAAACAAACGCCACATTTTTTTTTAATCTTCGCTATATTTCAATGCAAATGAACAAGCGTGCCGTTATTTTTTGCGTAGTAATATGTATGTTCAAGTAAGCCAGATATGCACAGATTCTGTGAAAGAAACTGCATTTAATATATATTGATGACTCAAGAGATATTGGCACAAAACAAAAAGATTTCCAGCAAAGTAAGTAACCCGTCAAAGTGGCTAATGATCTGATAGCGTTACCCACCACAGTTGATTTTAACATGTGATTTTTGTGTATGTGGTTTCAGTTGTTCCTACATTTTATTTTCGTAAATTATAGTATGTTTTTGGAATGTTATTGGTAAATTGTACACAGTTGTTCATGCACAAATCAGTGCGGATGCATTGTTAGTTAGAATATGAGACAGAATATGTTGTGAAAAGTGCAACACAAATGCAATTATTTGGAGAGAAAAAAAACATTGTTGAGAATTTAAAGGGTTCACCCAAATATGAAAATTCTGTCATCATGTCGTTCCACACCCGTAAAGCTGGGCATACACTGTGCGATTTCTATGCGCTTTCAGCAAGGTTACCTACTCACACTGTACAAGTAGATCGCATGGGATGTAACGCCAAAGCACACAATTTATTTGCTCACACTGTGCGGTCCGACCGTCGAGCGCGACTTGTCTGCTCACACTGTACGGGTGAAAAATGCGCAATAAAACCCCCGTGGAGACGATAGACCATGGTGTACTGTAGGCTAGAGAGATAACCTATCAAATGCTTCAGCTATCGATGTCAAGAGGATTTAGAATTTATGTATAAATATTTTTTTATTATTAAATTGATATTATATTAATTTGACCCCTCAACAATTTCATAATGCATAGTTGACACACTGCATAATAAAAAAAAGATTACTCCTCACTATTTAAAAACATTTAGCTCGATTAAACAAGGATTTATAGATCTATAATTAAATGATTATCAGTTTATAATGTCAGAACACTGCAATAATGTCAGTCTCCATGAAAAGTAAGAGCAGATGTACAGTCTTGTTCAAAATAATAGCAGTACAATGTGACTAACCAGAATAATCAAGGTTTTTAGTATATTTTTTATTGCCACGTGGCAAACAAGTTACCAGTAGGTTCAGTAGATTCTCAGAAAACAAACAAGACCCAGCATTCATGATATGCACGCTCTTAAGGCTGTGCAATTGGGCAATTAGTTGAAAGGGGTGTGTTCAAAAAAATAGCAGTGTGGCATTCAATCACTGAGGTCATCAATTTTGTGAAGAAACAGGTGTGAATCAGGTGGCCCCTATTTAAGGATGAAGCCAACACTTGTTGAACATGCATTTGAAAGCTGAGGAAAATGGGTCGTTCAAGACATTGTTCAGAAGAACAGCGTACTTTGATTAAAAAGTTGATTAGAGAGGGGAAAACCTATAAAGAGGTGCAAAAAATGATAGGCTGTTCAGCTAAAATGATCTCCAATGCCTTAAAATGGAGAGCAAAACCAGAGAGACGTGGAAGAAAACGGAAGACAACCATCAAAATGGATAGAAGAATAACCAGAATGGCAAAGGCTCAGCCAATGATCACCTCCAGGATGATCAAAGACAGTCTGGAGTTACCTGTAAGTACTGTGACAGTTAGAAGACATCTGTGTGAAGCTAATCTATTTTCAAGAATCCCCCGCAAAGTCCCTCTGTTAAAAAAAAAGGCATGTGCAGAAGAGGTTACAATTTGCCAAAGAACACATCAACTGGCCTAAAGAGAAATGGAGGAACATTTTGTGGACTGATAAGAGTAAAATTGTTCTTTTTGGGTCCAAGGGCCACAGGCAGTTTGTGAGACGACCCCCAAACTCTGAATTCAAGCCACAGTACACAGTGAAGACAGTGAAGCATGGAGGTGCAAGCATCATGATATGGGCATGTTTCTCCTACTATGGTGTTGGGCCTATTTATCGCATACCAGGGATCATGGATCAGTTTGCATATGTTAAAATACTTGAAGAGGTCATGTTGCCCTATGCTGAAGAGGACATGCCCTTGAAACGGTTGTTTCAACAAGACAATGACCCAAAACGCACTAGTAAACGGGCAAAGTCTTGGTTCCAAACCAACAAAATTAATGTTATGGAGTGGCCAGCCCAATCTCCAGACCTTAATCCAATTGAGAACTTGTGGGGTGATATCAAAAATGCTGTTTCTGAAGCAAAACCAAGAAATGTGAATGAATTGTGGAATGTTGTTAAAGAATCATGGAGTGGAATAACAGCTGAGAGGTGCCACACGTTGGTTGACTCCATGCCACACAGATGTCAAGCAGTTTTAAAAAACTGTGGTCATACAACTAAATATTAGTTTAGTGATTCACAGGATTGCTAAATCCCAGAAAAAAAAATGTTTGTACAAATAGTTTTGAGTTTGTACAGTCAAAGGTAGACACTGCTATTTTTTTGAACACACCCCTTTCAACTAATTGCCCAATTGCACAGCCTTAAGAGCGTGCATATCATGAATGCTGGGTCTTGTTTGTTTTCTGACAATCTACTGAACTTACTGGTAACTTGTTTGCCACGTAGCAATAAAAAATATACTAAAAACCTTGATTATTCTGGTTAGTCACATTGTACTGCTATTATTTTGAACAAGACTGTATCTAAAAACAACTTGTTTAACACAAATGGGCCTACTTCTCTTCTATTTTTTCTCACAATATGGACCAAAATAGAAATATTACGAAAATAAATGAATACAGTAGACTTCGTTATCAGCATGTTGAATTAAATTTCTCTCTCGTTGTCTGAGAATATGCGCCGAAGACTGCGTTTCTCCCTCTTTTTGTTTTCTTCCTTGCCTGCTTTTAAAAATTAAATGGTTTAAACGTCTGCTTTTGCTCATATGCAGTGAGGGAAAATGGGGCAATCAGTTCGTGGCTTTGCTTCAGCTGTGTTATAACCTCACGAGGGGCGAGCAGAATTTCTGACATGCCAGAAATTCATCCGACTGCCGATCAGGAAAGGTGTCACCTCTCGTTTCCCCCTGTACACTGCGTGAACACCTCACGACAAACGACGCACGATAAACCTAAAAATTGTCCCGACCCAAAAAAAAGTAAAAAAAAGTTGCACAAGTCTCGAAATCGGACAAAAATTGCAGAGTGTATGCCCAGCTTAAGACCTCCGTTCATCTTCAGAACACAGTTTGAGAAATGTTATATTTAGTCCGAGAGCTTTCTTTCCCTCCACTGAAAATGTACACTCACCTAAAGGATTATTAGGAACAGCTGTTCAATTTCTCATTAATGCAATTATCTAATCAACCAATCACATGGCAGTTGCTTCAATGCATTTAGGGATGTGGTCCTGGTCAAGAAAATCTCCTGAACTCCAAACTGAATGTCAGAATGGGAAAGAAAGGTGATTTAAGCAATTTTGAGCGTGGCATGGTTGTTGGTGCCAGACGGGCCAGTCTGAGTATTTCACGATCTGCTCAGTTACTGGGATTCACGCACAACCATTTCTAGGGTTTACAAAGAATGGTGTGAAAAGGGAAAAACATCCAGTATGCGGCAGTCCTGTGGGCGAAAATGCCTACTCTTGAAGTCTTTGGTTTGAAAAAAGTTGAGGCTAGAGGTCAGAGGAGAATGGGCCGACTGATTCAAGCTGATAGAAGAGCAACTTTGACTGAAATAACCACTCGTTACAATTGAGGTATGCAGCAAAGCATTTGTGAAGCCACAACATGCACAACCTTGAGGCGGATGGGCTACAACAGCAGAATACCCCACCGGGTACCACTCATATCCACCACAAATAGGAAAAAGAGGCCACTATTTGCACAAGCTCACCAAAATTGGACAGTTGAAGACTGAAAAATGTTGCCTGGTCTGATGAGTCTCGATTTCTGTTGAGAAATTTAAATGGTAGAGTCTGAATTTGGCATAAACAGAATGAGAACATGGATCCATCATGCCTTGTTACCAATGTGCAGGCTGCTGGTGGTGTAATGGTATGGGGGGTGTTTTCTTGGCACACTTTAGGCCCCTTAGTGCCAACTGGGCATCGTTTAAATGCCACGGCCTACCTGAGCATTGTTTCTGACCATGTCCATCCCTTTATGACCACAATGCACCCATCCTCTGATGGCTACTTCCAGCAGAATAATGCACAATGTCAGAAAGCTCAAATAATTTCAAATAATAATTCGTGAATTTAAGAGTTCACTGTACTAAAATGGCCCCTGCAGTCACCAGATCTTAACCATTAGAGCATCTTTGGGATGTGGTGGAACGGGAGCTTCGTGCCCTGGATGTGCATCCCACAAATCTCCATCAACTGCAAGATGCTATCCTATCAATATGGGCCAACATTTCTAAAGAATGCTTTCAGCACCTTGTTGAATCTATGTCCCGAAAGGTAATAAAAACATAATCAAAGTAGTCCATTTGATATCAGTAGGTTAGTTAGAATTTTTTGAAGCATCAAAAATAAATTTTGTAAAAAATAAAAATTACGACTTTATTCAGCAGTGTCTTCTCTTCCGTATCTGTTTTCAATCTGAGTACACAACTCCGCAGTGACGCTGCTGACGTGTTATCTGGTGCATCCTGAGCATCGTTTATAGTTTGAGGGAGTAAAAATAAAATATCTTAAACTGTGTTCCGAAGATAAACTTTGAACCTAAGATGTCTTACGGGTGTGGAACGACATGAGGGCGAGTCATTAATTCATTTTTGGGTGAACTAACCCTTTAAGTCACATCCTTGAATCAAAATTTTATTAATTTGTGATTTCCAGTCCAAGATTTTTAAGGGATACTTCAGCGCTGGGAAGATGAATCTGTATTTAAACTGGGTCATTAATGTAGTAGAAATGTGAAATTATTTTTGAATTTGGTGCCTTCTAGACTGAGAAAAGAGAATTATTTTTGTCTAAATGCTTTGCTGCCCTGTGAGGCCATTCCCAAAGCCGCCGCTACTGGATTACTGTGACTGAGTTGGAGAACAGACACTACGATTAAATACTGAACGTGTCTGTTCAATATAACGATCGAGTCGCCGAGTGAGTCTCACAGCACTAACGCTGCAGGAGTCAGATTACATTTAACGTCATAAATGAGCTGATGAGCTCTCGTGATGAGAGCTGAAGTAATCGTGACCACACTCAGGGCATATACATTTACAACGCATGTTCAGTCTGGCACGTTTTCAGTTCATGCCTTTGGAAGCTTAACTTTCATAGGAATTAATTTGAGAAGTTCAAACACTTACATTGCTCAGCATAGGTCCGTTTAATGCCTGTAGCTGCAAGCTGAGCTGTGAGTGTGATCTCCCACCCCCCATGTGTGAGTTAAAAACATGCGGAAATAGCTCCCTCTGCTGGCTGTAGTCTTTAGCCTCTGGCCAAACATTCCAAAGATGACGCAAATATCGCCAATTTGTGTCACCGGAGTAATTTTTCCAGAAATAAAATCCATAAATCTTTTGTCTCAGGTGGATATGAGGGGGGAAAAGCACAATCATTTGAATATACTCCAGGGTAGACATGTGCCGGTTTTCGATAATGCGATTTATTACGATAATGAATATGCACGATATTGTTATCGTGGGCACTTTAAAATATCGTAAGTGATAATTTATTAACAATTAATAATTTTTTTATAATGCACTCAAGAATACTTTGCCCATCAACCGTATAAATGCTCAACACCGCTGTATTCTGCGTCAAAGGGACACGTGCTCAGATGTAATATGAGAAGCACATGAACCAGTGAAGGAGCCGCGCTAATGAAGTGCCGCAGTGACAGCAGAGGGCGCGGGGGTTACCCCGGAAACCCGCAAACAAACAAAACGTCTGTAGTTTTTAAAACAGCAATTCGTTTTTTGTAATCTCAATGTTGTTCATCACAGCACCAAATACTTAATACTTAAATACTTAATAGGCTATTTATTTTCAAACTTAAACATTTTTATGCTTTAATCTGGACATCAACATGCCCTAATGATTAGAACTGTTCTAATTATTTGTTATTGTTCAGTAAAACTTTGAGACATACGACTTCATTAGTTAACATGTTAATTCATTATTATCAAAATGACAATGAAAAATACTTATAAAGAATTCTTTATTCTAAGTAAATGTTAATTTCTTAGTTACTGTTTAATAACATTTAAATCAAAATCAAAATAACTTTTTTAATGGACCTAAGATAAAACTAACAATGATCAGTATTTCTTAACCAACATGACCAAAAACATTATACTTTCTGTAACAAATGTAGCTTTTGCTCAATCTTTAATGCATTAAATAATGAGACCTTGTTGTAATTTGTAAGCCTACCTGTTGTTCTTTATAGCCTAATTCTTTTGCACTTTAATCTGTTTGAAAATTGTACTTTTACAGCTCTGAAAAAAATCCAGAGACCACTTAACATTGATTTCTCATTGATTTCTCATTGAGTGGTCTCTTAATTTATTTCCAGAGCTGTATATATTTTTGGTGCATTATTTTATTTAAACATTCAGTTATTTTTGTTATTACAAAAATAGTTCTTACAGCTGTTATGCTATGGCAACACTTTTTTTTGCAACTTATTTCAATATTCTTTAAAAACGGGCCATCTAGAGAACATAAATGTGTATCTAATAATTTTATAATGGAGTATAAATTCAAAGAAGACAATACCATTATCTTTAGGGGAAGCATCTGGTGTTACTATCGTGGCAGTTGTGGTTGTAGGTAGGGCTAGATTCAAACATGTAACATAGACATCAGGTTAGTGAACTAGAAATATGAGTTCAAGAAGTGTAAATAACAGCAGAAATAAAAACACACCCTCAAGGTGAAGATTCACAGGCCAACGTTTTGAGCAATGTTGCCGTAAAAATGTTTGCCCATTCTCAATGGGAAAGTGCCAAAGGAACATCACTAAGAAACATTACTCAAAAAAGTTGCCCAGTGTATCAACACATTTATATGCTTAAAATGAGAGAGAGAGAAGAAACTTTCTAAAGTTTTCTTCAGAGATGAACAAAAGTTCAAGGGGATTTAAATTTAAAAAAAAATCTAAAAAGCAAAACGGCAAAATAAACAAATATTTCATATTAAAATAATTTATAAACCGGTCAGTATGTGTCAGAAGTATGTTAATATTAGGGGTGTAATGAGATATTGTGGCATGAAGTAGCCAAATATTAAAGATTAAGTGGACATTTTAATGAAATGTTTGGCCAAATTTAAACAAGAACTTGATCATGATGTAAAGTGTAACAACAAACCAGGATGTTGTTGACCTCTGCAGGCATTTGTTATAATATGTAATATATATAAGTTAATTATTTATTTATATATATATATATATATATATATATATATATATATATATATATATATATATATATATATATATATATATATATATATATATGTAACATTACACCACATTTAAACCTATTAGTATTGCCTCATTATTACATATGCATTTTAAATAATATTAAAGGCTATTGTACACTTAGGTCTATATAGGTTGATTAATTGTCAAAATAACCAATAGATTACTCGATTACCAAAATAATCACTAGTGACAGCCCTATATTAGTTAAACATTTTAAAATGCACATGCAGAAGTTGTAATCCTTGATTAAACCTGTGATGTCATTTCCGGTGTTTGAACGCTGTGTGGGAACGCCGTGCGCATTTGGCTGCCGCTCCTATTGTTTATATTTGCTGTGTCCGCTTCTGGACAGTTGGTGTTTCTCTCTCTGCATCCTGCTACAAACTGGACTTAACTTTTTCTACTTGGCTGAGTATACTTTTGTTGTTGTTACCGCTGAGATTCTCTGCAGTCAGCCTTCTACGAGCCCTCTCACCCTTCTCTCCTCCATCTGTTGGACTGACTGTGAGGTAGAAAGGCCTCTACCTAAGTGAACTTATTATTGACAAAAATCTGGACATGATATTCCTTACTGAGACCTGGCAAACACCGAATGACTTCATACATCTTAATCTGCTAACACCATACGAATACCAGCACCTGTCAAAGCCACGTTTATTTACTAAAGGGGGTGGCCTTGCGGTCATTTATCGCAACTCCATTACACTTGCTCAACTGGACTTCCACACTACTACGACTTTTGAATATATGGTTTTGAAAACTTCCTCGAACAGTCCCCTTACAATCATCCTGATTTATAGACCCCCTAAACTGCAAAACTATTTTTTCTCTGAACTAAGTGAACTACTAACGCTAGCCTGTGATTCATCATCCAAGGTCATCTTGCTTGGTGACTTTAAAATTCACGTTGTTACTCCCTCCTCTAGTAGGACTAATTAGGCTAGTAGGACAGTTAATGGCTGTTCTGGACTGCTTTGAACTTCATCAGAATGTTAACTTTTCAACTCATACTCACGGCCACACACTTGACTAAGTTAGTACATCTGGCTTGAATGACATCTCCATCAATGGTCTGGTTACTCCCATCTCTGATCACAAGCTTGATTTTACATCAATCTGTCCAACTAAATGTACTTAACTAAAACGAGTTGATACATACCTCTCTCGTCTCAGTGCGTGCACTTAATCTCTCTGACGGGCAGTGACGATCTGATAGCATTTAGCTTAGCTCCCTAAGCCCAGTTCATTCACTATGGAACCAAACAGAGATCAAGTTAGAAGTACCAAACACCTCCACGTTTTCCCTATTTAAATACAGTTACACGAATAGTTGAACGATCAAGTATGGTGACAAAATAAAACGTGGTATTTCTCTAATCGGATTAAAAAGGAGAACTATAATGTATGGCGGATTAGCACTTCTTAGAGTACTTCGGCTCGGCGCAGTAAAAAGTGCCCTATTGACAGAAATGAGAGAGTGAGGGGGAGGTGTGAGGGAAGATGTTTCGGCCGGGACTTTTTACTGCGCCGAGCCAAAGTACTCTCAGAAGTGCTAATCCGCCATACATTATAGTTCTCCTTTTTAATCCGCTTAGAAATGCGTCACGGTTTATTTTGTCACCATACTTGATCGTTCAACTACTCGTGTAACTGTATTTAAATAGGGGAAACGTGGAGGTGTTTGGTACTTCTAACTTGATCTCTGTTTGGTACCATAGTGAATGAACTGGGCTTAGGGAGCTAAGCTAAATGCTATTAGATTGTCACTGCGTCAGAGAGATTAAGTGCACGCACTGAGACGATAGAGGTATGTATCAACTCGTTTTGGTTAAGGGAATAACATAGTTTAATATGAAAAGGCAGTGAAGTATCCCTTTAAGATGAAATATGTATGCATATTAACATGTGCATCTTGACATGTTTAAAAGGCCAGCCATAGCATGTGGTTTTAGTTGTTCCTACACTTCATTTTTGTAAATCATACTATCTTTTTGGAATGTTATTGGTGAAACATAATATGTTGAAAAAATGTTACACAGTTGTTTCATGCACAAATCAGTGCGCATGCATGGTTAGTTAATGAGATCGAATATGTTGTGAAAAGTGCAACACAAATGCAATTATTTGGAGGCAACAAAATTATTTGTTGAGAATTTAAGTCACATGTTTGAATCGAAATTTAATTGATTTGTAATTTCCAGTCCAAGATTAAGTCACTGTTTTCGTACAATTGTACATAAATGTATGAACACCACTGCAGAAAGTTTCTTAGCTCTCTCTTTCTGGATTTTTATGTTGTTAATTCTTTAAAAACGGGCCATCTGGAGAACATAAATTTGGTCTAATAATTTTATAATGGAGTATAAATTCAAAGAGGACAATACCATTATCTTTAGGTGAAGCATCTGGTGTTACTATCGTGGCAGTTGTGGTTGTAGGTAGGGCTAGATTCAAACATGTAACATAGACATCAGGTTAGTGAACTAGAAATATGAGTTCAAGAAGTGTAAATAACAGCAGAAATAAAAACACACCCTCAAGGTGAAGATTCACAGGCCAACGTTTTGAGCAATGTTGCCGTAAAAATGTTTGCCCATTCTCAATGGGAAAGTGCCAAAGGAACATCACTAAGAAACATTACTCAAAAAAGTTGCCCAGTGTATCAACACATTTATATGCTTAAAATGAGAGAGAGAGAAGAAACTTTCTAAAGTTTTCTTCAGAGATGAACAAAAGTTCAAGGGGATTTAAATTTTAAAAAAATCTAAAAAGCAAAACGGCAAAATAAACAAATATTTCATATTAAAACAATTTATAAACCGGTCAGTATGTGTCAGAAGTATGTTAATATTAGGGGTGTGATGAGATATTGTGGCATGAAGTAGCCAAATATTAAAGATTAAGTGGACATTTTAATGAAATGTTTGGCCAAATTTAAACAAGAACTTGATCATGATGTAAAGTGTAACAACAAACACCAGGATGTTGTTGACCTCTGCAGGCATTTGTTATAATATGTAATATATATAAGTTAATTATTTATTTATATATTTATATATATATATTTATATATATATTTATATATATATATATATATATATATATATATATATATATATATATATATATATATATATATATATATATATATATATATATATATATATATATATATATATGTAACATTACACCACATTTAAACCTATTAGTATTGCCTCATTATTATATATGCATTTTAAATAATATTAAAGGCTATTGTACACTTAGGTCTATATAGGTTGATTAATTGTCAAAATAACCAATAGATTACTCGATTACCAAAATAATCACTAGTGACAGCCCTATATTAGTTAAACATTTTAAAATGCACATGCAGAAGTTGTAATCCTTGATTAAACCTGTGATGTCATTTCCGGTGTTTGAACGCTGTGTGGGAACACCGTGCGCATTTGGCTGCCGCTCCTATTGTTTATATTTGCTGTGTCCGCTTCTGGACAGTTGGTGTTTCTCTCTCTGCATCCTGCTACAAACTGGACTTAACTTTTTCTACTTGGCTGAGTATACTTTTGTTGTTGTTACCGCTGAGATTCTCTGCAGTCAGCCTTCTACGAGCCCTCTCACCCTTCTCTCCTCCATCTGTTGGACTGACTGTGAGGTAGAAAGGCCTCTACCTAAGTGAACTTATTATTGACAAAAATCTGGACATGATATTCCTTACTGAGACCTGGCAAACACTGAATGACTTCATACATCTTAATCTGCTAACACCATACGAATACCAGCACCTGTCAAAGCCACGTTTATTTACTAAAGGGGGTGGCCTTGCGGTCATTTATCGCAACTCCATTACACTTGCTCAACTGGACTTCCACACTACTACGACTTTTGAATATATGGTTTTGAAAACTTCCTCGAACAGTCCCCTTACAATCATCCTGATTTATAGACCCCCTAAACTGCAAAACTATTTTTTCTCTGAACTAAGTGAACTACTAACGCTAGCCTGTGATTCATCATCCAAGGTCATCTTGCTTGGTGACTTTAAAATTCACGTTGTTACTCCCTCCTCTAGTAGGACTAATTAGGCTAGTAGGACAGTTAATGGCTGTTCTGGACTGCTTTGAACTTCATCAGAATGTTAACTTTTCAACTCATACTCACGGCCACACACTTGACTAAGTTAGTACATCTGGCTTGAATGACATCTCCATCAATGGTCTGGTTACTCCCATCTCTGATCACAAGCTTGATTTTACATCAATCTGTCCAACTAAATGTACTTAACTAAAACGAGTTGATACATACCTCTATCGTCTCAGTGCGTGCACTTAATCTCTCTGACGGGCAGTGACGATCTGATAGCATTTAGCTTAGCTCCCTAAGCCCAGTTCATTCACTATGGAACCAAACAGAGATCAAGTTAGAAGTACCAAACACCTCCACGTTTTCCCTATTTAAATACAGTTACACGAATAGTTGAACGATCAAGTATGGTGACAAAATAAAACGTGGTATTTCTCTAATCGGATTAAAAAGGAGAACTATAATGTATGGCGGATTAGCACTTCTGAGAGTACTTCGGCTCGGCGCAGTAAAAAGTGCCGGCCGAAACATCTTTCCTCACACCTCCCCCTCACTCTCTCATTTCTGTCAATAGGGAGGTGTGAGGGAAGATGTTTCGGCCGGGACTTTTTACTGCGCCGAGCCAAAGTACTCTCAGAAGTGCTAATCCGCCATACATTATAGTTCTCCTTTTTAATCCGCTTAGAAATGCGTCACGGTTTATTTTGTCACCATACTTGATCGTTCAACTACTCGTGTAACTGTATTTAAATAGGGGAAACGTGGAGGTGTTTGGTACTTCTAACTTGATCTCTGTTTGGTACCATAGTGAATGAACTGGGCTTAGGGAGCTAAGCTAAATGCTATTAGATTGTCACTGCGTCAGAGAGATTAAGTGCACGCACTGAGACGATAGAGGTATGTATCAACTCGTTTTGGTTAAGGGAATAACATAGTTTAATATGAAAAGGCAGTGAAGTATCCCTTTAAGATGAAATATGTATGCATATTAACATGTGCATCTTGACATGTTTAAAAGGCCAGCCATAGCATGTGGTTTTAGTTGTTCCTACACTTCATTTTTGTAAATCATACTATCTTTTTGGAATGTTATTGGTGAAACATAATATGTTGAAAAAATGTTACACAGTTGTTTCATGCACAAATCAGTGCGCATGCATGGTTAGTTAATGAGATCGAATATGTTGTGAAAAGTGCAACACAAATGCAATTATTTGGAGGCAACAAAATTATTTGTTGAGAATTTAAGTCACATGTTTGAATCGAAATTTAATTGATTTGTAATTTCCAGTCCAAGATTAAGTCACTGTTTTCGTACAATTGTACATAAATGTATGAACACCACTGCAGAAAGTTTCTTAGCTCTCTCTTTCTGGATTTTTATGTTGTTAATTCTTTAAAAACGGGCCATCTGGAGAACATAAATTTGGTCTAATAATTTTATAATGGAGTATAAATTCAAAGAGGACAATACCATTATCTTTAGGTGAAGCATCTGGTGTTACTATCGTGGCAGTTGTGGTTGTAGGTAGGGCTAGATTCAAACATGTAACATAGACATCAGGTTAGTGAACTAGAAATATGAGTTCAAGAAGTGTAAATAACAGCAGAAATAAAAACACACCCTCAAGGTGAAGATTCACAGGCCAACGTTTTGAGCAATGTTGCCGTAAAAATGTTTGCCCATTCTCAATGGGAAAGTGCCAAAGGAACATCACTAAGAAACATTACTCAAAAAAGTTGCCCAGTGTATCAACACATTTATATGCTTAAAATGAGAGAGAGAGAAGAAACTTTCTAAAGTTTTCTTCAGAGATGAACAAAAGTTCAAGGGGATTTAAATTTTAAAAAAATCTAAAAAGCAAAACGGCAAAATAAACAAATATTTCATATTAAAACAATTTATAAACCGGTCAGTATGTGTCAGAAGTATGTTAATATTAGGGGTGTGATGAGATATTGTGGCATGAAGTAGCCAAATATTAAAGATTAAGTGGACATTTTAATGAAATGTTTGGCCAAATTTAAACAAGAACTTGATCATGATGTAAAGTGTAACAACAAACACCAGGATGTTGTTGACCTCTGCAGGCATTTGTTATAATATGTAATATATATAAGTTAATTATTTATTTATATATTTATATATATATATTTATATATATATTTATATATATATATATATATATATATATATATATATATATATATATATATATATATATATATATATATATATATATATATATATATATATATATATATGTAACATTACACCACATTTAAACCTATTAGTATTGCCTCATTATTATATATGCATTTTAAATAATATTAAAGGCTATTGTACACTTAGGTCTATATAGGTTGATTAATTGTCAAAATAACCAATAGATTACTCGATTACCAAAATAATCACTAGTGACAGCCCTATATTAGTTAAACATTTTAAAATGCACATGCAGAAGTTGTAATCCTTGATTAAACCTGTGATGTCATTTCCGGTGTTTGAACGCTGTGTGGGAACACCGTGCGCATTTGGCTGCCGCTCCTATTGTTTATATTTGCTGTGTCCGCTTCTGGACAGTTGGTGTTTCTCTCTCTGCATCCTGCTACAAACTGGACTTAACTTTTTCTACTTGGCTGAGTATACTTTTGTTGTTGTTACCGCTGAGATTCTCTGCAGTCAGCCTTCTACGAGCCCTCTCACCCTTCTCTCCTCCATCTGTTGGACTGACTGTGAGGTAGAAAGGCCTCTACCTAAGTGAACTTATTATTGACAAAAATCTGGACATGATATTCCTTACTGAGACCTGGCAAACACTGAATGACTTCATACATCTTAATCTGCTAACACCATACGAATACCAGCACCTGTCAAAGCCACGTTTATTTACTAAAGGGGGTGGCCTTGCGGTCATTTATCGCAACTCCATTACACTTGCTCAACTGGACTTCCACACTACTACGACTTTTGAATATATGGTTTTGAAAACTTCCTCGAACAGTCCCCTTACAATCATCCTGATTTATAGACCCCCTAAACTGCAAAACTATTTTTTCTCTGAACTAAGTGAACTACTAACGCTAGCCTGTGATTCATCATCCAAGGTCATCTTGCTTGGTGACTTTAAAATTCACGTTGTTACTCCCTCCTCTAGTAGGACTAATTAGGCTAGTAGGACAGTTAATGGCTGTTCTGGACTGCTTTGAACTTCATCAGAATGTTAACTTTTCAACTCATACTCACGGCCACACACTTGACTAAGTTAGTACATCTGGCTTGAATGACATCTCCATCAATGGTCTGGTTACTCCCATCTCTGATCACAAGCTTGATTTTACATCAATCTGTCCAACTAAATGTACTTAACTAAAACGAGTTGATACATACCTCTATCGTCTCAGTGCGTGCACTTAATCTCTCTGACGGGCAGTGACGATCTGATAGCATTTAGCTTAGCTCCCTAAGCCCAGTTCATTCACTATGGAACCAAACAGAGATCAAGTTAGAAGTACCAAACACCTCCACGTTTTCCCTATTTAAATACAGTTACACGAATAGTTGAACGATCAAGTATGGTGACAAAATAAAACGTGGTATTTCTCTAATCGGATTAAAAAGGAGAACTATAATGTATGGCGGATTAGCACTTCTGAGAGTACTTCGGCTCGGCGCAGTAAAAAGTGCCGGCCGAAACATCTTTCCTCACACCTCCCCCTCACTCTCTCATTTCTGTCAATAGGGAGGTGTGAGGGAAGATGTTTCGGCCGGGACTTTTTACTGCGCCGAGCCAAAGTACTCTCAGAAGTGCTAATCCGCCATACATTATAGTTCTCCTTTTTAATCCGCTTAGAAATGCGTCACGGTTTATTTTGTCACCATACTTGATCGTTCAACTACTCGTGTAACTGTATTTAAATAGGGAAAACGTGGAGGTGTTTGGTACTTCTAACTTGATCTCTGTTTGGTACCATAGTGAATGAACTGGGCTTAGGGAGCTAAGCTAAATGCTATTAGATTGTCACTGCGTCAGAGAGATTAAGTGCACGCACTGAGACGATAGAGGTATGTATCAACTCGTTTTGGTTAAGGGAATAACATAGTTTAATATGAAAAGGCAGTGAAGTATCCCTTTAAGATGAAATATGTATGCATATTAACATGTGCATCTTGACATGTTTAAAAGGCCAGCCATAGCATGTGGTTTTAGTTGTTCCTACACTTCATTTTTGTAAATCATACTATCTTTTTGGAATGTTATTGGTGAAACATAATATGTTGAAAAAATGTTACACAGTTGTTTCATGCACAAATCAGTGCGCATGCATGGTTAGTTAATGAGATCGAATATGTTGTGAAAAGTGCAACACAAATGCAATTATTTGGAGGCAACAAAATTATTTGTTGAGAATTTAAGTCACATGTTTGAATCGAAATTTAATTGATTTGTAATTTCCAGTCCAAGATTAAGTCACTGTTTTCGTACAATTGTACATAAATGTATGAACACCACTGCAGAAAGTTTCTTAGCTCTCTCTTTCCGGATTTTTATGTTGTTAATTCTTTAAAAACAGGCCATTTGGATAACATAAATTTGGTCTAATAATTTTATAATGGAGTATAAATTCAAAGAGGACAATACCATTATCTTTAGGTGAAGCATCTGGTGTTACTATCGTGGCAGTTGTGGTTGTAGGTAGGGCTAGAGTCAAACATGTAACATAGACATCAGGTTAGTGAACTAGAAATATGAGTTCAAGAAGTGTAAATAACAGCAGAAATAAAAACACACCCTCAAGGTGAAGATTCACAGGCCAACGTTTTGAGCAATGTTGCCGTAAAAATGTTTGCCCATTCTCAATGGGAAAGTGCCAAAGGAACATCACTAAGAAACATTACTCAAAAAAGTTGCCCAGTGTATCAACACATTTATATGCTTAAAATGAGAGAGAGAAGAAACTTTCTAAAGTTTTCTTCAGAGATGAACAAAAGTTCAAGGGGATTTAAATTTTAAAAAAAATCTAAAAAGCAAAACGGCAAAATAAACAAATATTTCATATTAAAATAATTTATAAACCGGTCAGTATGTGTCAGAAGTATGTTAATATTAGGGGTGTGATGAGATATTGTGGCATGAAGTAGCCAAATATTAAAGATTAAGTGGACATTTTAATGAAATGTTTGGCCAAATTTAAACAAGAACTTGATCATGATGTAAAGTGTAACAACAAACCAGGATGTTGGTGACCTCTGCAGGCATTTGTTATAATATGTAATATACATAAGTTAATTATTTAGGGGCTAACGGCAAAGCATTTTTGAAAGCTGTCCTTCATGATCGTGAGCCCATTTGAGTGAAGGTGCATATAGTTTCTGTAAAAGAATAAAATAAGTGCGGTTGTATTGCATGCACCTATATTACACCTATTTCCATTTGACTTTTAATTTACCAATTACAGGGCTAAATGCAGAGTATTTTTTCTATTGGCTCTGTGTTTAGATGTTTTAAACATAAAATTTTGAATATTGATATTTGAAGTTATTTAAAATGAAAAGATACTTTTAATGTGAAATTAAAACTGCCAGTAGGTGGTAGCATGTCATTGTTAATGAGTGAGTCAGTGAGATTCAACCGATTTATTTAAACATTGAGTAAATCATTGAGTCATTGCCTTCTTTCACAGACGCGTGTTGCTCAAAGACGCAAAACAGTGTTGTGATCTTTGTTTGAAACTACTTTCCTTGGCGAAATAGAGCAAAAACAGGGAATATAGTGTCTAAAAAGTAAGTATCTTAAATGTTATCTTCTTGTTTATTGAATTGTATAACATGAATATCATTTGGAATTATACTGATATTTGGAGAAATATGCACTGTGTGTGTCGTATTGGTTAACGATATTACATTTTATAGCTTAATATAAAAGTCATACAGGCATTTTTGCCCTATATCTTGAATTATGGGGGTACTCTAAATGCATTTTACCTGAAATCACGCAGTGAAAGCATGCACTCTAATAAATGTGCACGAGTCAACATCATGCTAGAATAGCCTACATCGCAGAGCGTGTGTTCGTGCTCTCTATAGGTTTTGATTCTGTTTGAGGTGACTTACTCGATAATGTATCACACACCTACAATGCAGCACTAGTCCAATCGGGCAAGTGACAGCTCCGTCCCAAGCGTTGTTCATTCTGGCCTAGGTGCCATACTGTCGTTATTATCAAACCCTGAATTACCTTGCGCAGGCTGGTCTATTATATAGTATGACCAACACAATATTAGATCGATTAAAGCAAGATTAAGCATAACGCGCCAAGTTGATGCTGCTTCTGAAGACTGCTTTATGCTCGTGTGTTATGTGACCAGACTGTAATCCCAGTCTTTGCGGTTACAAAATCACGATATTATCGAAAATGCAATTCATCGTTCAGCCCTAACTTTAACTGTAACTTACCCAAACATTTAGGCGGATCTGGTTTAAAAGTCCCATCGCCAGAACAATGGAGTTCTGCATTTCCACTAAGACTCAACCCAGCGTTACATTGGTAGGTCACAACTTGGCCATGATTATAACTTTCCAAAGGCTCCTCTTTAAGCTGTCCATTTTCTATGGTTGGAGGTTCCGCACATTTTACCGCTAAAGAGAAAAAAACCCTGGTGAATTAATACTTATTTTCAGATGCATCTCTCTAAGTGCAGAGCACATAATTGTTCATACTCATCATGAATGGTTCTGAATAAATGTGTGCTCTTCAATTGCATTTCAGTCATCTGATTAAAAACTCCATTAACAGATCCAATACTATTTTAGTCATCATTAATCATTTCTGCCTTTTATCCATGTATTTTAGGTGACATGAAATACTTGAACGAGATATTCAGCAAGACCCAAAGTTTACTAAAACTTTCTTAACCAATAAAAAAAGCAAGTACGTCACAATTTTCCCTTTGGGTGAGTTACCACTTCAGTGAAGTCTTAACACAGAATGTCATCACTAGACGATCAAGAAGATAAAATCATTGCAGTCTTACCAATGCATTGTGGTGGTTCAGGGCTCCATCCATTTGCTGAACACACAATATGAGATTCTCCTTTCATTGCATAGCCATCTTCACATTTGTAATCTATAAAGTTTCCCAGTTTGTAGGGGGGTGATTTTCCACCAGTTCTAACTGCATGTAAAATTTCAGGATTTTGACACCCATCTAAAACAAGAAAAAAGCTCATGTAAATGAACTGTGTTAATCATTAAATTAATCCAAAGAGGGGAAAAAATATATGTCAATCACTTGACTGGCATTTTAACTAGGGCTGAACGATTTTGGAAAATAAACTAAATGCATTTTTTTTAACCAATATTGCTATTGCGATTTAATGTGATTTTTTCTAAGCTCTTTATCTTCTGTATTATTCAAAGATGAGCAATAAATCATTGCATAGTAATGGTGGGAATCGTTAGGCACCTCACAAGCCTAAATTCTCTCATCTTTACTGTTGCTTGAGATCTCCATTCACACTAATGCACAGATCTCTTATTTAATCCCTTAAGACATTACTGACTGTGTTTACATTGATTTTGCGTCATAAAAGCAGTTTGAGACATGCATATCCGCATGTGCGAGCACACTTCACAAAGCGTGGCACGAGCATTTGAAACTGAAAGTCTTCTGTCGGTGAGTTTCCTATTTTAAATATACAAGCACACTGCATTCAAACTACATTACATTTGTGTGTGTGTGTGTGTGTGTGTGTGTGTGTGTGTGTGTGAGTGAGTGAGTGAGTGAGTGAGTGAGTGAGTGAGTGAGTGAGTGAGTGAGTGAGTGAGTGAGTGAGTGAGTGAGTGAGTGAGTGAGTGAGTGAGTGAGTGAGTGAGTGAGTGAGTGAGTGAGAGAGAAT
Source organism: Pseudorasbora parva (assembly GCF_024679245.1). Taxonomy (NCBI): domain Eukaryota; kingdom Metazoa; phylum Chordata; class Actinopteri; order Cypriniformes; family Gobionidae; genus Pseudorasbora; species Pseudorasbora parva. The sequence goes on along the minus strand of NC_090177.1, from coordinate 20,932,753 downwards.
GGAAGCAAGCAAGCAGAATATGGCAGCGCCATTAAGCACCTGCAGTTCAAATCTAAGGTCAGAATTGACCCAAAATCATTGGGGAGAGAATCTTTTCTCTTTCCCCTATTGTATAGTATGACCAACATAATATTAGACCGATTAAAGCAAGATTAAGCATAACGCAGTAACTGTAATCTGTAAGTCTTTACGGTTACAAAATCACGATATCGCAAACACAATTCATTGTTCAGCCCTAATTTTAACTTTTAACTTACCCAAACATTTAGGCGGATCTGGTTTAAAAGTCCCATCGTCAGAACAATGGAGTTCTGCTTTTCCATTAAGACTCAACCCAGCGTTACATTGGTAGGTCACAACTTGGCCATAATCATAACTCTCCAAGTCCTCTTCAAGCTGTCCATTTTCTATGGCTGGAGGTGCCGCACATTTTACCGCTAAAGAGAAAAAAACCCTGGTGAATAAATACTTATTTTCAGATGCATCTCTAAGTGCAGAGCACATAATTGTTCATACTCATCATGAATGGTTCTGAATAAATGTGTGCTCTTCAATGGCATATCATTCAAATTTAAAGGGGTCATGAATTGAGAAATCAACCTTTCCTTGAGCTTTTGATATATAAAAGGTCATGGTCATATAAGAATATCCTGTAAGTTTCGGAGCTGAAAACTTCTTTGCTACTTAAATAAAAGCTTTTATTGACAGCTGGCTCATAAAAAAACAACCGATCCGTGAATTTGCTTCCCTGAAGAAACGCTGTCTCAACAGAAGAACGCCTAATTCTGTAGCCCCGCCCACCAAATTTTGCACATGACATGTAATAGCTAAATATCATAGGCCTAAAGCGGATTGAATTTCTGAGCAATAAACATGCCATTGAAGATTACAAAATAGTGTTCAGTGCCTGGTTGTGGAAGAACAGTCGTTAGATAAGCTTCCTTTGGATTCCAATATTAGGAATACGGTTGAAGTTCCAGCTCACATGGGTAAGACATTGTTTCACTGAGGACTTGTTTGTAAACGAGACTGGATTTGCAGACAGAATGAGATTTTAAAAAACTATGCTGGACCTTAAATAGTCTATTTAAATAGTGAAATAAAACTCCTTTCTTGATGTGCATTGTTCACTCTCTTGACTTGTTCACAGTTATACGGAGGCCCAAGTAATAAAACATAACATTCCAATTAATTGTGGGTGGATGAGAGATAATCCATTGTGTTTGTTTGATAAAGACATTTTGCAAGCCCTGTGGTTAAATCATTCCGGTTGCTGTTTTTCCACACGTTTTCAAAACAATTTCAAACTTGTACTGACGGGGGAGGCAAAGCTTAATATAATATGCAAAACTGTTAAACAATTATAGCAGTGGGCGTTTACTTCCAAATCTTAAAAAAAAAAAAAAAACACCTTCACAGACAGGATCTCTGCCATCCCACCCGCCATCTCGGCACCATCTGTCTTTCATCGATCCATCTAATATATAACTGAAAGAAAGGATCATCTTATTACTAACTCATAGCACATCTACTTCTAGACACACACTGTTAAAACAGCACAAAGAAACTGACTTTAATGGTTTCACTTACCCTTTGTCACAAACCGCTGTAATTTTGTCACCAAATAAAATTCCAGTTTTTTCATATCTCCCATTATAAAAATCTGGAGGACTTCCACAGGATTTTCCTGCAAAGTATTAGATATATTATTGACACAATGAGATTTGGTCTTCTTCACATACTTCTGAAATATTTAAAAAAATCATCTTTGGTGTTGCCTTTCTATATATGATACAGTGATTTATTTGAAGTGTGATGCTGTGACGAAACCGATATAAAGGATTCTCAAGCTATTTAAGGACTTGTTGGTCAAACCGGAACATTGTTTACATATCTAAATTATATTTAAAATAAACATTTTAATGCACTTTAGTGCAATTTACAAATGTAGGGTACTCATAAAACATGTATATTCATAATACGTACGTGTGCAATCCAATGCCAGACTTGTCCACTGGGTTCCCTGACAAGTAACAGATTTAGATGCTCTTGAGTTTACTGGTTTATGTCCAATAATACACTCAAATGTTACGGTGGATCCATCTCGGAAACTTTGAGTCGAGAGATAAGAGTCGGACAAGATGACATTCTTTGATGGAAAAGAAGGCTGTTCACACTGTGCTGTGGAGATAAACACAAAACACATCCTTTACAATAATCTGATGCAATACTATTCGAACCATCATAATCATTATTATTTGCACTACTACTCCGTTTTAGCTTTTTTTTGGTAACAACTGACTAGAATGTGATTATCTGTTTAAACAAAAGTAAATTATAATCACTTGAAGATGTGCTGCTGAAATTAAATCACAATGGTTTTTCATATGTTGCTCATACTATCTTTTTTTATTTTTATTTTTACAAGATTTAAAAACTTTAGAGCCATCTCAAATACTGAAACTAACACAGAGTTTAGACACAACAGTGGTGATAACGGCACCTTAGTTGATCAAGTGCTAATACAGTTATATTACTGTTATCGTTGCAAAATGTATAAAGGTTACATAATTTGTGAAATATTGACAAAAACACATCTGCTGGTTATGGTCATGATTAAATCAGTCCTGGCAGCATTATAAGGATACGAAATGACTGATGTCACTGGGTCATTGAACCTGATGACCTTGTTGCAGGCCAATATATATTGTAAAATAATTTTGGATTCATGCCTCCATTTCATGACCAGAAGCAAATGGAAGTCAATCATGTTTGCAGTGTTTACAGTGAATATTTCAGTTAATTTTGTGTACAGTAGCAGCATGCTATGGCCATCAGGCTCTAGGCTTAAACTTTTGTTTGCAAAGCATTAATAGTTGCTAGTATCAACATTAGGCTTCTAGATTATACATGCATGTACTGTTTGTTGAGTGAATTAACTTAGAAAGTGCCCATTTCTAGTATATTACAGTTTTGAACAATTCTTAGTATGGAAATGTTATCCACCTTTTTTGAACAAACCAACTGCATTTTAAAATATGGATGGCACTTCTACTTTAGAGTTGTGCCACACAAAAGGACAGAAACAAATAATAAGTTTGCACTATTAATAATCTTTATTTGTCAAATTGACAAAATAAGTTTAACATTTCCATCATTTTTTTTTTTTTTTCATTTTCCATCTATTTTTATCTATTAGGACATTAGCATCACAAGGAGAGAGCTCTTTACTCAGGCACTGTACCAATATAAGAAAAAACACAGTGCTCTTATGATATGCTCTCCAGATTAAATGAACAATATCCCATGAACAATTCACTGGAATGCACCAAGAATCTTTCGCTTTTCTCCCCATTCACGCTTATTTCCCATTTTTTCAGAGAAGATTTAAAGAGTAACTTTGTCCCCTTTTTATTTCTAATTCCTAACAGTAGTGATGGCGATTTCAAAACACTGCTTCACGAAGCTTCAAAGCTTTACAAATCTTCTGTTTCGAATCAGTTGGATTGGAGCATGAATCAAATTGCCAAAGTCACGTGATTTCAGTAGACAATGGATTGTAAGGCAGCGTTTTGTTCACGAAAGCACCTCATGAAACCAATTTCGGACAGACTCCTAAGGCAGTGTAACAGTTATATAATCTACAGACAAATAGAGAGAGCTTTGGTGAGAACTAAACTAATATTTAATGACTACATTAATAATTCCTCACTAGAAATGCCATCAGAAGTGGAAAATATTGGTAAAAACCATACATTTACACACAAACCGACCAGCAAACGCAACTTTCGGAAGCCTTTTTTTTCCTTCAGCTCAACTGTCACTGAATGGAAAGCACAGAATGGTGCGGGATATCATGGCTTAATGCCTTCCTGCCTTGAAATGTGTCCTCCGTAGACAGCATTTTCCAGGTTTCGGACATAGCCTTCGTTACATCGTCACTGTTTCGAAGCGTCAATGGTTTCAACGCTAGGGGTCGATGATCTCAGTGAACTTATGAATCATGAGGAGTCACTGAGAACCACTGAACAAGTGTCTATGGCTTTTACCTGATCTCGGATCAGTTTTATACATTTGTAGAAGTTTTAATTTGACATGAGTATAATAAAAAAGAATAATAGTAGTTAGTCTCGTATTTGCCTGTTTATCTGTGTCATCCATGGAACAAACAAAATGACAATTGATAAATTAAATATTAAGTATCCATGTGTTCTTTTTATTAGATGATTAGTTAATTGCATTTGAAAGATTTTACTTTCAAAAAAATATTTGCAATAGATTTGTAAGGGTGTGGGGGGGGAAGAGTTGCATTCTGACCAGCAGGGGGCGCCGAACTAGTATAGGGAGCTGATTGAGACGCACCTAATGATTCACGAAGCCTCGTTCTGCCCATCACTACCTAACAACAGTGTTTACAGGGATGTTTCTGAAAAAGGAAAACATATTTATTTTCCATGGTCCGCTGAAAGTAATTTCCATTTTATACGTTCCCTTTTGAAGTTAATTGGTTGAAGGTGAATTGTCACCCGTAGCAGGTTTTTGCAAATGCTAACTTTTAAACATGTTTATTGCCAGTCTCTGGTTGTTTACAGTTCAATGGAAGTTAGGCTAATGCCACAATTCACTAGCGTAATAAAAGGAGAAAATAATCTTGCCTGTTTCATGGAAAAATAAAAACCTACGTTGTGTCCCAAATGACGGATTATAGCCTACACTTACACACTACGCCTTTTAACAGTGCAGTGTGTGAATTTGAAAGGTTTATTTTGTAATTCAACATCGGAGTTTGAGAGCCCCGCTACGTAATTTCAGTTTTTTAACAGTTAACACCAAGTTTACAGTTTAAAACTAACTCAATCGTAGTTCAGCTATAGCTAGATAGTTACTCACCTCGGACATGTTGACAGATCATAAGATATGAAAGGAGAGCAACACTGAGGGACAGCACCTTGAATCCCATGTTGTTTACGTCGGTAAAAGTCAGATCTAAGCCAAGGTTATTTGTTTTCTGCACCAAATAAAATATTTAAAAAATACATTTTAGCGTCACATCGTAAAGAAATGCACCTTTAAAAAGCTCATTTTTGAATACTCTGAAGTTAACACTAGCATTCTGTACAAAGAAACAAATATTCATACGAGCAAAACCAGCCTGTTTGTTTACGTTAGCCTACTAGCATAACAATTAAGGCTGGTTTTAATTATTAACGCCATCTTATTAAAAGACAACATGCACATGCTTTGAACGAATGCATAATAGTATTTTTAGTTAACTAACCAAGATCCATTCGACTGTTTATAAATCTAATAGTTACACTTAAAGAATGTGTTAGGCAACGCGGCGGAAGGGAGTGAGGGCCACTGCGCTTCCTCCTTTGTTCAGTTTTAAATAGCCTAACGTTAACGTTAGTCCATAGCCCAAACCATGATCTAACCCGACACATATAAAACAAATAATTTGACACAATCAATAATAGTTTCTTCCTAAAAACATTTTTAAGCGAGGACATTGTGGTAGGAATAGGCCTAGCTAACGTTGCGCAGAGAAGAGGAAAATAGTGTTTTAAGCAGCCTTACCTCTAGATGTATGAGGTTTCTTAGTGTTCCGTGTTAGATTTGGAGGCAGATGACGCCCGTCTAATTTTCAGATAAGGGGATAAAGAGAAAGTGGAGATGTTAACATTAGTTCTCACGAAGTCATTTTCCGTCGGAAGAGGGTGTTACCAATGTGTCATTAAATGACTCATTTCTGGCTGCGTATACGTCATTTTCATGTCAGTAAACTGATCTCTATATAGACTGTAAAAAAATCCCTACATTTCAAAGTCATTAAGAAATTACAACAATTTATCAATTTTATCATGGTTACTGTTCTGAAATTGTGACAAGTGCGACTTCCGGAGGATCAAAGGTCGTACGTTAACATGGTTTATGGTGTTATTCATGGCTATCTATAGTTATTTCCGTGTTTAATAAAAATGTGATCTTGTAAGTTATATTAATTAGAAACCTAATTTGACTTGGTTTCAAACTTTCCCGTCTTAATGACATTTCATAAGACTCGACGACAAGCCTCATAATAATAAGAACTTTTTGTTATACGAACAATTGTTACACTAGGGATGGGGAAATGAAGCCTCATGAAGCAGTGAGGCGTTACCCTGACTTTTTCGGGAAAAGAGTTGAGGCGTCGCGAGTGTCAGGAACAGCGCCATCTGGCGCTTATTTAAAATAAAGCAGGCAGAAGCCTGTGGAAGATCGAAGCTCTGTCCGATAAAGCAATCACAACACACTACACCGTTTCAATGTGTACACATAAAAGCCTTACATTTTTGTGTTTAATTTGTCCATTAAATAAATTAAATTACCAATTAAAGTGGGACAATAAAATATAAATGAGCTATATATGTGATTCAAGAAGATTAAAGCAGGCATACTCTCCACACACATAGTGGATAAGGCCATTGTGTGATATGATCATTAAATGTGCTTATGACACTTAGCAATGATAATGTTTGTGTACATTGAATGACAGAAAAGTGATAAAGTTTTGAAATATTTTTATTAAGACATAAAAGCTGACACAGCGTATATTGCCCCAGGCAGTTTTTACTTTAACTGCGCCTGACAGAACATTTTTTTTTCCTGAGATGATTATTACACTTTACAACAAATAAATAGCTATACACGTCTTACCCCTACAAATATCCATTTTTGTAATCTTGTCTGTCCCAATCATTTAGTCAACGGCACTTTTTTTTCTTCAATCTGGACACGGAGCAAAATAAACATGCAACTTGTTCATTATCATTATCTGTGAAACTGTTGATTTTTATGGCATTTAAATGAATAATGTCTTTTTATCAGACTATATTGATATTGACTGGTTTAAGGTCTGTTTTTGGTATAGGGAAATATGGCCTCAAACGCACCATAATGCAGGAAATCACATTTACGAAATAATTTATAGGCTATATAGATAGATAGATAGACAGACAGACAGAGAGACAGACAGACAGACAGATAGATAGATAGATAGACAGACAGACAGATAGGCAGATAGATAGATAGATAGATAGATAGATAGATAGATAGATAGATAGATAGATAGATAGATAGACAGACAGACAGAGAGACAGACAGACAGACAGACAGACAGATAGACAGATAGATAGATAGACAGATAAATAGATAGATAGATAGATAGATAGATAGATAGATAGATAGATAGATAGATAGATAGATAGATAGATAGATAGATAGATAGATAGATAGATAGATAGATGCTCTTTTCCAAAACGCTAAACAAAACTAATTTGTCATGCCATTTTGCTTTATAATCTCTGCTCCAATCTTTGGTTCTAAATACTGAAAAATGCAGTTTCTTTCCAACCCGCTATAAGCGCTGTGCCTGTTTTTAGCCTAAATGCGAAATATCCTCTCATCTCGTCTTGAGCCCCTGCCCCTTTGAAAGTGAAAGGGAAAGTGCCTTCGATGCCCCCGCGAACGCGATCCCGGCCAGAACAGAATCCAACCTGAAACGCGATTCTGATGCAGTCTGATTCTTCTAAAATCCGTTTGAGCTTTTTGAATTCAAGCTTTGGATTTTAGAGATAACATTCTTTTACAATCAATAGTAGCTATTCTTGAAATATTAACCACTCATGTACACTATTTGATTTTTATTTTAAAAATATTTAAATCGTGATTTTACGGCATTAATTTTATTAATTCAGATATCGACATAATATGTTGTGTATTTTACCTTTCTTTTTGTCAGTATTAGAAACTCCAACAGCCTTCCTTCATTTGACTAATACGCCACATTTTTATTATTGACAAGCTGCAAAGATTTTCAAGGTGCTATATTTTCCTCATCCACTTTGAAACAAAACTTTAATAGGCTATTTAGCTATAGGCTATTGGTTAAGGAAGTGTATGTAAGATTGTGGCCAAAACTGGTACTGCAGTGTATCCCCTCTCCCTCTCCCCCTCCCCCCTGACTCGAGGTTGCCAGATAGGCTGCAGGATCCAGCAGGAACGTTTGTATCTGTAGCTGTGGAGCAGATCTGGCAACCCGGATGAAGAAACACTACTGACTTTGTGATTCAGCTTCAGGCCAAAACACAACATGTCAACATCAACATCAGTTGAGGGCTGCAACAACAACTTTTAAATAAATTTATATCCTGGCTGGACTACTGTTGTCAGTGATATAAGTATTTGAAATAACATGATTTCTTAATGTCTAGTGACATATCAGGGTCAAAACGGGTGCAGCTATTATTTTTTATTAGGCTATTGTAAAAAAAAAAATGTAAATGAGAGTTCATAGGGTTTAGGGGGCGATTTTGGATTCAGCCCTGGAGACCGACAGATGACGTCAAATGCTGAGATTTTTTTCACTAATCAGCGATTTGTAAATAATGCACGAAAAATCAGAAATTTAGCCAAAATCTCATTTTCCGTGCATTAATCTGAACTAAACAAAAAAGTATAAAAGGGCCTTTTCTCTTTATTCCATTACAAATAGGAAATGACATGATCAGATAGTGCTCCGTTCGACTTTTCTGACATCCTTTACTCTTCCCTGATGATGACCTCCGGCTTACTTTCTGTAAGATCTGAATTTCTGCAGTTTGAATTTTAGAATATTGAATTACTTCTTCATCTGAAATCTTGAATCTGTATTTTAAAAAACTCAATTTTTCCAGTTTATTAATTCAGAACAAAATATCTGCTGTTTGAAAATACATGTCTGTACAATTTCGACATAACAACAATTCATATGTGTTTTCAAATGTTCTATATTCAACATTTAAAAATTCAAATTCAGAACTATGTAAAATGCAACATAATATATTTAATTTTGTAACATTACACTGGTCAATAATTCAGATTTATCCAATTCAAATTCAGATAATTTTGTCATATTTCTTCTTCCATATGCAGCTGCCCAAGCCGAGCACTGTGAGTGCGATCCCATGTGCGGGTTGAAAACATGCAGAACTAGCTCCGTCTATTGGCAGCAGTCTCTAGCCTCTGGCCGAAAAATTATGATTTTTTGCATCATCAGAGGATTTTTTTCTAGGAATAAAATATATAAATCTCTCGTCTCAGGGGGATATGAGGGGAGGAAGCACGATCATTCAAATATACCAGATTTCTACTGATACAAAGCTTAAAGAAACACAAATATGCTTATTTTCCATGTCCCTTAGAGTTAGACAGTTGAGTTTTAACATTTTTGAACCCATTCAGCCGATCTGTATCTGGCAGTTGCACTTTTAGCATAGCTTAGCATACATCATTGAATTGGATTTGACCATTAGCATCGCGCTCAAAAATGACCAAAGACTTTCAATATTTTTCCTATTTAAAACATTTCTATTTGCCCGCCGAGCTGTTTGTAAATCGGCTGTACACTCGTTATTGCGGTGCAACGTGAAACTGAATGACGGCACTCGAACATGTCCACTATGGTGTCGGACAACACTACAAATGGCCGTCCCTTCAAATAATGCCCTATTTCAGGGTATAGGGGGTCGATTTCAGACTCAGCCCCTGTCGTGGAGACTGAGCAGCCCAACATCTCGATTGAGACAGCGCAGTCTCTCAAGTGTGTGTGCCCGCCCGCCGATCTGTTTGTGACTTGTGTAAGTGAGTTTGTGTGCACATTTATGTTTGAGTGTGTTTCAAGTACAATTACAAAGCAATTCATTGGTTTTGTTTAACTCTGAAACAATTTTCGAGTTGCGTTGTGGTAAAAATAGCTACGGGTAGCGCCAGCTGATTGAGTAGTGCAACCATTCTACGTCATCAACCTAGAACGCAAACAAAATGGCGCTGCCCATGGTCCAAAGAAAAAATCGATTTTTTAAATAATGTAGATCTTTCATGGGTTTTCTACTACATATTTCAGTAAGAGACATTGTTTGTTATATTAAGCCATACAAGTTTCAACAACATGGGATCCCTTTAACATGTTTTTTAAGAGGAAAGCTTCACATCATCTCTATTCTCAATGCTGCCTGAGGTGTTGTTGCCAACAGCAGACATATCTTTGTACAAACGGAAAACACGTTAAACTTATCTTAAGTTTATAACATATCAACACAGATTAAATAAAAGACTAGTGGTACAATAATATACTTATGCAATTATAATGTCATATACCATAAAACATAACATTTACTTACCTAATCTCTCACATTGTAACGACTACGACAACTCAGCTGTTCTCCCGTAGTAGACGGGTTGGCGTTCTAAGCACTGTCTGAACATATTTTACATATACGCTAATCAAAACAGAAGGACGTATTCCATGTTGTCCGTGTCGCATTCAGACAATTTTTTCCTTGAATTACCCCTGGGTGTGAATTGACTCTTTTCTGACTGACCAGTTCGAATCTCCTCTCCTCCTCCCTTCTGGCCGAGCCTGTTCAGCAAAATTTCAAGTTCAGCCACAGAAGGCCACCAAAACCGTTGTTTAACCAAAAACTTGGTGCGATTAACCCCTGGATGACAAGCAATCTTGGAACAGTGACCCCAATGGATAACGTCTCTCAGCACATCATTGACAAGTGCTTGGAAGACCGCGGGAGTATTGGACAGCCCGAAAGGCATGACCAGATATTCAAAGTGCCCCCTGGGGGTATTAAACGCAGTCTTCCATTCATCCCCCTCCCTAATGCGGACCAAATGATAAGCGTTGCGGAGATCTAACTTCGTAAAAAAGGAAGCTTCCTGCAGCCACCCGAAAGCTGAAGACATCAGCGTTAAAGGATAGGTATTCTTTGCTGTGATGTTATTCAGCCCCCGATAGTCGATGCAAGGCCGCAGGGAACCATCCTTCTTACCCACGAAGAAGAACCCCACATCCGCAGAAGAGGAAGGGCGGATGATCCTGGCTGCTAAAGAATCAGAAGGTTTTGGATACTGTGGTACCTGCCAAGCAGTACCGTCTTTTTAGTCTGACTACGCCACCCCCTGATGATGGGCAGGAGGAATCCACAAATCTTTCTGTGAATAAAGTGTGGCTAACTCAGTTTTTCCCCACACAGGGACAGTCAACAAGAGGCAGATATGAAAAAGTATCAGAATGTATTACACTTGGGTATAAACAGATGTAACAGGTTGTTAAGAACGGATCTTAAAAATACTGCAATAAATGACTGGTGGAGTTTTCCTCGGTATAAGAAGGTCAGATCAGCCAATGCAAAACCCCTGCTCCGGAGGCCCCTGGAGAGACAGAAACAGGAGACAGCAACCCCACACCAGTCGAAACATGCAACACAGCAAGCACTACACACGTAATATCTTTAGAAGCCACTACAAAATATCACACCGTGTTGTAGCTACAAGTACACACCAATACAGTGTCTCTCCCAGTGTGGTCCCCCGACAGGAAGGGGCAAAGCATCAGTGATGATCCGGCCTTGTACAGGAATATCCTACGCAGAAAACATAGGTAAGGAGGAGAACCACCCGCATTATTGACCACAATTTATCAAAAAGAAAAGATACACAATAATACTATAAAGGTGACAGATGAGTGATGGGCCCAAGGGCAAAATCACGAATAACCAAACAAACAATAATAAAAACAACAACAACAACAACAGGGTACAATAAAGAACACAAACAGTGGCTGGCCTGGTCCCCTTTTCAATAGAAACCAAGCATGTTAGTTGCCAACCTCATTAAACAACATAACATAGCCAACTCAAACATAACTAAAAAATATAGGCCTACTTCTCAGTATGCCCAACTGTCCCACAGCACATTGACACAGCACAAAAAAGGTGAATGTTCCGTTGCTACAGACAGAGAAACACATTAAAACATGTCCCAAAGCAGGTTTAAAACATTCAATAGAAAATATACATATTGAGGCATTTACCAGTGCAGCCTAGCAGCTCGGGTCATCGCATAATTGTTAATCCTTCATTCAGAAGCCTGTGTGAAGAGTAGACAAGTGCTTCTAAAATCACCCTAATAAAAATGAAATAAATAAGTATTAAAATGAAATGGCAGTGATTAAACAAGCTCTACCATTACAAATTATACCTGCATGAAAAGGGAGCCCAACTCACACAACCGTGCCTAGTATCAACACAAAAGAGTCTGACTTGCAGCCAGCAAACACTTATCACTTCCCGATTAGTCATGTGACCTCCCAAAACATCATGTGATCCCAGGTATTTGGTGAATGTGATGCAGCTGTGTTGTGTGCCTGCCTTTGTAGATCCCAACAATACTTTTTTATGTTTTCTCCATGTAATACCTATGTCATACCCATGTCATCATACACATTTGTGTCCTGAAATTTCACAAAAAAAACACACACACACACACACACACACACACACACACACACACACACACACACACACACACACACACACACACACACACACACACACACACACACACACACACACACACACACACACAATTGTTAACATTTTTGCAGATTTATTAAAAACGAAAAACTGAAAGTATATTCAGAATCTTTTCTGGGTGTGAGTAGGCTATATTGTGGATTTTAGTATTTTATTGAAAAATCAGAAGCCAATAATAAAAAGCTATCAGTTTGACAAAGATCAGTAAATGAATTAGACATACAGCACAAATGCATATGTTTTCTTTGGAAGCCAGGTTAAATGAGTACACATATTCATGGTATGTGGCAGATCCTCATACACGTCTCAGGAACGCACAGTAAATTAATAAAACATGACAGCAATGACTGCATTTGATCACTGTATTGTGTATATATACAAGCTTGGTATATATGAACAGGATGTATTTGGAGGCCTCACAAAAAAAAAAATCTTGGATTTTTCCCCATGTGAACTTCATATAGGGTTGTTAGCACGTCTGAAAATGAATCAAAGAAACAAAATTAACTATTAAAAAGTAATTATTAATATTGACAGAAATATGTCCGTTGTTTGAAACCAGTATGACTTTTACCTTTTATAAATGTAACTTTAAAAAGTACAATCACTTTTGGTATGAACAGGTTACTCACTTAAAATCTTGCCTGTTCTATTTCAGTAATGCACCTTGTAGGTCTACAGTAGGACAGTTATAAAAAGACCCAGATTTTTCACAACAATTAGCTACCATTGACAGAGACCTTAGAATTAGAGTTTATAGGAGTAAATGGTTCCTACATTCCCTACTTCGAGTACATTTAATAGCTCACATGAATATAACAGCTTCAAGATTAGCTCTAAGATAAACAGACCAACACAAAGGAGTTTATTTAAGGTTGAATGTGCGGAGGAGGGGGTGTGGCTTCCTAGTCAGGGTATAGGCTATATCACTAGACAAGTATATCGCTCAACATTTATAATTGTTTTGCGGCTGTAATGCTGCATGTAAATGTTACAAGCAAAGTATCATAATCATAGTTATCATATGTACCTTAAATAACATAAAAAGAGTAGAATTAAGATATAATTTCTGCTGTTTTTTGACCACTATATGTTGCACAATGGGACATTGTCATGTTGCCGTAAATAGAGTCATCAGTGTACCAATGTGTAGTTAGTTAGCAAATTTGTGTATACAATATATTTGTTCATGACCTTGGAAGCTATGGAGTTGACTGAGACACAGCCCTATTCAGTGCATAACTGTTTGGTTTGTTTCTCCCAAACCAAATTGTTTGGTTTCCATGAAAAAATACAACCAAAGGGTACATGGCCCCATAATAATTTTGCTTTGTCTGCAGACATTTGTAGTCAAACATAGTCATGTCAGGGACTATGGGGCCTATCTTGCACTCAGCGACTTTGTACACCGACGCATGTGTCATTCCTATTTTGCACCCGCGCAAAGCCCGCTTTTCCCTCCACAGAAGCACGTCGCTAAACTAGTGAGTGGGCGGTTCAGCGCAAAAAAGGAGGCGTGTTCCGGCGCAAACAATCCCTGGTGCTATTTTGCTGTTCCTTTAAACAATTGCGCCACTGACCAGAAAAAACCTAGTCTAAAGTCAGTGGCGCGTTGCGCGTTGTTCATTATGCTTTTTAAAGGGCGCATTCTTGACCATAATGTAGGCTACAGCGTGCACAACGCGCATACACTTTGCTCATCATGTAATCTACACAGATGCAACAGTTATTTTTGCAAATCATGTATTGTTACACTAAAAAAATATTAACACATGAGATGACGGAAATCATTGTGGTGTGCCACGAAGATGTGGTGTGCAAGAAGACATATATGTATATAAGGACATCTGACAAATTGGTTTGTCCGTCAAGAACCAGGAACAAAAATCGGCTGAAAAACTGTTTAACCGACGCCTGTTTAACCGACGCTATTTTGGGTGGGTTTCTCCCATCCCCATACAACACAACTTCTCTGTCTTTCACTTCTCTTACAAGAACATCAGTCTCCTCGGCTGTGAACCACTCCTGGCGTGCGCCTGGTAAATACGCCATAATAATAGAAATCCATAATGGAACTTGCGCACCTGCTTTTAAAGGGAATGTTGGACGACGCTCTGATTGGTTTATTCACGTTACGCCCAAACCACACCTATAAATAATGAAGCTACTTCAGACCAACCCATTTTAGATTTGCGCCGGGTGCAAGAGCCATTTATCCCACCGGGAAAATAGCAACAGCGCCGAGACCCGCCCACAAAGTTACTTGCGCTTCGCGCTTTGACACTTGCGTTTCAAATCGTTAAAATAGGGCCCTATATGTTTTTTTTAAATTTACATGGACACAAAACTTATGCTTGCATGACACATAGGGAGGACTAACAATCATCCTACTATTTGCATATTTACTCAGTAAATATCTTAGAAGGAAATGTAGTGGTATCATTTTAAAGTAGCATTAGTTAATTTAAAAGTATTAAATGAATCAATTTAAATCAAATAATTTGTTGTGAACATCATGACCTTAGATTTGGTCAATGTTAATTTATATGAATACTTTTATAACATTGAGGGTTTGATTTAAATTAATTTAAAGATTGATTATTTCAATTAAATTACAGATCAATCCAGATCTCTAGACAGATTGTATAGAGTAGAGTTGGATTCAATAATGTATTGAGCTTACCTTCGTCTTTCAAAGCGTATCTCATCACACAAATGATCCTGCTGAAGAGGGAGGTATTTTATGTCTATGTGTTCTCAGACAGATAAATGAGTTAAGACATTAAGCATATTCAGAAATGTATGGCTTTCACAGGTTTCACTTGAAGCCAAGATTAGCCCTTAGTTCAACAAGGACATTTAAGTATCTTTTATAAACATGCCTTAGATAAAAAAAATAAAAAATTAAGAAATATAATGGTGTGCTTCTTGAGACATAACAATGGCACTGCCACTGACATATTTTAAGATATACCAGTGCAAGTTCCTTTCATTTAAAACAGCCCAAACATGCATTTTAGTCTGGGTCTGGGACTAGATTGAGCCTTGTCTGTGAAACTGGGGGTATGTAACTTCAAACTTGAACCAATGCTTGTTAATTCAACACTTAGTGCTGCTAAACGCACAAAAGGAGAAAAGGCAACCATAAATTATATGTCATACATTCTACATTAAAGTTAATACTTAAATACATTTTCTTTAAAAAAAGCACTTTCTAACAAAGCTGTTTTTGCTGCAATATACAGGTCCTTCTCAAAAAATAAGCATATTGTGATAAAGTTAATTATTTTCCATAATGTAATGATAAAAATGTAACTTTCATATATTTTAGATTCATTTCACACCAACTGAATTTTGGCATACAGCTCATGAAAGCCTAAACAAATTTGCATATTTCATCCGACCAATAAAAGAAAAGTGTTTTACAAAAAAAGTCAACCTTCAAATAATTATGTTGAGTTATGCACTCAATACTTGGTCGGGAATCCTTTTGCAGAAATGACTGCTTCAATGCGGCGTGGCATGGAGGTGATCAGCCTGTGGCACTGCTGAGGTGTTATGGAGGCCCAGGATGCGTCGATAGCAGCCTTAAGCTCATCCAGAGTGTTGGGTCTTGCGTCTCTCAACTTTCTCTTCACAATATCCCACAGATTCTCTATGGGGTTCAGGTCAGGAGAGTTGGCAGGCCAATTGAGCACAGTAATACCATGGTCAGTAAACCACCTGCATTGACCCTGCCTTTGATAAAACACAGTGGACCAACACCAGCAGCTGACATGGCACCCTAGACCATCACTGACTGTGTGGGTACTTGACAATGGACTTCAGGCATTTTGGCATTTCCTTCTCCCCAGTCTTCTTCCACTCTGGTACCTTGATTTCAGAATGACATGCAAAATTTGCTTTCATCCGAAAAAAGTACTTTGGACCACTGAGCAACAGTCCAGTGCTGCTTCTCTGTAGCCCAAAAGTGGCTTGACCTGGGGAATGCGGCACCTGTAGCCGAAACCTTTTCATGAAATTTTTTGAGATAGGAATTTTGGGTTTTCATGAGCTGTATGCCAAAATCATCAGTATTAAAACAATAAAAGACCTGAAATATTTCAGTTGGTGTGCAATGAATCTAAAATATATGAAAGTTTAATTTTTATCATTACATTATGGAAAATAATGAACTTTATCACAATATTCTATTTTTTCTTTTGAGAAGGACCTGTAAATTATTCTTTGATTAAGAAGCAAATTGGAATATAAATAAAATGATAGTTATATACCACAGTATGAATATCTTTCCTATTGTTTTAGATTAATTTTAAGCATCCTTAGTAAAAAAAAAAAAAAAAAAAAAAAAAAAAAAAAAGGCAGTGATGGGAACACAGTGCAATCAAACTTTTAGAACATACTCATATCATAATTTCAGTCTTATCAATGCATTGTGGTGGTTCAGGGCTCCATCCGTTTGCTGAACAAACAATATGAGATTCTCCTTTCATTATATAGCCATCTTCACATTTGTAATCTATAAAGTTTCCCAGTTTGTATGGGGGTGATTTTCCACCAATTCTAATTGCATGTGGAATTCCAGGTGTTGGACAACCGTCTGAATCAAAAATGGAAAGCAAAAGAAAAATGTATATGTATGATTTGTACAAATCACTACACATTTTATTCACAACAACACAAAAGTAAACCTCACAAGTAAAGACAAACAGATTATTTCTCTTTAATGGCATTTTAACTGTAACTTACCCAAACATTTTGGCGGATCTGGTTCAAAAATCCCATCCTCAGAACGATAGAGTAGTGAACTTCCAGTAAGAAAAAAACCACTGTTACATTTGTAGGAAACCGATTCTATCTGTCCATTTTCTATGATTGGAGGTGCCTGACATTTTTCCGCTAAAGAGAAAAAATATGCTGATGAATTTAAATTCTGAAAACATCAGAGCATAGCAATATCTGCCTGCCATTTTATCACAGACAGAGAGGTGTTAAAAAAACAAGTGAAGAATGTATACGTAAAAGGAATTGTATGGATCACTCCCACAATGTATTCAGCAACACAGAAACAACCTTACAAGTGAAGACAAACAGATTCATTCTCATTATTCGAATAGAAGAGCTGGGATCTGTCAAATCATCTCAGATGTAGCCTATTAAGCGAGGTACGAAGAACGGACCCCAGGGCTTTACGTTGTGTTTTTGTTCAGCAGTCGTCTGTGAGGAGGCTGCCGATTTTACTTTAATTTTGGTGTTTATTTGTTTTAAGATTTATTAAAGCATTTAAAAATTCACCGGTTCCGGCCTTCTCCTTCTTATTTCAACATACCGTGTTACAACATTATAATTGATGCAGGTAAAAAGCACATAAAAATTGTTTATGCCCTTCAAATGTCATATTTCATTCAAATTTAAGAAAAACAAAAACACCTTCACAGACAGGATCTCTGCCATCCCACCCGCCATCTCGGCACCATCTGTCTTTGATCTGTCCAGCTAACACAAATCTAAAAATGAAAGGATCATCTTATTACTAACTCATAGCACATCTACTTCTAGACACAAACTGTTAAAACAGCACAAAGAAACTGACTTTAATGGTTTCACTTACCCTTTGTCACAAACCGCTGTAATTTTGTCACCAAATAAAATTCCAGTTTTTTCATATCTCCCATTAAGAAAATCTGGAGGACTTCCACAGGATTTTCCTGCAAAGTATTAGATATATTATTGACACAATGAGATTTGTTCTTCTTCACATACTTCTGAAATATTAAAAAAATCATCTTTGGTGTTGCCTTTCTATATATGATACAGTGATTTATTTGAAGTGTGATGCTGTGACGAAACCGATATAAAGGATTCTCAAGCTATTTAAGGACTTGTTGGTCAAACCGGAACATTGTTTACATATCTAAATTATATTTAAAATAAACATTTTAATGCACTGTAGTGCAATTTACAAATGTAGGGTACTCATAAAACATGTATATTCATAATACGTACGTGTGCAATCCAATTCCAGACTTGTCCACTGGGTTCCCTGACAAGTAACAGATTTAGATGCTCTTGATTTTACTGGTTTATGTCCAATAATACACTCAAATGTTACGGTGGATCCATCTGGGAAACTTTCAGTCGAGAGATAAGAGTCGGACAAGATGACATTCTTTGATGGAAAAGAAGGCTGTTGACATTGTGCTGTGGAGATAAACACAAAACACGCTTATAATCTAATTCAGTATTCCAGTAGCTAGTCATTATTGGGCAACTCAGACATTTAATGACACAAAGTGCATTATTTGTTATGTAGGGCCTTTACATGCTACTGTTTTTGAGTTAAATGTGTACCAGACATTTTGTGGAGGCTTTTGCTGTGTGGGAAGATATGCTGTCATAATAAAGTGATGTGTTTGGGATCCTTGTTTACAGGAAAATACCAGGTTAAATAAAGAGAAAATAATTATGTTTTGGCCCTCCAGAATATATTTGATTAAAATCTTTTGGGATTTTAGATATTATTTATAAAATCTGTCATTTTATTTAACCTTTTCTGTTCCATCTAATTACAAAAGGTTTATTTCAGAACATTTCAGATCTATGCATTTCATGATATTATAAATCGTTCTTAAAATAAAATCTAAGTAATACACCAAAGCATGTCACTCTATTTGTAGATACAATGATTTGATTTGTTTGTATGGGGGTGATTCTCCACCAATTCTAATTGCATGTGGAATTCCAGGTGTTGGACAACCGTCTGAATCAAAAAAGGAAAACAAAAGAAAAATGTATATGTATGATTTGTACAAATCACTACACATTTTATTCACAACAACACAAAAGTAAACCTCACAAGTAAAGACAAACAGATTATTTCTCTTTAATGGCATTTTAACTGTAACTTACCCAAACATTTTGGCGGATCTGGTTCAAAAATCCCATCCTCAGAACGATAGAGTAGTGAACTTCCAGTAAGAAAAAAACCACTGTTACATTTGTAGGAAACCGATTCTATCTGTCCATTTTCTATGATTGGAGGTGCCTGACATTTTTCCGCTAAAGAGAAAAAATATGCTGATGAATTTAAATTCTGAAAACATCAGAGCATAGCAATATCCGCCTGCCATTTTATCACAGACAGAGAGGTGTTAAAAAAACAAGTGAAGAATGTATACGTAAAAGGAATTGTATGGATCACTCCCACAATGTATTCAGCAACACAGAAACAACCTTACAAGTGAAGACAAACAGATTCATTCTCATTATTCGAATAGAAGAGCTGGGATCTGTCAAATCATCTCAGATGTAGCCTATTAAGCGAGGTACGAAGAACGGACCCCAGGGCTTTACGTTGTGTTTTTGTTCAGCAGTCGTCTGTGAGGAGGCTGCCGATTTTACTTTAATTTTGGTGTTTATTTGTTTTAAGATTTATTAAAGCATTTAAAAATTTGCCGGTTCCCGCCTTCTCCTTTCAACATACCGTGTTACAACATTATAATTGATGCAGGTAAAAAGCACATAAAAATTGTTTATGCCCTTCAAATGTCATATTTCATTCAAATTTAAGAAAAACAAAAACACCTTCACAGACAGGATCTCTGCCATCCCACCCGCCATCTCGGCACCATCTGTCTTTGATCTGTCCAGCTAACACAAATCTAAAAATGAAATGATTATCTTATTACTAACTCATAGCACATCTACTTCTAGACACACACTGTTAAAACAGCACAAAGAAACTGACTTTAATGGTTTCACTTACCCTTTGTCACAAACCGCTGTAATTTTGTCACCAAATAAAATTCCAGTTTTTTCATATCTCCCATTAAGAAAATCTGGAGGACTTCCACAGGATTTTCCTGCAAAGTATTAGATATATTATTGACACAATGAGATTTGGTCTTCTTCACATACTTCTGAAATATTAAAAAAATCATCTTTGGTGTTGCCTTTCTATATATGATACAGTGAATTATTTTAAGTGTGATGTTGTGACGAAACCGATATAAAGGATTCTCAAGCTATTTAAGGACTTGTTGGTCAAACCGGAACATTGTTTACATATCTAAATTATATTTAAAATAAACATTTTAATGCACTTTAGTGCAATTTACAAATGTAGGGTACTCATAAAACATGTATATTCATAATACGTACGTGTGCAATCCAATTCCAGACTTGTCCACTGGGTTCCCTGACAAGTAACAGATTTAGATGCTCTTGATTTTACTGGTTTATGTCCAATAATACACTCAAATGTTACGGTGGATCCATCTGGGAAACTTTCAGTCGAGAGATAAGAGTTGGACAAGATGACATTCTTTGATGGAAAAGAAGGCTGTTGACATTGTGCTGTGGAGATAAACACAAAACACGCTTATAATCTAATTCAGTATTCCAGTAGCTAGTCATTATTGGGCAACTCAGACATTTAATGACACAAAGTGCATTATTTGTTATGTAGGGCCTTTACATGCTACTGTTTTTGAGTTAAATGTGTACCAGACATTTTGTGGAGGCTTTTGCTGTGTGGGAAGATATGCTGTCATAATAAAGTGATGTGTTTGGGATCCTTGTTTACAGGAAAATACCAGGTTAAATAAAGAGAAAATAATTATGTTTTGGCCCTCCAGAATATATTTGATTAAAATCTTTTGGGATTTTAGATATTATTTATAAAATCTGTCATTTTATTTAACCTTTTTTGTTCCATCTAATTACAAAAGGTTTATTTCAGAACATTTCAGATCTATGCATTTCATGATATTATAAATCGTTCTTAAAATAAAATCTAAGTAATACACCAAAGCATGTCACTCTATTTGTAGATACAATGATTTGAATTTCAAACACAACGACCAAAATGGAACGACTGATGAGTATCAAACTCACCTCTGATATTCACAGCCTTCATTAGACATAGGAAGAAGGCAGCAGCACAGAGATACTGCAAATTAAATCCCATAGTCTGTCAACGCTTCTGTAGCTCAAGAAAAGACAGTAGTGGGACAACAAACTATGATTCTCATGCGACCTGCTGTAGAATAAAACAGCTTTTTCTACAAGATGAGTCATGCAAGTGAATATGAGTTTGGTTATATTTATATTTTTTTCTTCTTTTTTTTTTGGTAAACATTAAAAGAGACTACAAACAATAATGTCTTCAAATGTTTTTTAAATTAAAGACATATTCCTCTCATTACCAGTTGAAAATGTATTTGTTTTCATTTTGCAGTTTTAATGTTTCATAGTAATAGTAAAAAAAATTGGGTAACACTTTGCGGTATGGGTACATGAATTATCATGAATTCATGCATGACTTATGCATTAATATCTCATGAATCATCAGGAACTATAACTATGACTTCATGGATGAACAACACCCTAATTAAAACATTAACTAAGGTGAGTAAATCATCATACATTATGGTTTATTACACAAGATCATGATGTTTTATATGTTTAAAAATTGGTCTAATTCATGCATGTAAGACTACTTTCGAAACCAGATTTATGCATGTTTGAATGTATTCATGTAATTTGTGTATATTTTACCTACTATGATGTAATGTTGTTGTTGTAGCTGCAATGTAACATTTTAGAATAGACCCCAGGAAGACTAGCTGATTACATAGACTTTCAAGCTATCGGATCCATTCAAATAAATAAAATAATAATAATACTTATGTTTTATTTTATTTATCGGGAGGAGCACATTCAGACAGTTAACTTAATTAATTTGCTTTACTCTAGTTGTGTAATGCACGTGTGAACTGGTGAATTATTAAAGGAATATTCAAAAATCAACATTACATTATGCACAGGCTAGACCAGTAATGTGATTAAGTAAAGTTTTTTTTATTAATCTTGATCTCTGAGTCACAGAGATATCTTGATCTCAGCACAAAGCGTGTATGCGCTAATGCACACCCTGTGCAAATGATGTGCTTGAAGCAACACGGAGTCATATCGCGCACACGTGCAGAGGAAACGCTTCCGCTTCACATTAACGTTAAACCATAGACAGTAAAAGAAACGCACAAAGGAAAGAGATATTGATGCGTACTGTAGGCTTAATATAGCTTATCTATGCATTAGCTTGTTAAGCCTTTTCTGTAAACCATTTTAAGTATAATAACAGGAATATTGAATAATCATCGTGTTGACTGTCATAACGCGACGCCGCAGCAGAGGGAGGGAAGAGTTTACGTGATCTTGAATTTATCGACTTCAATATTCATCTGTACCTCACATTAAACTATGAAAGATCTTACGATAACGTAATGTGTAACGGTGACACGATGTGTAAAGGCTTGAACTTTCATGTACATATCCATGTCATTTCACAGTCCCATCATTAATAACACATTCATCATTGTTTCAAAGAACCATGTCACCACTTTAGTTGAGGGGCCACAAACATGAAGTCATGATAATGATGACTACTGTATTATAATGGCAACAGAATTCATGTGCTATGTGCTGAGCCTGTGGTCAGTTTAGGGGTCTGACCATTTACCTGCAGGCTACTATGAAGAAGACATGAACATTGTTAACTTAGAGATCATGATTAATAAAAAAAAACTTTAGTTAATCACATGAATTTATATAACGTTACTGGTCTAGCCTGTGCATAAGGTAATGTTGATTTTCGAATATTCCTTTAATAATTCACAATGTCTCACATTACACAACTAGAATAAAGCAAATTAATTAGGTTAATTATCTGAATGTGCTCCTCCCGAATAAATATAATAAAACATAATTAAAATTAGTTTTACATGCATGAATTAGATTAATGTTTTTTTTTTTTGTGAACACTGAAAACATCATGATCATGTGTAATAAACCATAATGGATGATGATTTACTCACCTTAGTTAATGTTTTAATTAAGGCGTTGTTCATCCATGAAGTCATGAATGAAAGACGTTGAATTCCTGTTAGTTCCTGATGATTCATGAGATATTAATGCATGTAGTAATGCATAAGTCATGCATGAATTAATGTATGAATTCATGATAATTAATGTACCCTTACCACAAAGTGTTACCAATTTTTTTTTTTTTTTTTGCAGAAATATATTACACATTCTCTAAAATGTAATGAATAACAGTGTATAAAAATGCTCAAAAACATGTAACTTTACTCACACACCGAAGCAATTCTTCAGAATTTATGTATCCTCAACAGTGCTTGTAAAAATATGAAATCCTGGGACAGGATGGGTGTACACAAGTGGAAATCCTGTCTTTCATTTAATCTGATCGGCTAAATAACAACCAGGAAAAATGTTAATGTTTCTCATAACAAATGTAATTATATATATATATATATATATATATATATATATATATATATATATATATATATATATATATATATATATATATATATATATACATTTATTTTTTACATTTGTTATGTGAACATTTTTCCTGGATGTTATTTAGCAGATCAGATTAAACGAATGAGGGGATTTCCACTTGTGTACACCCATATATAAAAATGAGAGCAGTAATCAATTTATTATTATGTTTTGTGCACTGCCAGCATTTTTATTTATTTTCTTTTTTACTTGTTTAAAGGGGCGGTTCACCAAAAAAAGAAAATTCTGTCATTATTCACTAGCCCTCAAACCTGTAAACTTTCTTTCTTCTGCTTAACAGATGATATTTTGAAGAATGTCGTTGCCACAAAGTTGATGGGGCCAATGAATTCCATAGTACAACACCCCCCCCCCCCCCCCATTTCATACTTTTGATATTTGTGTAACGAGGAGTCATCGGATTGAGAATCCATCTGCAGCTTTATTATAGTCAGAGTTAAACAGTACTTAGGTCGAGACAGGAAGCATACACGGACCAGAACACAGGCAAAAGATCATGGCATGCGGTTGAGAATCACAATCCAGTAAACAGGCAATGGCAGGCAGCAAAGGTACATATAACAGGAAACGGTCCAGGTTCAAAACAGAGTAATAGTCCACAGTAGCGGGCGGTTCGGTCTGGACTCGATCCATAGAGGAGTAATTATTTCCGAACAGAAACTGTTCGGACCAATGAAATCATCAGGGCGGGCTTTAGACGATGACGGACAGACGATCAACAGTAATGTAATCATGCACGTCATCAAAGGAGCTTGAATTATATTTGATCGAATCCTGAACGGAGAGCTTGTTTGTATATGCATTCACCTTCACAATTTCTCTCAGAAATGATGATCAAGTTGGGTAAGTACTCTGTGTATCATTAAATTCTTTTATTTTTTTACAACACCGGCAAAGATCGTTTATTCCAGCGCGCGTGCAGACAGGGTTGCCAAGTTTTCAACAAAACCCACCAACTACTAGCCCTAAACAATAGCTTCTCGGGGGGATCTCTGGGAAATAATAGCGTTTGGGGGTTAAAATGTGTTATTTTGGCATGGTTGCCTACTAAAATTCGCTAAGTAGGCAAGGTTTGCCTACTAAAAATGGGTCTATATATCACATAATAGTCGCTTCAACCCCTCGGACATAGAAAACAGCCCGTGGAAAAAAACGAGGACTTTGCAACACAGTGCAGTTGAGCTCTGTTGACATTTGACAATGCTTCGCTTCGTTGCTCTGATTGGTTTTAGCTAGGGATGCACCGAATCCAGGATTCGGGTTCGGATTCGGCCGAATATTGGGCTTTTTGACTGGGTTCGGTTTCTGCCGAACCTTAGAATTTTTTTCCACCAAACTGAACCCTTGGCTTGCACTACGCGAAACTGGTCGAACATGATGCCGCGGTTGATTATGGCAATGTGTTTACTAGGTGGACCGTTCGAATGCAGTAGGCTGTGAGAAAGTGAAAATAGAACTCGTGAACAGAAAATGTGTTGTTTGGCAGTACTTTCAGTCGCAAGAAGTCAATTCAAGTCGAGCTATATGTTCAATTTGCAATGCCGATTTGTCTCGTGGTGGCAAGAACCCTAAACAATAGCCGCTGGATGTCCGGTTCGTGAATAAATCGTTCTTTTTAACCTGATTTTTTTAGTGATCCGGTCGAACCAGTTCACCAAATCAGACTGAATCGTTCTAAACGGTTCGCGTCTCAAATCAGCGCTGATCCCACAAGTTACTATAGTTACTCACTTTCTGACATTAGTGACAGTCCCTCCGACTAGAAATAAAATAATATCTTGCAGTATATGTTGTGCCTCCAACAGTTCACTGAACTGAGACTGATGTTTTGCTGTGAGAACCGGTGAGCTGAGATACTGCATGCGTGATAGTGTCGTCTTGAACCGAACTGTTTCTCTCGGAGTGGGACGGCTGCTGTTTCTCTCGGAAAACTGATGCTGATAATATATGAGCACGGGTGAACCAAGGATTTGTGTAAGTGTATGTTATGTCAATGTAAGTTTATTTAATCTGTGTAAAACATCAGGGTTTGCACGACAGTGGCTGTGTTGAGTGCTTTTGCAAAACATGAATTAAAAAAACTTATCCAAGATGATGACAATAATAATTATTACTATACTAAGTTTTGATTACAAATACTTTATATGAATGTGTTTGAATGTATTTTCATCCACCGGGATGATAGAAATTACGTCATTACGTAAGGACGTAAAAGAAAGAAACCGGTGATCCGTTTTTTTTAACCGGCTCATTGAAACGAACTGTCCGAAAGAACCGTTTCGCGGAAAAGAGCCGAACTTCCCATCCAGGAGAATAAGAGTTGTGCATGAAGGAATCTACAGACAGCAATACGGCACTGTCATCCTGGCATAATGTTGCCTATTTTGTATTAAAATTAAATTAAAAATACACTGCTGTGGACGTTGTTTATGTCATTAATGTGTTTACTGTGATAGTGGACTGAGGATGGGAGTAGGATTCGGTTACGGATTCGGCAGAATTTTAACCAGTGGATTCGGTATTCGGCCGAACCTCAAAAATCTGGATTCGGTGCATCCCTAGTTTTAGCTCTATCCAATTGAGGTCTTTCCTGGTTCGGTTGAAACACGCCCCATAATCACAGCCCAATGGAGCAGTTTCAGACTCATATTTTGACTAGAACTAAGTATGACCACGTCAGGCAAGTCCACAGTATAAACGCTCAGAAATGATCACCAAGGCAAATCAAGACTTTATTCTTGGTGTATTCATGTGGTGCTTAAATAGTTTGTGTTTGTAGGTGCATGCACTCAAAAAATGTATTTGTTGAATTTACTTAAAAAAAGCAGCATCAAGTGGTTCCACACAACTATATTGAGTAAGTTTTACAAATAACGATTTAGTTATATGAACAAAAGAATGTCAAGTAAAGCTGATGATGTAATGCAAACCATTTGAATTTGTCATTGTGACATAATGTTATGTTATATTTATAAAAGTTTATTATGTTTATTTATTAAAAGTTTATTATGCACAAACATTCGAATATACTCCAGGGTTTCTACTGATACAAAGCCATATGCTAATCGCTGAAGTAACCCTTTAAATTGAGCTTGGTCTGGTGATAACCAGACAAAGGGCCTATGGGAAAGGGAGTCTGAATGATAACAGTCAGTATGTAGGTGAGAGCTCCCTCTGGTGATCTGGAGAATATGAAGAGGAAACCTCATCCATAACAATTTGTGTCTTTCTTTAAGTATAGGCTATGTTGGGCATCTCACTGTAACCCAAGAATTAATAATGAAAAACTCATATCATATCAAGCCCATATATTGAAAATGTTCAAACAAAGATTTAAGAACAATCTTTACAGTCCCTTGACCCCTGTCCATACATCAGACATGATACTTTTCACTTTTTTGAATGTGAATTGTCTTGAATGTGAAATTTGATGCTATTGAACGAGTTGATGGCCACAACAGAATATAGTTAGCTTGTGCGCCATGCAGTATAAGATTAGCACTGCTTGACAATGTTAATTGCATTAAGGTTGATATCTCCTTGTAATGTGAACATTGTGATATTTTCCATTAATATACAAAGCACATACTTAATCTTGTTTCTTTCCTTGTTTTTTAAAAAAAATAAACAGCACACAGCACACCTAAAGATGAAACATCTAGTATGAATGGAATTAAGCAGTTTGTGGCTAAGTTAATGGCACACCTTGAGGATAATAAAGACAAAACATACCAATTCAGTGCTGATATGTACAGTAAATTGACATCAAGTAAAACAATAATGCAAACTGTACATGCACACCATGAATAAAACAGTTGTAATGAAGATGTGGCCATGGTTCTCAATCAGATGTGTTTGGGGTGTTTGACTTGAGCCCTAAGCCTTCTGGATGTAAATTTTGAGCATGTGTGCACTACATATAAGATGGGAATCATAGCTGAGAAGAGAAGCCAACGAAGACACTCATACCATAGTGGTAATCCAGTCCAAGACCTATAGAACAAGATCACAGTGTTTTTAGCCTTCTAGCATACAAACAATTGTACTGAACTGTTGTGAGATCCCATTTGTTAAAATTGCGTTGAAATGATTACTATTCAAACAAAAGTAGGAGTTTTCATGTATAGCTTTCTGTTCATGTCTGACTAACTCACATTGTCTTATTCTGACTCCGTGTGAGTTGAAAGACTGTTGCAGAGCTCAATAATTCCTCTGTAGTTTGGATTGATGTTGAGGGTGATGTTGTGCTTCTTATGCAGTCATAGCTAGAGAGAGCTAATCAAGAAAGTGAGGTTCATCCTCTTGTTAGACATATCAAAACCATGTAAACAACACATCACAAAATAAAAAATAATACCATAACATTACTGTAAAACAAAAAAAGTTAAGAAATGCTACATCATGTCTAGGGGTGTAACAATATTCAAACCGAACCGGAAAACCACGATACACCCCCCACGATACAAACCGTGATACTCTCATGTCGAACCAAATGTGCCCCACCCCTTGCTGCCCCGGCCCAGCTCTCACTTCACCTTATGCCAAACAAATGTCTTCCTTGACATTTAATGAAATAGTAAATAGTAGACTTTTAACAACTAATAAGAGCTGTATTTTTGCTAAATATTATAATAATAATAATATTATTTACTAAATATACACTAACTTTAGTCTTCTAAGTGCCACGTGACTTAGGTGTTCACTCAAGTTGCATGGTGGACGGACAAAGAAAGCCAGTTTCCCTATTTAGTCTGGTTGGCTAAATACTACCTTTGAGTCCCAGCGTCAGCATCGGTCCCCAGTGAGAGAGTTTTATTTAATTTAACTATTGTCTAAAAAATACTGTATTGCTTGCTTAAAGGTTAAATGAACTGGCTTTTTAATTTTTTTTATACTGTTGTCTGAGGTCAACTACTTATTTTACTTATCCAAAAAAAAATAGGCTATTTTCTACACTGGTTTTGAGGCTCTCTCCTGAACGCTGGGTTTTGATGGGCGTGCCGCACTGGAGACTTGGAAGTAAACGCCTACGGCTAGGATTGGATAAGATTTGCATATTTTATGAGCTTCAGCTCCCCTGTCAGTTCACACGAGGGAGAGGAGAGATTGATGGAGAAGGGGCAACCGGAATGATTTTCTCAATCACAGGGCTCGTAAAACGTGTTTATCAAACAAACACAATGGTTTATTTCTCATCCACACAAGATTGATTGGACTATTATTTTTATATCACACATAGCCACACGATTGGTCAATATAAGCGTGAACCGCACACAGACACACACACACACACACACACACACACACACACACACACACACACACACACACACACACACACACACACACACACACACACGTGCGCCGCCCTTGAAATGTCAAGTCGAGATTTTTTTAATTAGTGTGGTGGCTACTTTATTGTATTTACAAAAAATATATATTTAAAAGCTTTACCTTATAGGCCTATTTATTCATCAGTATTAGTCATATTCATATAAATGATGTGTTTGTTAAATAGGCTAAAGTGGGACATACATATATATATATATATATATATACAGGTTCTTCTAAAAAAAATTGTTAGCCTGCGGTCTTATACACCAATATTGCACATTCCCTGTTTATTCAGATCAATCTGTAATATTATTAAATAAGTGTTAAATGTCCAGATATTTCATTTAATAACAACAATTATAATGTTGTAACACAGTATGTTGAAAGGAGAAGGCGGGAACCAGCGAATTTTTAAATGCTTTAATAAATCATAAAACAAATAAACACCAAAATTAAAGTAAAATCGGCAGCCTCCTCACAGACGACTGCTGAACAAAAACACAACGTAAAGCCCTGGGGTCCGTTCTTCGTACCTCGCTTAATAGGCTACATCTGAGATGATTTGACAGATCCCAGCTCTTCTATTCGAATAATGAGAATGAATCTGTTTGTCTTCACTTGTAAGGTTGTTTCTGTGTTGCTGAATACATTGTGGGAGTGATCCATACAATTCCTTTTACGTATACATTCTTCACTTGTTTTTTTAACACCTCTCTGTCTGTGATAAAATGGCAGGCAGATATTGCTATGCTCTGATGTTTTCAGAATTTAAATTCATCAGCATATTTTTTCTCTTTAGCGGAAAAATGTCAGGCACCTCCAATCATAGAAAATGGACAGATAGAATCGGTTTCCTACAAATGTAACAGTGGTTTTTTTCTTACTGGAAGTTCACTACTCTATCGTTCTGAGGATGGGATTTTTGAACCAGATCCGCCAAAATGTTTGGGTAAGTTACAGTTAAAATGCCATTAAAGAGAAATAATCTGTTTGTCTTTACTTGTGAGGTTTACTTTTGTGTTGTTGTGAATAAAATGTGTAGTGATTTGTACAAATCATACATATACATTTTTCTTTTGCTTTCCATTTTTGATTCAGACGGTTGTCCAACACCTGGAATTCCACATGCAATTAGAATTGGTGGAAAATCACCCCCATACAAACTGGGAAACTTTTTAGATTACAAATGTGAAGATGGCTATATAATGAAAGGAGAATCTCATATTGTTTGTTCAGCAAACGGATGGAGCCCTGAACCACCACAATGCATTGATAAGACTGAAATTATGATATGAGTATGTTCTAAAAGTTTGATTGCACTGTGTTCCCATCACTGCCTTTTTTTTTTTTTTTTTTTACTAAGGATGCTTAAAATTAATCTAAAATAATAGGAAAGATATTCATACTGTGGTATATAACTATCATTTTATTTATATTCCAATTTGCTTCTTAATCAAAGAATAATATACAGGTCCTTCTAAAAAAATAGCATATTGTGATAAAGTTCATTATTTTCCATAATGTAATTATAAAAGTTAAACCTTCATATATTTTAGATTCATTGCACACCAAATGAAATATTTCAGGTCTTTTATTGTTTTAATACTGATGATTTTGGCATACAGCTCATGAAAACCCAAAATTATGCTTCAGCTTGAGTTATGCACTCAATACTCGGTCGGGAATCCTTTTGCAGAAATGACTGCTTCAATGCGGCGTGGCATGGAGGCGATCAGCCTGTGGCACTGCTGAGGTGTTATGGAGGCCCAGGATGCTTCAATAGCGGCCTTAAGCTCATCCAGAGTGTTGGGTCTTGCGTCTCTCAACTTTCTCTTCACAATATCCCACAGATTCTCTATGGGGTTCAGGTCAGGAGAGTTAGCAGCCCAATTGAGCACAGTAATACCATGGTCTGTAAACCATTTACCAGTGGTTTTGGCACTGTGAGCAGGTGCCAGGTTGTGCTGAAAAACGAAATCTTCATCTCCATAAAGCTTTTCAGCAGATGGAAGCATGAAGTGCTCCAAAATCTCCTGATAGCTAGATGCATTGACCCTGCCCTTGATAAAACACAGTGGACCAACACCAGCAGCTGACATGGCACCCCAGACCATCACTGACTGTGGGAACTTGACACTGGACTTCAGGGATTTTGACATTTCCTTCTCCCCAGTCTTCCTCCAGACTCTGGTACCTTGATTTCTCGACATGCAAAATTAGCTTTCATCTGAAAAAAGTACTGAGCAACAGTCCAGTGCTGCCTCTCTGTAGCCCAAAAGTGGCTTGACCTGGGGAATGCGACAGCCCATTTCCTGCACACGCCTGTGCACGGTGGCTCTGGATGTTTCTACTCCAGACTCAGTGCACTGCTTCCGCAGGTCCCCCAAGGTCTGGAATCGGTCCTTCTCCACAATCTTCCTCAGGGTCCTGTCACCCCTTCTCGTTGTGTAGCGTTTTTTGCCACACTTTTTCCCTCCCATAGACTTCCAACTGAGGTGCCTTGATACAGCACTCTGGGAACAGCCTATTCGTTCAGAAATTTCTTTCTGTGTCTTACCCTCTCTTGTGGGTGTCAATGATGGCCTTCTGGACAGCAGTCAGGTCGGCAGTCTTACCCATGATTGCGGCTTTGAGTAATGAACCAGGCTGGGAGTTTTTTAAAGCCTCAGGAATCTTTTGCAGGTGTTTAGAGTTAATTTGTTGATTCAGATGATTAGGTTAATAGCTCGTTTAGAGAACCTTTTCATGATATGCTATTTTTTTGAGACAGGAATTTTGGGTTTTCATGAGCTGTATGCCAAAATCATCAGTATTAAAACATTAAAAGACCTGAAATATTTCAGTTGGTGTGCAATGAATGTAAAATATATGAAAGTTTAATTTTTATCATTACATTATAGAAAATAATGAACTTTATCACAATATGCTAATTTTTTGAGAAGGACCTGTATATATACACCAGTTTATTTCTGACTAGTCTACAGCGGAGGCATTTATTTCATTTTAGTTTACTCAGATATGCTAACTGATCTAAAGAAACGTG
This sequence comes from Pseudorasbora parva, assembly GCF_024679245.1. Classification (NCBI taxonomy): domain Eukaryota; kingdom Metazoa; phylum Chordata; class Actinopteri; order Cypriniformes; family Gobionidae; genus Pseudorasbora; species Pseudorasbora parva. The sequence continues at coordinate 20,900,581 of NC_090177.1, read as the reverse complement.
AAGACAAGTTATAAAGATCAAGTTCATTAATTATTAAATTATTGTTGTTGTTGTTGGTTATTATTATTATTGAGTTAAAAGTGAATCTAGTGCTATTATAGCCATGAACCCTGCCCCACAGCAAACAGAACCGAACTAAACCTTGGCTCCAAAAACCGTGATGTGAGCTAAACCTTGCCATTGGTGTATTATTACACCCCTAATCATGTCCATCCATAATGTAAAACTAAAACATTTAGTATTCAAAAGTTTAAAAATGATTATTGCATTGTACGAAACAACTTGCCTAGCAACACGAGGATCATTTAACTACAATATTAAAGTTTTAAAATTAAAATAATATGTTTTCATATACCAAATTTGCCACCTTACAAAAAAAAAAAAGAAAAAGAAAAAAAAAGGCTATGTAATCCCATGAGAGAGGCTGACGGACGACAGTGAATATTCGAAAATAACTGACCATGGTCATCGGAACCATGCACTGTGCACTAAACATATCCCAGAGGGCAATTAAATAAAAAATAAATTATATATATATATAGAATCAGTGTACTGGTAAAACTCACCCTTAGATAAGACGAGATAAACACACTTGTCGTCTGCAGGCTTAAGGATTTGCAGAGAAACGAAATCGCTGCTCTGGCTGCTGACATCATTAGAGGCCAAGCAGAAAAGTTGGCTGTTTTCAGTGATGTTTGAACAATGGAGATGGAGATCAGGGGAATGGTCTAGGACAACGTTGTTTGGGTGTCCAACTCTGTACCAAGTGTACAGCACATCCATTCCTCTCTCACTCCTACAGCGAAACACAACTGGTTGTCCCCAGCATGTCAGCTCAAGAGAACTGAGAGGCCAAACGTTTGGTTTCATTACAGCCTCTGAAATTAAATACAAAGTTCTGTCATGAAACTCTAGATGGCGCCAATCTCCTTGTAAACACATCTAGGCATGTGGTAACAAATTTTCCTGTTGCAATAATTGCTGAAGCTTTTATCATGATATACAAAATGATCACAATACGGAAATAAGTTGCAAAACTTTCGTCAGGTTTAATGACATAACAAAATTAGCTATTTTAAAGACAATAACATTTAAAAACACAATAAAATATTTAAATACAATAAAACAAAAAAGAATCACAACCATTTTTTGGGTGCGTAGATCAGTGGAAAGATCAAAGCTTTGAAATGAAAAATAAAAGATCCACAATCGCTTGTCTTCTTAATACATTAATTTTTAAGAAGACAAGCGTTAATACAATGACATTTTTTTGAGATTCGACAACCTTTATTAAAATATTATTAAATGATTTTGTAAGCATATTGGGTAATTGGGTGTGTTTTATTTCTGATGACGCAGTAAAACATGCCCAATAGTGCTATTTTCATGATTTATAAATTTTTTTGTGTTAGTTTCTATTTATTAAACAAATTTCCTTCATTGTATGAACTACATTTTTTAATTTCAATAAACTCAAAATTAAGGCAACCAGGTTACTTACTTTTTTAAGTTAAACCAACAAAAAACAAATTTATTTTTTTTACAGTGTACGAATCATTCAGCGCGAGGCCGTGTAATTATTTAGCATGTCGGAGTCTAGTTTGCCCTAAATTGGAATGAACCAGACAAATCATAAAAAGTTACATGCTCCTGTGATGAATTACATATATGCTGTTGCAAAATATATTTAAAAAAGTAACGATTTATTAAGACACAAGCAAGTGTGGGTCTTTTGTTTTTCATTTGAAATACTTAATTAATCAATACACAACATTTTTATAAAGATTAAGTAAGATTAAGAATGAGCAATAGAAATGAGCAATGTTACAGTCCAGAGAAGGTATTATTCTTTGTTAAAGTTACTTTAAAAATACAATGAACAGTACAAATAATAGTATTCAATCCTTATCTAGGACATGTTCAGTTTAATTCATTATTGTCAAAAATGTTTAAGTTTGACAATTAATAGCTTGTCAGGTCTTTACATTTCGTGTTGTGATGAACACCATTGCAAATACAAAAATATGATTGGCTGTTAAAGTGCATTTAAAGTGCCCCTATTATGTTTTTTCCCCTTCCTGTTCATGCAGTGTGTACAGTTGTTTGTGAATGTAAATGTAAACATTTGATTTAATACAATGAACATTTTTGATAATCGACAACATTTATTCAAATATTATTAAAAGATTTTGTAAGCATATTGGGTAATTGTGTGTTTTATTTGTTATGACGCTGTGAAACATGCCAAATTGTGCCTATTTTCATGATTATTTTCACATTTTATGTGATTCAGATACAATAATATTTTGAGTTTCTATTTATTAAGCCAATTTCCTTCATTGTATCAACTCATTTTTTTAATTTAAAAAACTCAAAATTTTAAAGCAACCAGGTTACTTACTTTTTTAAGTTAAACCAACATTTTTTAAGTGTAGTGATGAACAATTTGTTGTTCATGTGCATATTTAAGAAAACAGCATTAGGTTCAAGAAGTTAAACTGTGTAACTTAATTGTGCAGTGCGCAAATTTTGATGCTTAAATTATGTTCTATGTTATAACCCATTTCAGAGGCAGCAAAAATCTAAATTTGAATGAACTGTGAAGCTCTCTATATACGAACTTGACATGCGATGCTGTGCTGACTGACATGTATGCACATGGATCACTGTCACAGAGAAATATTTTAAGTTACTGCAAAACTACAATAATACATTTTTAACAAGCAGAATATTACAGCATCACCATAGACTTTTGAACATAAACCATAAACATGAACTTTAACTATACTGGCTTTTACATGAAGTCAGCTGTCACTTTCAGATTCAGCGAGGCCCTTTGTGGTTTCACACTTCACACAGCCCTTGCGATGGTATTTTGCTTGTAAGTATGAATTATTATTTATTATTTTGTAAGTGAAGCGGTGGATTCTGAAATCCATTGCTGCTTCAATATAGATAAATACATCCTAATTACATTTATAATCAAAGCCTTAATCATTATCTATCCTCCTACATATTAAGATGATTTAAATGATTTTTTTTCTAGTTTTAATGTTCTCTTTAATATTTGATTTAATATTTTTGACTGAATGATATGCTTTTTTTATATTATATTTTATTCAGTTTATATTATTTTATTTCACTGAAACACTAAAGAATAAAGATGAATATTGCTTGTACTTCTCTCTGAGGAGAAGAACATGGTATCTGTATGTTTTAGAGAACTACAGTGGAGATCAAAATTAGAGAACAACATACAATTTCCTAAATTTCAAGGTCACTGCTTAGTCCTTTTTTAAATGATCCTAACAGGAGTAGAAGGGCAGTTCAGTATATACAACTTAAATAAGACAATTGAAAAATAACACTGTTCAAAATTAGAGAACACTTTCAAATAACTTCAAGCTTTGGGTGTTAATCTGGCACTTGGTGCTAATTTCTGTAAACCCTGGCAAACCCTTTTTAACTTGAAGCAAACTTTCCAATTTTCACTGATTTAAGCAAGATGGCAAGCCACTGTAAGGTGACTGAAACCCTACGACTCCAGATGAAGGCCAGAGGGATGACCCTTTCAGCTATTGCAAAAGAAGTTAGTCATTCCAAATCTGTAATTTCTAGAATATTGAAGCTTTACAAAGACACAAGAGGACAGGACAATGCGGAGACTTTCAATGGGGAATCGGTTCAACACTGCAGCTGGAATTACTCGCCAGTTCAGAGCTGAACACAGTATGGATCTGTTTCGCCATACAGTGTCTTGTCATTTAAGAGAATTCAGACTGAATGCTCACTCTGCAGCGACCAAGCCTCTCATCAGCAGAAAGAATCAAAAGGCTTTGCTGAGGAGCATGTTGTGTGAACAGAGGAGAACTGGTCCAAAATTCACTTTAGTGATGAATGCAAAACATTATGTTCGGCATCAAACTGAGGAAAAAACTGAACCCAAAGTGCTCAAAGAAGTCAGTGAAAGATGGAGGCGGAAGTGGCATGGTTTTGGGGATGTTTCTGCAGCAGGGTTGCGTCTATTATACAGCTCCATGGCAGAACCTCAGAACCTGTTTATCAGAACCTCCTTTGGCAACATGTGGTTCCTTCACTGCAAGCATCTCCCAATCAGCCCGCAATTTATTATGCAAGACAATGCCCCCTATCACACTGCAAAACAGGTTAAGCAGTTCCTTGAAAGTGAGAACATTGAAATAATGAAATGGCTAGCCCAGAGTCTGATCTAAACCCCATTGCAAATCGATGTAAAATCATTGGCGACAAAGTTATGGCTAAGAAACCCACTGCAGTTACCGAACTGTGGAAGAGACTGGAAGAAGAGTGGACCAAGATCACACTGGAGCAGTGTGAGTATCTAGTGATGTCCTGTGGCCGCAGATGTGCTGAGCTCATTCAAAGCAAGGGCCTCTTTACCTCCTATTAATTTTTGACAGCTGTAAGCGTCACATTTTAGTTGTAATGTTTTTTTTGTGTGTGTGTGCTGCATTGGTTATTATTCTCTAAGTTTGATCACAGTGTTTTTGACAAAATAAAGGTTTTTGTTGAAGCACCTTGGTATTTTGTAAAATATGCTAGCAGAACAATGGTATACCCACAGCTAATCATCCTTCAAACAATGAATATCAACAATATTTCTGCAAAAAAATCTAATGTTTCTAAATTGTTCTCTAATTTTGATCTCCACTGTATATTGTTTTCAGTTGTCTCCAACTCCAACCCCAGAGAAACTGTATCTGTGTGTATCTTGGCTAATGTATGCAACATTATTGATACAGTTCCTGCATGTGCACTCCAGTAAATCATAAATATACAAACGTTTTTTTGGAGGACATACACTTGGTAATGCTGATGGTGAGGAATTACATTTGCAACAACTCATAATGTACCTCATGATGTCTTTGCAATGGCGGTTCGGGTTGAATAAGCAATGTTTCATCGGACTCACACTCAGATTGATATGGTGAAATCATAATCATCATGACTGACTTTACAGTGTGTACAATCACTGAGCATTAGGAAGGCTCCGGAGCTGAAGTTCAGTTATGGTGATGAACATTTAGCTTCCGAGACAAGTGCTGTACACGTAAGGTAGACCAATCATAACAGACGGCCAATCAGAGCAGAGTAGGTCCGCAAAAAGGAGGGATTTAGAGAGACTGATTCATCCGTTAAGTCATTTAAAAATATATATTTTTTAACTTTGATGCATATTAAACCTCCAAAAATAAATGAAGAGCCTCTAAAATAGCATAATAGGGGCACTTTAAAATTACAGGTGCAACAGACCAAACATCTTACTTTGGTTTAGGATACTTCACATGATGAAAATAAAGTCTTACCTTTTGTTACTTTAATTTGGATCCTGGTCATTATATCAGAATAAATTTTGTCAATCGCCACCCAATATATCCCAGTGTCGTCCAACTTTAGATCTCTAACATTAACAATCAAGCCTCTAGAAACTCCATCAATGATTTGAGCCCGTGTTCTGTACGCAGCCTGTGTGAATCCCTCTGTGTCCATCAGAACCTCACACGAGGCTCTGGAGTCTCCAGCACACCAGTACTTCTTGCTAAATCGGAACTGAGTAGTTTTGTAGGTGCAGGTAATAGTAAACATGCTTCCAATTGTGGCATGAATCTTTGTTTTATCACATTGAAATTGCATACTTACTAAAAAAAAAGAAAGAAAGAAAGAAAAAAAGTCATTTTTATATGTTACATAGTTGATCCTCAACATTTGATGATATTTGTTTGTTTTGTTTAAAGGGTTAGTTCACCCAAAAAATGAAATTGATGTCATTAATGACTAACCCTAATGTCGTTCCACACCCGTAAGACCTCCGTTTATCAGTCCGACAGCGTATCTAAGTGTAGGCACACTAGAGAGATTCAAGAGATTCTAACTAACTGATGTCACATATGGACTACTTTGATGATGTTTTTATTCCCTTTCTAGACATGGACAGTATAGTGTGCATACACTTAGATACCCTGTCGGATTAAATATAAAATATCTTAAACTGTGTTCCGAAGATGTGTGGAACAACATTAGATTGAGTCATTAATGACATCAATTTCATTTATAGGTGAAATAACTCTTTAAAGTCAGTATGAAGTGAATATTCACCCTCTTTTCTAAATGCAATGCGTTTAATTACTTGTTTTTCCATTTTATGTTTTGAACTCATAAATCAAAATGTTGTAACTAGATCTGATGAAAAGGACAGTTTTCTAAACTCTTAAAACTAATTTTATTTTAAAAATTGGACTATAAAATAAGTTATAAAAATCATTAGCAAACCCTTAAACCCTGATTTTTGTGTGTGCATGTTAGTCATTTTGTTCAACTGTCACTCTCTGCTCAGATACGATATTTAGTTTAATGTTTCAAATTAAATTTTGAGTGAATGCATGTTATTAAATTAAACCAGAGAATCTGATTCACAAGAGAACAAAAGGAGGAGATTCAGGCGATGCCAGTTCAGCATGCATTAAACATGATTGCAAATCAAATAAGCCAGAAGTGAAATCTTGTTAAAATAAAATGACTAGGTTTAATTTACTAAACAAATACAAGGCAGATGAACATAAAAAGTAATATTTCAAATATACATTAAAAAAAGAGACTTACTCTGTGCCAAAAGCACTATGAACAAGCCCAGCATGTTAATGAAGGTGTGAGTATTATGTTGTGTTGCTGCAGGTTGTGTAGAATGAAACAGGATGTAAGCAAGTGATGGACGAACTGTGGTTTTCAGATGACTTTGTGGGGTCTTTCATTATGCTGACAGACATATAGGTACATTCGCTGTACACATTTACTTGAAAAAATATTCTAAAAATGGTCCACGTTTTCCAAGCAAAAACTATAAAACAATAAGAATTAAAATACAGATAATCTACAGGCAAGATTGTAAAGTTGTGTGTGTATAGAAAGTGCTATAACCTGTAATATAATTTTTTTAGTGAGGCAGGGCAGAACAAGGAAAGGTCAAAGACTGCACTTACACCAAACAACCACTAGATGGAAGACTTATGTTTAATGATAAGTAACATTAAATTAAACATGACATTTTAAAGTAGAATCAAATCGTATTTCCTTGTATAAATGTACTCCAATACTCTTTGTTTTAATTGGAAAAAATAACTTTCTACAGTAGATATGTGACCCTGGACCACAAAACCAGTCATAAAGATAATATTTTGAAATTGAGATTTGAATAAGTATGTATAAATAAGCTTTCCATCGATGTATGGTTTGTTAGGATAGGATAATATTTGCCCTAGACACAACTATTTGAAAGTCTTTAAAGTTGTCCAAATAAAAAAGTCCTTAGTAACACATACATAAAAGAAAAAAAAAACTATAATTTTGACTCATACAATGTACTGTTGGCTTTTGCCACAAATATACCTGTGCGACTTGGTTTTGTGGTCCAGGGTCACATATATAAAGTACACAAGAATCAGAATTCACACTGCTGTCATTGCTTGACATGTCAGGTCAACTGCCTGAATACATTTATTCCAAGAGCCACACAAGTATCTGCTCTGACTACATTTACACATTCTCTAGATTCTAGTTCAACTGTTTTGAATGTCATCAAACAGGCTTGGCCACCTTCAGCAATGAAGCAAATGACTTTGACTCTTTCACTGTTTTTTTTTTTTTACATACAAGCTCACACCCACCCACAAAAGCTTCCTGTGTGGGGGGTATGGGCTCTAAAACCTTTACACTTTGTGCTACAAAGTGTTGGACAGAAAGACAGAAAGAGAGGAGGCCCGAGAATAGGAAGACAGAGAATAAATGCTAGGTATGCAACAAAAAAAGCAAGAGAAGCTGAAGGAAGAGATGAAGGGCGGAGAGGGTCACAGTGAAACTTAGTATTGACCACAGAACTTGTTAACTGTTGCTGCCACTGCTTCCGTGACGACACATCGCACAGTTCCTCAACTCAACTACAGACCTACAAAAAACACACGTAGAGACAAAGCCAAAGATGGACTCCTTTCAGAAGCCCACCGATCTCCCCTATCTCTGACATGACGGAGGAAGCTGCTGTGTCACACATCATGCCATGGACGCCCAAGCCCGTATTGTGAGGGACATATTGGCCCAAATTGGCAGCAAGGAAGCAGCAGAAGAAGGGGCAGAAAACGGCTTTACCGGCGAGTTTTTGGTAAGTTATTACGGTCTTACATTTACAAATTTCACCACAGGGTTTCGCCAGAGAAAGAGAAAATATGTTCTCTGACGTTCAGATTCGTTTCATGTGACACAGTGGATAGATTAACAAAAGGTGCCACCGTTTCTGCTTTTTAAATGATATGCATCATGTTTGTGTGGGTATGCGAAAATGTGTACATACATGGGTTTAGATAATAAAAGCATTAGTACAGCATGTGCTAAAAGCAAGCTAAAAATAATGTGTCTGGGCACTGAGTGGACTTCCTCTTCTGAGTATAGTGCCTGTCAATTTTAGCTTTCTTAAAAGAAGTTTTTTTTCTGGTGTGATGTTATTGAACTAATACATCTATTATTGAATATATGGCTGACTTTCTACAACAGTAGTAGCCATTCGTCTCACTAAACTTTATGTGCTTATCCCCTTGAATGTGAAATGTTAGATATTCCATGTGAACAGTCATGTCACTGTTGACTGAGAGGAAGTTAACCATGACCCATCCTGAGCTGTGCCTCTTCAACTTAAACCTGTGCACAAATGGAAAATGCAAAAATGAGTTTGTTCTTTTTAAGATTTGGAATACGTGTTCATCCAAAGCATCTTACAGTGCATCCAGTCGCTTAGAGGGAAAGTGAGGGATGAACAGTGAGGGATGAACTGTGGTTTTCAAGTAACACTGTGGGGTCTCTCAATAAGCTGATATAAGAACATTATATCTAAATAAAAGAATAAAAGCTATTTCTTCACTGAACTAAACCAACGTAAAAATAAAATAAAATATGTAATGTGTACCAAAAAGTATCTTAACAGTGTTCTCATGACCTTGGTGTTGCTATAGCACCATGCAGTTCCACTACACGAAATATAATGTCAAATGTGAGGCTTTAGAGTAGCATTTGAGGACAACGCTTTCAAGGAGAATGTTTAGTTAATTTATCTTTGGCAGAATGTCCTTGAAATGAGAAGTTGCCAAACTGGGGACTTCCAGGGGGTATGTGCCTATTGGTGTGCTTACGCACAAGTTTTTTAAAAATCTATCTATTTTTAAATGTATATTTAGGGATTGCTTAAATATGCATAACACTTAAAATATTTTTAATCTTATTTAATGCAATAATTAAAAAAATATATTTTACTGCTAAAAAACACTAAAAAGGTGTGTTTCTTTTTAATACTAGGGTAGAAAAAAGGTACACTGCCAATTGAATACAAAGTAAATCTTTTTTATATAATATTTTTTTTAATTTTCAGTACAAAAGTATGGAGCCCCGCACCTGACATGTGAATATGAATTAAGAATTTATCTAATTTTAGTAAATTATGGCCACGATATAGAATTAATTAGCTCGATTTAAGTTAATCATTTCGCACAAATATAATTCATTCCCTCATTTTCCAAAATCATAAGCACAAGATAGTAATTAATTCCCTCGATTTAGTAAATCATGGCCATGTTGTACTAATTTGTTTCCTCGTTTTGATTTAACTAAAACAAGGAATTAAGTATTACAATGTGGCCACGTTTAGTAAGATACTTTTTAAACGATGGAAAAAAATGATTATACTGTGTGCACAATTTACTTAAAATGAGGGAACAAAACGATATCGATTTTTTTGCGAGGGGCTCCATACAAAAGCAAACTAAAAGAAACAATTATTTAAAAAAAAAATGTTTTAATTGCCTTTATAAAATCACATTTTTATTCTCACAAAGAAAGTGATGGGTCTTCGTATGAATACATCTAGCGCATATTTAGAAAGGGTGTCCCATGCAAGGAGATTGTACTTTGGGGTCATTGTCATCAAAATATTTTTTTAAAACCCAGCTCTAAAGGTTATAACACTGTCATACAATACAAATTGCCATGTATTAAAATGTAAAAGTAACATAATGCCATTTTTAATGCTTAAACGCTTATCACATGTTACTCTTGTAACAAGAACTAAGATGTCATGTCATGCCGTACTACCCAAAATGTGCCAAACCCTGAAGTACCAAACTGATTCAGGCCTGCCCTTGCCCCCATGGCTTCATCCTGTTATGCAGAACTGTGGTCCAGCCTGAACGCTACAGAGTGTCTGTTATAGTTCTCATGTTGCTGCAAAGTGTTCGACACACGGTGAGGAACAGCGTGTGTCTTCATACACCCAATGTCAAACCGGGTCAGTTTGCTGCCAGTTCTCATTCACATTAAGTGTGGATATAAAAAAAAGCACTTTTAAACATGCTGCTTCATTAGTGATTTGAATCGCTCACTAACGGAACATTTACAGGAAGAGAAACTGTCTATTTGGCAGAGCATGGAAGCCTAAGTTCCCATCACACCGAGAGCAGAACTACTGGACCTTACTGCCGGACCGCAATGTCTGCCGACACAAGGGACGTAAATGTAGAGATAATGTCAGATTTGAGTTCAGTCTCTCTGTCCAAAACATGAAGTTTCCCACCGTTTGATGCCTGGTTCCTCACTTGCTGTCCTGACTGTTTTAAGCTCAGAGAGCCCATGCTCAGCTAGCTATGTTTGCTCGCTGTTTGTTGGGCTCATAAGGCTTCTCGTAAGCTCAGCTGTGGTCGGAAAGTCTTTTGGTCTGGTATCAAGGTGCTTGTGCTCAGAGACACACAAAGGAGAGCAATGGTACATCCCACACGCATGTTGTGACAGCCACACACACTCGCACACACACAGCCAGACTTAGTTTTCACAGATCTTAACCACAGGACTATAAACTGCATTCTGATAGTCTTAGATCACTGCTGAAATGTCAAAATAAGTTTCAAATAGAAACTTTTCTTATTTTGCTTTGTCTTTTTAAATAATATCAACATTAAAGTTGGTTGGTTGGTGTTTTAATGCCATGCTAGCATCCTTGGATATTTTCATGCTGAGGAACAAGTTAAAAAATAACTACAAAAGAGTTAAATAAAAAATATTGACAAATATTTTTGAATAAATAAACTATTTAAGGTTTTTAAAATGGATTTGGGGTAAACTCTGTAAAAAGTTTCTTCTGAAGTGTTTAAAGGGTTAGTTCACCCAAAAATGAAAATTCTATCATTACTTGCCTACCCTAATGTCATTCGACACCTGTAAGACCTCTGTTCATGTTCAGAACACAAATGAAGATATTTTTGTTGAAATCCGATGGCTCAGAAAGACCTCCATTGACACCAATGTCATTTCCTCTCTCAAGACCCATAAAAGACACTAAAGACATTCTTACAAAGTTCATCTCACTACAGTGACTCCACTATACATTTTATGAAGTGATGAGAATAGTGTTTGTGCACTAAAAAACTAAATAACGACTTATATTGTGATGGGCCGAATTCAAAACAAAGTTTCGAACAATGAATCAGCGTTTCGATTGATGATTTGGATCGTGTGTCAAACCGCCAAACTGCTGAAATCACGTGACATGGCGATCCGAATCATGAATCGGATCGAATCGGAATAAATTCATAACTGTTCGAAACTTTGTTTTGAATTCGGCCCATCACAATATAAGTCGTTATTTAGTTTTTTGTGCACAAAAACTATTCTCATCACTTCATAAAATGATTGTAGAATCACTGTAGTGAGATGGGCTTTGTAACAACGTCTTTAGTGCCTTTATGGGTCTTGAGAGAGGAAATGACATTGGTGTCAATGAAGGCCTTTCTGAGCCATCGGATTTCAACAAAAATATCTTCATTTGTGTTCTGAAGATGAACGGAGGTCTTACGGGTGTTGAATGACATTTTTGGGTGAACTAACCCTTTAATATCAATAAACATCTCAGCCCTGAACTTGTGAGTTGAACAACCTTGTATGCAGTATGTATAAAATCCAAAAGTTTTATAGCACAAAATCATAACTGAATGCTATGTAATTTGATCAAAACAGAAACTGAAGAGGCAATCTACTAAATATCGTGCAGAGAAGACATACCCTACAACAGCAGCGGACAAACAAGATAATGTGAAGAAGAACAGATACAAGGACATTGTTCCCTGTGAGTATCACGTTTGACATCTGACTATACTTAAGTGCAGGTTGTGTAATTGTTCTGGTGCAACTTCAAGGTGCGTGATAAGAAAAAACAAAGATATTTTTGGACAATACCAGCAACACTTGTGACGTCAAGGGGTCAGAACAAACAAAAGATGGAGATGGAAAACTAATGCTGTTATTTTGCCAACGTGTTTTGCACAGGCCTTCATCAGGGCTAAAAGGTTACAGGTGTAGGCTATGCAGGTTCCTTTAAATAAAAACAAGGACAAAATGCAAACTTACAAACAATCAATGAAAAAAATTATATTATTCACCAATCACAAAACTAATCAAGCAAATGATACAACATCAAACCAATTATCAAATCTATAAAAAAGAGCACATAGCATCAAGTAGACAGCATGTGAGTGATGTATGATATATTATTATCTATATAAACCTAAAGCTCGCATACATCTTTAAAATGTCTGTTAAAGAGCTCTTCATCTAGAAAGCATCTATTGTGTACAAATACAAAAAAAGCAGATTTACAAATACTTTTACATTTATGTTATAAAAATAGCAGCTGTGGTTGCTAGAAATTCACCATAAAATGATAGCTGATAATTGTTCAGGTATTATGGGATGACATATTGGTCACCACATATGTTAAAGGTGTCATGTCACTGGCTTTAAAATATATTTATATATACTGTTGTCTGAGGTCAACTAATGACGTTTGTGTGTTTTTTACATTCAAAACATCATAACTAATAAGTAATAGGCTATTTTCTACACTGGTTTTGAGGCTTTGATGGACTTGCCGCACTGGAGACTTGGAAGTAAACGCCCACAGCTAGGATTGGATAAGATTTTCATATTTAATGTGCTTCTGCTCCCCTGTCAGTTCACACGAGGGAGAGATTGTTTTGAAAGCGGCAACCAAAATAATTATCTCAATCACAGGGCTTTTAAACGTCTTTATCAAACAAACACAATGATTTATTACTCATCCACCCACGATTGATTGGAATATTATTTTACTTGGCCCGGCCAATTGGTGGATGTAAGCACACGCGCACACACTTCAAATGTCAAGTCAAGAAAGAGTGAACAGCGCATATCAAGAAAGGAATGTTATTTCGCTATTTGAGGTTCATCGGCCTGCCGACGCGCTTATGTTTTAGTAGCCCGTCTGGAAAACACATAGGGAGACGTTGGGCTTTGTGAGTTCTGGCTCATACATGTCTGAGTCTGACCCTGAAACGCAATGAACCAACAAATAAGGGATTCTCCAGCCTGTGGCAACGTGCTAAGGTATGTTCTGTTAGATACGTACACATAATCAAAGCAATCTATAAAAAAGCAATATTATTACATATTAAAAACACGTTTTACTCACATTTGTGTGTTGCACCATTCCTGTCAGATCTAATATAGAAGGCACAGGGTTTTAATCTCAATGGCCCTCATTAATCAATCTTGCGTAGAAACTGGCGTATATGTTGTCGTAAGATTATGCTTACACTCCTCTCACCGCCTGATTTATGAAGCTGTGCGTACCTCTGCAATCCAGGTGTACGCAATACCTGCCCTTGATAAATGCCGTGACTGAAAACGATCGTCATTAGAATAACACACCCCTATATATTCAAGTCTCCGCCTCCCCTACGCCCTCATTTTATGCCATGGACACACGGAAGACAGCAAAAAAGCGAAACTTCTCCGACGTGGAGATTGGGCGCCTCAATCATCTTACTAGTCAGGGCACTGGTTATGACATAAGTCAATGGGCTGACTCCCTGATCAGTGCCCTGACTACTGAACTAGTGAGATGATTGAGACGCGCCCATCGAGATAATTACCAGGGAAGTGGAAAAAAGTGAAATAGTTTTATTTGGGAGTTAAAAGAGAAGGATTAAAGGCACCCAAAAAACAAATAAACATGGACCCAAATTACGAGTACTGTTAATAGTGTGGAGGTTGAGAAGCGCATTCCAGCAGTTTAAAGCTGTTCAGATGAGAAATTAGGCCTACCTCACAGTGCATTATTTTACAGCACATGTTTTGAAACAATTAGCATTTAATTTCGTATCACGGCCCATGTGTTGGGGTGTACGATATGATGATGTGATGTGGAGTTGCCTCCATTCATTCACATTAAGAATTGCATGACAATTTGTAAGATTCTTTTTATTATATTATTATGATTTTTATGATTAATGACGCTTATTGTTATTTAGAATAAGAATGTCGTTATTATTTATTTTATTAATATTTAAAAGAAGAAGAATGTAATTTTTATTATTTTGTCAGTCTGAATTATTCAGTCCCAGTCCGTGCGCAGCTGCCGTACAGGCTCGCAACTGGAGGAATACATGCCTCGCTTTGGTAGCCTATAGTCACACAAATTAAACATTGAAGTCTACGTTGCACAAAAATAAACACTGAAGTTTATAATTACAATGTTGTTGTTGTTGTTGTTTTTTACAGTGGGTCATAATATAGCATATATTTGTCAGTGCTAACTCCAAACGTGCGTACACCACCTCCTGAGCTGGCGTAGGATTTGAGCGTGCCCGAACGCCAACGTCCATATTGATAAATCTCAAAGTCACCGTGGGTTTGGGTGTACGCTGGAAATTTGGTGTACGCACTTTTGATAAATGAGGGCCAATATGTCTGCAAACGAGACTTGTTTACAAACAAATCTGCAGTGAAAGGAAGCGAAAACACACGTCTTCCCCACGAGAGCTAGAACTTCATTAAAAATGAATGAAGTATCACATTCCTAATATTAGGATCCGAATATATGGCTCAATATCTTGATATCTTCTTCAGCATGTTTACTGTTGCTAGCTAGCGCAATCCGATCAGCTCCATGAGTCGGTGGGCAGGGCTACTGAATTAAATGTGCTTATTATTCTGTAGAGGCGGTGTTTCGTCACGCAATGACGTCAAGGTGGGGTACATTCTGAGATTGATCGTTTTCTGAGCCTGGTGTCAATAAAAGTTTTTCTTTGACTAACAAAGAAAAGTTCAGCTCTGAAACTTAGAGGATATTCTTATATTACCATGACCTTTTATATATCAAATGCTCAAGAAAAAAAAGTTTATGTCTCTATTCATCACCACAGTGCTTTCTGTAAAAAAAAAAAAAAATGATGATAATAATAATTATATTATATATTGCATCTCAATCTAAAAAATAAAAAAATAATTACCATATAAAAATGCGGTATACATGTGTGCTGTGTAAACAGTACCATAAATTATTGTATTATACCCTACATACCATACCATACCATATAATATTTTATAAAACGTTAGTTCCAGTCCTTGATTCTGATTGGTCAATAGCTTTGTTTTATTCACAACGGTTCTGTGTAACAAAGCACAACACTCTTAGCAACCACAACATATGTTTGTTCTCATTTACATTGTTCATTGAAGCTTACTGCATTAGAAGAGCATTGTGAGAGAAACAGTGTGACCAAGAGTATTATTTCCTGCATTCAGATTTAGCATTTTCTTTTATGGTCAGTGCTATGTTCATAATAAAAAAATCTGGTGAATGTCCGAGATAACTTGTCCTTTTAACAGTTATGGGGTTTTCCCATAGATACAAATACTTCATATTACATCCTTTTATCTATAGGTTCATCTATGTTTTGACAATGATACCACTAGTCAAAGCATTTTTCAGCTGTGTATTGTTCCTGAGAGCACAAGTTTCATATAATGGAATACTAATATCACTTCTGTTGCTATTCATGGCCAGGGACTATTTTATTTTTTTCCAGCAGAAGGAAGGTTTTAGTGTTTTTACTTCATGACAGTGGCATTGACACTTTTGTTTCTGTTTAGCATCGGCGACCTTCAGCCGTGACTTAAGGCCCGTTCAAACCAAAAATGAGAACTTTAAAGATAACCTTAAAGATAACTCTATTAGCATCCACACCAGCAGATGATATTGTTCTGTTTGTTCTATACTTGTCCTAAGGACAAGTCACCCCCAATAATTAAAAATGCATTTTAATATAATTAGAAAAACATTTGCACATACTTGCAAATGGTTCAAAATGATTATTGGACATGGTTACGGCCTGTACGGTACCATTATATACTGTACTATAATACCATACCAAAATATACTGTACTTTACTGTATTGTAACACAACAGATGTTGTTTTGTTGTTCTCAGTTGTTACACTATAAAAGCTGATGTAGTATACAATGCAAAAAAAACGTGTGAGAGATTAGCACAAGATCTGTGCTGTGTGAAAGCATCACTTTGCGAACTGCTTAAAAAAACATAAAACATGATGATTGTAAAGATTACAGTAATGAGACATGCAAAGAGATGCTGACAACTATATTTTCTCAGTTGATCACAGCAGAGTAAAGCTCTCCCTCGTCACATCCAAGCATGATGCGGACTACATTAATGCCAGTTTCATTAAGGTAAGATGGTTATGCAAAACAAATACCATGCAATATTTACTAACTTGTACGCTAAATCCAATACTTTAATGCAGTTTAACAGAAAAAGTCAGGCTTAAAGAATCACTGACAAAATATGCTATTTGTTTTTTATTTGCTTCAGGGGGTGTTGGGCTCTAGGGCGTATATTGCCACACAAGGCCCGCTGCCAAACACTGTGCTTGACTTCTGGAGGATGCTGTGGGAATACAATGTGCAGGTGAGTGCTGGTTAAGTAGCGTATGACCATTTCACACACATCCCACTTCCTTTAAAGAACAGGCCCAACCTGTTCGATAAGCTTTGGGTTCGATCTCAGGCCAAGGAGAATCATTCACATGCAGAAATACCTCCATAATAATGCTCTCTCTCTCTCTCTCTGCAGGTTATTGTGATGGCTTGCCGAGAGTTTGAAATGGGAAGGGTAAGTTGTAACTGACAGTGTGTTAGGGGAAATGTTGTCAGTCACTGTGTCTTAAAGAAAACTTTTATGTTACATTTTTATTAACCACATCCTTCTCGCTCCGGAAAGGTGAAGCAATGCATCAAGCATGAAATTTTCTTCTACTTCTTTCTTTTCTTTTTTTTCTTCTTTTCTTTTTTCTTGAGCTCCCACCCTTTTGCAACTTTTGATATGGTTACAGTGCTTTTCTCATAGCGTAGGACAGCTGCATCTAATGAGAGCAGTTGAGTCTGAATGCTGCATTTCCTCTTTATTTCAGAAAAAATGTGAGCGTTACTGGCCGGAGTCAAAGGAGGATGTGTTTGTGTGTGAGCCCTTTACCATACACTATGTAAGAAACACTTCTTCCATCACTCACACCACACTTCCTGTCCTTGTGTTTTATTTACACATGCCTGAGTCTCAGCATTCATGTAGCAACTAATCTAAAACACTACATCAGTATCTTGAATTGCTAAGTGGGTGCAAAAAAAAAAAAAAAGATATCATTCTTTCACAACATCACCATATTTTCTTTGTATGCTGATATTTACAATGAAAAATTATAGATTACCATTGCCATTATAGACAGCTCACAATGTAAAAACAATTGTCTGTTAACAATACATGATATATAACAATATATGAACAATATATAAATATATATCACATCCATGCTTGCTTTTGTCTAGGAGTCTGATAAGAAAAAGGAAGACTATTTGATAAGGACGCTGAGGGTGACATGTAAACAAGTAAGTAGAACTTCTTTGGTTTATGAAAGCCCCTGATTTATCAGAAGTCAGTCCTCACCACAGTTTTGAAAAATGCTTTAAAACTGGGCGCGGTTTAGCGGCGGAGTAGAGGGAGACTGACAGCAGAACTATCATATGGTAACACTGTCTTCCATGATGTTCAACACACACTTCAGTTAAAATCTCAAGAAAATCTGGTTTAGGGTTTCATGACCCAAGTCATTCTGCTCTTATAGGCTAAGAATAATTAATTTGATTTTAATTATTTTAATCAATTAAGGTACTCAACAGCATATTTGAATGAAAGCACAAAAAAGGTTGTACTGTTATTCATAGCTTTTGTAATAAAGCTAAATTATATAGTATAATTATATACTTAATCTTTTTTTTTCTTCTTTCAATTTCCAGACTAGCTATTTACCAAAATAAGTGCTAAATAAGTACTTTACAGCCTGATCACCTGACACTTAAGTAAAGTTTGTCAAAATATAAAAGAATTGCTTTAGGTCAGACACTGTGTTGTAGTGGCCTGTGATGCATTTTTTTTTCTTGTGGAATGTCGCTGCGTAGTTTAATAGTCAAATAGTTCAGAAATTGTAATGGAACAAACATAAACGCAGCCAGGTGCTGACATTTCCGCAGATGTTTTGTAGTGTTCAAAGAAAACCACCAAAATGTGGTGGTTTGACTAGCTAACCAAGTTGCCAGAAAAAGAAAAAAAATTATATGACACCGGTTATTTCCAGGTGTCCCGGACACTGAAGCAGCTGCACTATGTGAACTGGCCGGATCACGGAGTACCGGACTCCATTCCTGCCATCCTGGATCTGCTGCAGGACATGCGGATATACCAGGATCATGATGAACTTCCCATCTGCATTCACTGCAGGTAAATCTGCTGTGATGGTCCGTTATGGTGAATATTTGCAGTGATTACAGCTGGGAGCTAATCAGACAAAACTGTGGTTATGCTGTGGCCAAAATTTGAATTTTTTGGTGGCCATGAACACAAGATTTGTTTCCATTTGTACTTTGTAACCATTGATAATGCCCACCAACATTCTCACGATCATTCGAATATACTCCAGGGTTTCTACTGATAGAAAGGCAATAATTATGTTTTAGTTGGACAGTTATCAATAAATCTTACAGTATGAACTTTGGAGGTAAATGATTTCCCATACTATCTCTAATTACCATTGAGATTTGCTATAAATCACAGTGTTATTAAATTACATTTTAAAAGTTTAACTTTAACTTGTTTATTTTTTTATTTACTTTAAAATGAAATCATTCATATGACTTCCCAGCAGTGTTATGTAGAAAACGTATGCTCAGGGCTGGACTGGGGTTTAAATTCGGCCCTGGCAAACCCAGCCCAACTGGCCCATGAGTTCCCTGTGAATGTTTTTGTTGGGTTGGGGCCTTAAATTGGAGTAAATTAATAAAACTAGGACAAGGACAAATAATGATAGATATTATCGAATTTGCTGCAAATGCAGATAAACATAATAATGCTTGTCACACAGAAATGCACTTGACAGTAAAGCACTGATGATTTTGAGCTAGGATACAGTAAAGTAAATTTACTGCTTTTAAATGCTGTCATCATTTACTCACTCGTGTCATTCCAAACCTGTATGACTTCCGTGAAACACAAAAGTAGATATTTTGAAGAATGTTGACAACCAAGCCATTTTGGTTAGGCTATCATTTGAATATAAAAAACAGACTCAAATTATTTTATTTTATGCTACACAGAAATAAATTCATTTAGGTATGGAATGACATTAGGGTGAGTAAATGGTCACATTTTTGGGTTGAACTAGCCCTTTAAAAACAATCACATTTTTCAAGAGTTAACACATAATTTAAGTACTACACTGATATCTATCTTTCATGAGCTATCGTTGAAATATAATTTAATAAAATTTCATTAGATCTATTAAAAAAGTTAATACAAATTTTAAAGAGGAAAAAAGGCTGTCTTTAATTCATGGTATCTAGACTTTAAAGCTGTTTTACTGTAGTTTAACTGTAACTGTTAACTTTCATTTTGTAAGATCATGGCAGTCACAGGGTAAAAAACATAGACTTTAAAAACCTTGCTCCTCATTATATGCCTATATGGTTTCTAAAATATATAAAACACGCACGCACGCACGCACACACACACATTAAACTAATTGTAATTTTAAAATATTGTAAACACCAATAGAAAATACAAAACAGGCCTCTATAAAAGTGATTTATATATTCTGCAATATTAGTTTAATTAATAATAGTAACATTTTTAATAAATGTTTCTTCCAAAACACCAAATTTCTTTGCTGTTAGTAGCTGCAAGGTAAATTTTACTTGTGGTAAAGTGAAACGTTTGTGTGTATTGCCGTTTTCCTCTTTACCCGTCATGAATACATGCTCGTGGCTGTTTTCAGCTGTTTCAACGAACCCGGTATGTTCCCATATCACACGATTGTATAAAACAAAAGTCAAAGTGCCGTTCATAGAGCACTATTTAAACGCAGCGTACGTTCGTCAGCGGCTGCGCTGTGCGGATATTCGCCTTTTGCAGTTCCATGCGCTCAAATAATAAATAAATACATCGAAAAAAAATGCCTAATATGGAGCGGTCTCTCTCGTTTTGGCCTGTCAATTCATAAGACAAACCAATGGGCCGCTGTCGTTGCATGTTTTCAGTGGCACAAAAAAAAAACAAAAAAAACAAACGCCCCAAAGTCCGTCGGCCCACCGGGAAAATGCCCGGTATGCCAGATTACCAGTCCAGCCCTGCGTATACTACACTTAAGAGTAAGAATGTAAGAAAAGCTCACTGTGTTTTCACTGTGGCTCATTCTCTTCTCACTGTGGACTGTTTGGGGATTTGCAGTGCAGGCTGTGGAAGAACAGGTGCATTGTGTGCCATTGACTATACCTGGAATCTACTGAAGAGACAGGTTAGAATTTTAAACATCTTCCTGAAGCTTTCATTGTTTCAAAGAACAAATATTTCTGCCTCTTACTCTAGGTCAGATGTTAATCTGATTTCCATTTGTTTAGATGATACCAGAAGATTTCAGTATCTTTGAGCTGGTAAAGGAGATGCGTACACAGAGGCCCTCTGTGGTTCAGACTAAGGTAAGTGGTTTCTCCTTAATTTGCCATCATCAATAAAAACTAAACCACCTCTATTTTACCTAATTAGTTCTCTTACTCTTAGGAACAATATGAACTAGTATACAGGACCATCAAATTGCTGTTTGAGAGATTTCTAGCAGAGATGGAAGAGCCAAACCAAAAGGTCAGATAAAACACCATTATTGCTCACTCTGTATTTACATAAATACCAAAATTACATCATTTTATTTCCCACTGATTAAGCTTTCCAGTTATGACACATTACGCATCACAGTCAGAGCATTTTGCTGGCCTGAGTCATGAAAAATTACATTTCATCATCAATCAGGTCCCAGCTTCCTTCTCACCTGTCACCATAAGCAGCGGGAGTGAGCTCTCAGATTTCAGCGACTCCGAATCAGACACTGAGACAGACTTCAGAGCGCTTCAAACTAAGCACAGGTCTGAAGAAATCTCTCATTTTAATGGCATCGATCCAGGAATATGTCACTCAAAAATGAAGAATTTATTCTCCCTTGTGCCTGTATGCCTTTTTTTTTCTTTCTTTGAACTGTTTTTGTACATACATACAATGAATGTTAGTGTAGTCCAGTGTTGGGTTGGGCCCCATTAACATTCATAGTATGAACGGAAAAACTGACAAATGTCTGTAAGCTTAAGTGTGTAATTTCTGCTCCAATAGCATCCCCAAAGAAAAAAAAAAGAAAAAAAAAGGTTTTAAAAAGATTTCTTTAAAGACTCACCCATCTGCCATTGGCCAAAACAGATCACCCTCAAACTAATTCCCTGGGTTGAGCCGGTGTTGCCGTGTCAGGCTGCGCAAAAAAACAAAAAAAAACAGATGTTTTGATATTACCACAAACCACAGTTTTAACACCTTCTGGAGAAACCAGCTAACTGAGGACCTACTTGAGTTCACACTTCACCTTTAAATAGAAGCCTAATTGTAATCAAAAAATCTTCAATTGTTTCATGTCTAAGGCTCACTGTGAATTTTGTTTTATTTCTGATTAACAATATAGTTCTCTGTTAAAACAGGAGTAATAAAATGGAAATCCTAATGGATGAACACAATCACATTACACAGGAAATAACTTCTTGGCCACAGCCTCATTTACATCCATTCAGTCAAGAGGTCATCTCCACCAATCTCGACCAAATGAGTGAGGCCCAGATTAACTATCAGAGGTCATTCATAGCGCCAACTCCTCAAACAGACCGTCCAACCTGTGGATATCAAAGGACTGAGCCATCCACCAGCTTCAACGCTAATCTTACCCCAGCTGCATGTTCAAATGATCCCATCAGCCTACAGGAGCTGGGGCCAAATATGAAGCATCTGGAGTGGGAAGAAAACCAATATGTTAGTCCTGTTAACCACATGCCTATTATCTCCAGCACCCTCTGCTTCACTGTAGAAGATCCTTATTTTGGTCCGGAGTCTTTACCGGCTACAGACAATCCCAGTGTTATGGGCTCTATGATTCACGAAATCTGGATGGAGAACCCTTGTTTCACAATACCTAGTTTAGAGCTTAATAACCAGGTGATGGAACTGCCAAAACATGACTGCAGTGACAAAGGTATGAACACCTGTGACTTTTAACAACCGATTCTCTCAAGAATTATTTATGATGGATCACTTATGATCATTTTTTATCATTTAAATAAAGGTGCAAAAACACCTTCATCTGATGAAGACAGCCCTCCTCCTTTGCCAGAGCGAACTCCAGAGTCTTTTATACTCGCAGATGAAATTAATGGTTAGTCCAACTCAATGTCTAAAAAAAACACAATGTCCACTTCTCAGTTCTCACCAATGTGATTTCAGATTTATATATATACCATTATATTTATTTATATTTTGAATTGGCTTTTATTTTCATATTTTGATTAGCATTGGTCATTTTTGTTATTCATTTTGTAATACTTCTATTAAGCTCTAAGAAAATGTTAGTTTAATTTGTTAACACTTAAGCATAAAGTAATAGAAATATATTAATACATATTTGTGGTACCTATGAGCTCATATAATGTGCATTACATAATGCATTAAGTTGCATAGTTGCAACATTTTTCATTTTTGTTTAGGATTTTTAAATGTAGGTGTTTCCATATATATATAATATAATATATATTTTATTTAATATATCCTTTTTTATTATCTTAGAACATGAAATGAACATGATTTTTTTTTAATATATAGGCTATCACTATATATGGTGTTGTTTTCAGATATCAGTGAAACCAGTGAGCTCTTGACATTGGTGATCTCAAACAGCTCAGGCTCTGAGACTGTCAACATTGGTGAGCATTATGCAGACTTGAACATTTGTATCTAGTCTATAGATACAGAAATGCAGAAATGTGACAGTGGTCTGACAGCACCTGTAAATCTTCCTGTTTTCTCTAAAAAGACAGCCCGCCCTCACCTGTACCCCCACTGCCTGAGAGAACTCCAGAGTCTTTTGAAATGGCCACGGATAAGGGTATGACAATCACAGGCATAGATGATGAATTGACGTCAAATTTCATCTGGTCACTGTTTGTACCTTTTCTAATTTTCATCTTATTTTAAACAGATTTAGTTCAAAATGTGACACAGGAAAAGCCACAGGATGTTGTAATGAGAGTTGGGAAATCTTCAGAATGGTCTGGGCAAACATCTGAAGCTCAGACAGACATAAAACGATCCTGGTCGAGAAGCAAGGTGAGCAGATGTATTAAGATCTATTTGAATCGTTGTAGCATATTAAAACAAAGAAAAAAAAAACTTTGGGGATTTTTTTATTTATTATTTTTGCTGAGCGTATTTAAAAAAATAATAATATTATATTATATATTAATATAGTATTTCTTTATTTCAGAGCTTAAAACTTAGAATGTCACTTCCTGGTAAGTAATATATATTTAGCATCTCCAAGCGAAACTGCAATAGGCCTACATTTATTTTGGCAAGTCTTGACAACTTCCTTTTTTTCCTGCAGCATCATCTATTCCATTCAGTCCTATAGCGATCACTAGTCACAGCCCTTCTCCCCTACTGTACAAACATCCACAGGGTAAGACTCAACACAGTCTACAAGGAAATACATCTAAAATGTAACTTTGAATTTGCTCTACATAAAGAGAGACATATGGTATGTTGTAACAAGCTAGCTGACAACATCAAGCAAGGGAAAACATGCTGTATTAAATGCAATATTAAAATTAATCTATGAAATTAGTTCAACAAAGCAAACAAAATACCATATCTACCGATGTATGAATATTGAGAATCGACTAACGGTAATTAAAAATAACGTTAGGCCTTACAACATTAATAAACGAACCCGTAACAAAACATTTTTCACGTTATTATGTTTGATAGTGCAAATGACAAGATACTTGACATTTCCACAGCATAAAAAGTAGGCGAAATTCTTTTAATCACAAGCAAAGTGCAAACGAAGCTGAATGCTACTGTAGCTAGCTGAGGTGAAATTCTAGACTAACGTTACTATATTACCGCTCTTTAATGAATAAAAAATGTCCCCGTCGCATATTTCATGATTACTGGTTGTTGTTGTTGCATTCTCTTACTTGTCCTACTTTCAAAGTCATGCGTCGCTGTGATCAGTTGTGGTGATGTTGTTATGGTATTCGGAACTTTTGAAGGGAGGAACTTAAAAAGACACTTACCAGTCGCCACCTACTGTCTCCAGTTTGGACTCGACTCCCGACACCCAATTGCCTGCTCGTAATTGAAGATTCAATTATTTCTGGGATTGCCTCCCCGAAATAAAATAATACAAATCTCTGCAGAATAATTTTTGGATGTAAAATAGTAGTCTAAGGTCTAGAATTGTTGGGCGCGTAGCCTGTCAAGTTAAGCTGATAGGCTGATAAGATTACAAAATATTTTATTATAAATAAAATCTATTATTATTATAAGAAACCTTTAAAGAATCAAATCATAGGCTAATTTCAATTAGGCTACAATACATATTTTAAAGGCCATTTTCTCAAAATAATTTTTTCTCCTGCACGTCCGGAGTCAGAAATCTCCACTTCAGCAGCATTTACAGTAGGCTACATACTCCAAACTTTTTATTTTGTATCCATATTCTGAAGGTTTTTGGTTTGTTCATATGTAATTGATTGTAATTGTAATATGTAATTGTAATATGTAATTGTAAAATCAATTGATTTTATACATTTTATTTCTTTCTTTTTTTTCTGGCTGTTGACATTATTTTTCAGAATTATGGAGTAGCCTAATAAAAAGGGGTCCAAAATCCCCTCTATAATAACCTTTAACTCTTCATATATTGGCTCTAATATGTCAACAAAATTAAACAAAATCACATTTTACCTGGCTTAATCCACTGTTCAGATTTCCATTCGGTGTGTATGTAAATTAGTGCATACTAATTAAACAATGTAGGCCTATCATTTGTGTTTTTAATAAAACATGTCAGAGGACTTGTAATCCTGTAAACTTGGATTTTTTTGTGCAATTCTTAATGTAAACAATCGACTGAGGATGTATGGTGATCGCTAGTGAATATTTTTACCCTATTCACCTGGGAAGGCTTGCCTAAAGGACAAACCTGTCACGTGTTATTCTTGTTAATTGTTTTTTCAATGTAACCTTTTATTACTTAGGCTACTTTTTATTTTTGACCACAGAATCTCTTCTACACACCCTAACACCACATGCGCAGACATCTGAGACATTCAAACCAGTTCCAGGGACAGGTAGGCTACTGTATATCACATATCCATCTAACTAAAACCACAAATGTAATTGTTAATTAATATACAATTAACATTTTTTCTGATATACATATGCATGCACTCACAGTACGTTTTGGTGTTTTGTTTCATAAAGAAAGTGTTACTCCACCACTTCCTGAAAGAACTCCAGAATCTTTCATTTTTAACACAGAGAAAGGTGCAGTATACCGTACAGTTTACAGTACACAGGAAAACTGTACATCTACGTTTGTTAAAGCTGAGAAAATATTTCCGTTAAAGTGTCTGACAGCGCCCCCTGTCTGCCAGCTGAGGCGGAGCAGCACAGACTGAGAGTGGGCACATCATCTGAATGGTCAGGCAGCTCCCAACCCAGATCATCCCTGGACAGTTCTTGGACCCG
Organism: Pseudorasbora parva; assembly: GCF_024679245.1. Classification (NCBI taxonomy): domain Eukaryota; kingdom Metazoa; phylum Chordata; class Actinopteri; order Cypriniformes; family Gobionidae; genus Pseudorasbora; species Pseudorasbora parva. The sequence goes on along the minus strand of NC_090177.1, from coordinate 20,874,459 downwards.
AAGCAAGGTTACATTGCACTTACCATCATACTCTACCTACATTTTATACTATATGCTTAACATGAATTTTGTCAACATTTAGAAGTACACAAGCATATAGCTGACCTCAATGCATATAGATTAAAAACACAAAACTATAATTTTCATGGAGTCCTTAACTTAAGGTGCTGCGCTGTGACTTTTTTGTATGATGAATGCTTGACTAATTCTTACCAAATGTGTCATTTCCTAACAGAGTGTCAGAGCAAAAAGTTCAAAACAAGGTAGGTTGGTGTTTCCATTGTGCCCTCCTACACCTCAGTCACCAGTGTCATTACATCATAATGTGTACAAGCAAATTTACCCTCTCAAGTGCACTGCAGCGTAGTGTTTGTCACTTTACAACAGAGATAAAGAGGGCATACTATTATTGGATCTATGTGTGCACAGCTGTGTTTAATTTTACAGAGCCTCTATCTGTGGCTCCGCTGACTCCTCCAGTCTCTGTAGCCATGGCAACTGGAAGCAAAGGTGAGTGACAGCATAAATCCCTTGACAGTGATTGATATCAGAAACTGCATAAGCTAGACTACATAACCTTACTTTAGCTCGCCTTTTGACCAATACAGTAGAGCACCAGACAGCAGCAAGCAGTCAGCCAGCAGAAATGGGACCAACAGAGAACCAGTCAAACAGAGGGAGAGAGAAAACGTCACTGGTCAGCAAGGCCAGGACAAAGGTTCAACTTCTAAAGTCTCAGTATTTGGTACATGTAATGTGCATGGCACAATAAACATGTCAAATCCAGTTTGTTGATGGCTAATAAACATTACATTTTGTACACCCTGTTTTCCATTGAACCCACATACTGAAAATGTTATCTATTGCCTACCTTGAATACAGGGGCTGTTCACACGGATTGTTTTTGCATTCCATTGCACAGCTTTTCCATGTTTTTCCATTGTGCTCACGTCTTTTGTTTTTTGTAGCCGCAGCTGTTCCTTAGCTAAGTTAAAGCCACCATGAAATCAAAATCGACAATTAAATTTTTTAATAGAGTATTGTAGTATTTATTATAAATGATTTATTTGTGCTCATCATTATTTTTTAAAATTCATGTCTTTTTTATTTTATCTCAAAATAACTACCCCTTCTTTGCTCAGATGACGTGTTTATTGGAGCGAGGCCAGGAAAACCTGTCAATCAGTTTAGCTACACTGATTCATTTTTGTAATGCGCTGCACAAACTTCACAGAGAAGAAACCGAGACGGCAGAAAGCGGCATCTTTCTTTATTTTTATAAAAGCACATTTGTTTTTATCAGGAGTGATGCAAATAAAATGGAAGGATGCATGAGAATGAGAGTATTTTAAGTTGTTTCCACTAACATAATGAGACAAAAGTATTTGCCGTTGTGGAAGTCTCACTACTACAGTCCAGTGATGAAATGTGTTCTGGAAATTGGAAGCATTAGTAGCCACTGTACCTGCTGTCTCCTCGTGGAAAGTACTGGTCAATATAAATTTATTAAAGTAACAAATCAACAATTCGTTTTTTTATTTGAAGCAATCAGGAATCTGGGGGACTGGACATGAACATGAGCCTAGGCCCCCAGGCCTCCTTGTGGCTACCCTTCTGGTTTGAACAGTGCACTCTTGTCTCAAATCTTTTGCAGCGTCTCGCGCAAGTCCTCAGAGCTCAAGATGAAAACGCCACTGTAGACCATGCCCAAAGCAAAAACGTGTTCTGTGTGAACGGCCTCTTATGTGTGAACAGTACTTGCTTTGGATATAAGATTCTATACATGTAAATACATATTTCTTTTCTTACAGAGTATTAAGTTTCTGAAAGGAAGACAGAGACGTATGTATAACCACTTCTACTTGTCCTTGTTGATATAGGGGTGTTTCTGCAACTACGGGCACTTTTGACTATCCCAATTTTTAAAAAATCAACCTTTTTGAATTTACATTTTAACCATCATGGTCTGTAATACATATAACAATGTACACAAAATGTAATGTAGTCGTTAAGATTTTAATCTGGAACATGTTTATTTTTTAAGTTTTTTGGGTCATCTTCTTAAAAAGTGTCCTTACCGCAACGTTACAATAACGTTCATTTCATAAATTTTCCTTTATTTGTTTCAAAAAAAAAAATATCATATTTAAATAGCTTTTTCAAATTTTACGCAGTTTTGTAAATACTGATATAAAATAATAATATACAAAATAGGGAATTTCATGTTTTTTTCTATGCCATGTAAAAAAATTACAGAAACCTTAGATGTCAATTGTCTCCATACGCACAAAATTTAACATTTTTTTTTTTTTTGTAACAGATTTTGCAATTTCAATGTGTAAATCATGTCAGCTTAAGTGTTAAAATATTTTTTTTGCAAATTAAAATGTGAAAAAAATAGAAATAGAGCAGTGCTGCGGTAATGACATCTTGTGTCGGTAAGGACACAATGTTAAAGTGCCACGAAATCAAAAACAGGCTAAAGAACAACAGTAAAAGAAACAGGTATTGCATGCAGGATACTGCAAAACTGCTACTTAATAACTCTTTTAATTAACTCTTTTAACTGCTTTAAAAACATTTACATTTACATTTAATCATTTAGCAGACGCTTTTATCCAAAGCGACTTACAAAAAAGGGGAGAGCAATAGAAGCAACGAAACAAACAAGGGCAACAACCTGTAAGAGCTGTAAGAAGTCTCAGTTAATAAGCACAGTACACAATTTTTTTTTTGTTTTTTTTTTTTTTTGTTGGGACAAACAAACAAAAATTAATGGAAAGTTAAGTGCTAAAAACATTGTCTCCTAAAGTTGATGCTGCACAAACCTTAGTAATAAAATAACACAAACCCATAGCACTAACAACATCTCACCACAACATTTTTTCTCATTAATGTACACACAGCACCCCATAATGTCAGAAAAACACAGAATTGTTGAAATTTTTGCAGATTTATTAAAAAAGAAAAACTGAAATATCACATGGTCCTTAAGTATTCAGACCCTTTCCTCAGTATTTAGTAGAAGCACCCTTTTGATCTAATACAGCCATGAGTCTTTTTGGGAAAGTTGTTCACACCTGGATTTGGGGATCCTCTGCCATTCCTCCTGCAGATCCTCTCCAGTTCTGTCAGGTTGGATGGTAAATGTTGGTGGACAGCCATTTTCAGGTCTCTCCAGAGATGCTCAATTGGGTTTAAGTCAGGGCTCTGGCTGGGCCATTCAAGAACATTTTAAGGGTCATTGTCTTGTTGGAAGGTGAACCTTCGGCTCAGTCTGAGGTCTTGAGCACCCTGGAGAAGGTTTTCGTCCAGGATATCCCTGTACTTGGGCGCATTCATCTTTCCCTCGAATGCGACCAGTCGTCCTGTCCCTGCAGCTGAAAAACACCCCACAGCATGATGCTGCCACCACCATGCTGGTGATATTTTTCTCCACACATACCACTTAGAATTAAGGCCAAAAGTTCTATCTTGGTCTCATCAGACCAGAGAATCCTTATTTCTCACCATCTTGGAGTCCTTTAGGTGTTTTTTAAGCAAACTCCATGCAAACTGTCATGTGTCTTGCACTGAGGAGAGTCTTCCGTCGGGCCACTCTGCCATAAAGCCCCGACTGGTGGAGGGCTGCAGTGATGGTTGACTTTTACAACTTTCTCCCACCTCTGCATTTCTGGAGCTCAGCCACAGTGATCTTTGGGTTCTTCTTAACCTCTCTCACCAAGGCTCTTCTCCCCGATAGCTCAGTTTGGCCAGACGGCCATCTCTAGGAAGGATTCTGGTCATCCCAAACGTCTTGCATTTAAGGATTCTGGAGGCCACAGTGCCAAGTGGAGCAGAAATGTTTTTGTAACCTTGGCCAGATCTGAGCCGTGCCACAATTCTGTCTCTGAGCTCTTCAGGCAGTTCCTTTGACCTCATGATTCTCCTTTGCTCTGACATGCACTGTGAGCTGTAAGGTCTTATATAGACAGGTGTGTGGCTTTCCTAATCAAGTCCAATCAGTATAATCAAACACAGCTGGACTCAAATGAAGGTGTAGAACCATCTCAAGGATGATCAGAAGAAATGGACAGCACCTGAGTTAAATATATGAGCGTCACAGCAAAGGGTCGGAATACTTAGGACCATGTGATATTTCAGTTTTGATTTTTATAAAAATCTGCAAAAATGTCAACAATTCTGTGTTTTTCTGTCAATATGGGGTGCTGTGTGTACATTAATGAGAAAAAAATAACCTTAAATGATTTTAGCAAATGGCTGCAATATAACAAATACTTTCCGTACCTACTATAATATATATATATATATATATATACTTCAGTACTAATACTGTCATTTAATTTAAAAAGAATGTAAAGTAAACCTTGAATTTGTCTCTACCGCGACACAAGGTCTTTACCGCAACACCTACATTTGCTGCGGTAAAGACATGTTGCGGTAATGACATTTTTGCTAATATTTTAGCTAATTGCAGCTAGCAAGGCCTACTACATTAGTTTTGACTCTTAGCATCTTAATATACAATAATTTAACAGTAATTTACATTTATTTTTTAAATGTAGTCCAAAATACACAGTTATTAAGCTGAATGGTAAGGACGCACAATAAATACTAGAGCAGAAAAGATCATGTTTACCTTATTTTTTTGGCATCTTCTGAGTGAGGTAGTGTGGTGGCCCAGTCTGTCAGAAATGTGCTCAAGTGATAATTTCTGTTTCCATAAAAACTAGACTTGTTTGTGTTTAATGGCATTTCATAATAAAAGTTTTTTTTCATTGTTGCGGTAAGGACTCAAAAGTGTGGGACAGGCACATTTAGGTTAAAAAATCATAAAAATGATCAGTAAATAATACAAAGAATTTTAAGATGATTTAAATGAATTTGTATATTAAACAAGTCCATTTGAAATAATATCAAATTTTAATTAAATTAGCTTATGTTATGTATCTCAACATTGAGACCACAGGTGTGGGACACTAACAAAAATGGTGTTTTGAGCTATAAACGCTTCATAATATTATATTAAATCATATTACTCAGTAATTATATTTTTTGTCAAGGTGTGTAATGGCACTGTGAATATATTTATAAAGCATCATATGACAAATTTTAACATAAATCTAAAATTTCACTGCTGGGACTTAAAAGTGCCCGTAGTTGCAGAAACACCCATAGCTAATTCTATTAAATGCAGTTCTATTAAAATAAACATTTAAAATGTTAGTTCACTCAAATAAAAAAAATTCTGTCATTAATTACTCACCTTCATGTCGACACCCGTAAGACCTCCGTTCATCTTCAGAACACAAATGAAGATATTTTTGTTGAAATCCGATGGCTCAGAAAGGCCTTCATTGACACCAATGTCATTTCCTCTCTCAAGACCCATAAAAGGCACTAAAGACGTCGTTACAAAAAGTTCATCTCATTACAGTGACTCCACAATCATTTTATGAGGAGATGAGAATAGTTTTTGTGCAAAAAACTCAGCAGTTTGGCGGTTTGAAACATGATCCGAAACATGAATCGATACACTGATTCATAACGGTTCAAAGGTTTTACGGGTGTCGAACGACATGAGGGTAAGTAATTAATGACAGAATTTTCATTTTTTCACTAACCCGTTTAATGAAATGACAAGCAGCTGCATGTGTGTGACTGTCATTTGCAGCAAAAACAGCCCCGCCTCCGATCCCGCCCCTAGCCCCACCGTCAGCAGTGCCCCTCGCCCCATCGTCAGCCCCACCCCCAGCCCCGCCTCAGTCTGTTCCACCACCCTATGGTGCTGCTGTTGGATTCTTATTTTGTAAGCTATGGTCCTCTTTTCGTGCATTTCCTAATTACCAAAATGTTTTAAAACGGATGTTCTGAAAGTTGACACCAGATGGAGCCACTCCATTTTAAATTTCCTCAGTTCATGTTGAGACCTGATGATACTATTTCATCACGTGATGTTAATAACAGTTAATAACTCCTTTCTTACTCCACAGCTTTTGGATCTCGTTTTGGAAAACCAAAGGGCCCACGAAACAAACCAGAAACATGGGTCTAGTTCATGTCGAAGTTGAAAGAAAAGGAGAACAGCCTTGCAAGACAGTGCAACGGGATTTACTGAGCAAAGATTTCTTTCAGCCTCAGAGAGACCAGCACTGTGGTTTTTGAGGGATAGTAGACCAACCACTGACCTCACACAACAGATGGACACGTCTATTGTGCAATGCAAGAGAATGGCCTGTTTGAACATTGAACAATGTAACTAAAATGTATATACAATTATTATAATTGTGCAACTAAAGACAAGATAAGATGAATGTACTGAAATGCACACTCCTCGAATCTCATAGGTAACATAAATTAACTTTTTTAATGTATTTTATAATGCATACAGCTGCACAGGTAACCATGCCCAATCAAGACCTTATAGATTACATAACTTTAGGTGTACATTTGGTGCAAGGTCTATCTGAAAGAGAGGAAAATGACAAATAATTGTGTATAAATGCCAAGTTTATAGTCTGACGTGTTTAACTGTGTTTGCTCATTTGCATACTTTCTGGTACAGTGAAAGAGCCCCATTTAAGAAATGCTTCGCCTTGGTACACTCATAAAATGGTTTATTTAAAAAAATACAGAAAAAGTCTATGCATTCCATTGCATTTTTACACAATTGAAAAGATCCACATGACAGTTCTATTAAATGTAACTTAGCATTTACAAAACATTACTTTGACTATGTTCATAATTGACCATCTAATTAGTCTTTAAAAATCAATGAAATTGAAAACCTTTATACAAATATCAAACAGAGCAAATCATGAATCAAACACAGAGAGCATGCCTTGATCCCTAAGTGGATGTTTCCTATATTACAAACGACCATCGAAAACCTGATCAACACAAAAAAGAATCTAGCTGCCAAAATTCAGAAGAAACATAGAACGCTAAACATCATGTTTATTTTAATATACCATGAAACCGTAAGGTGTAAAAGCATAATCGTGTTACTGAGTGGAGAACATGTCTGTGTATATGGGAAGATTCATCTTAATAAATTGGTAAATAATGACTTTCGATTTAAGAAAAGTATATTTTCTTTCATTCAATTGAACCGTTAATCTGCAGAATCTGAGAAAGTGCCACTGAATAGTGGGGAAAATGATTACGGTTTAGGCTTTCCAACCTGCATATATAATCGTAATCCCAATTTAAAAACTGTGGGAAATAGAAGAAGGAGATATGATTCATATTGCACATGAATTTAACATTTCAATGTCATTTACCACCATTTTTTTTTGAATGGTCATTCTTTGGTGGCTGATAAAAGTCACCTTCAGTTGATTCTGGATTAGTAGAATTAGCCATTTTACAATAATAAATACCCAATCATTACTTATTGCCAAACTTTATGAAATTCCATCGCAATTAATGCTTCGTAAAACTTGTATAACACCAATTAGCTTAAAAGCAGACAATTAAAGACTTGATAGAAGGCACTCATTTTTACAGGACGCATTTGATTAGGGAAAGCCATTAGATTGTTTTCTTGAAACCAGGATCAATGTGGACTGATTGGTTTGCTGGTGTGAGATTACATTCAAATCAGTCATTAGCAATACTTGGCATCAATGGAGAAGCACAACTACTGCCCACCACCCTTTCAAAAACATTGAATGCCTGCTTTAAAACTTCATCCCATTCAAAACAACCACATTAAAGTGATAAAAACCATTACTGACACAACTACACTTAGCAAGTGGAAGCTAAATTGCATTTATCCAACTAAAACAGATAGCATAGTCACCATAGAATGCTTGTCATAAATTACTATGGATAACTTCAGTTCAGACACATAAGAAACATTATTGTTATGTAATAATACTGGGCATATACCTTCTGCTACTACTTATGAATAATATCAAACGTTTTTTGAAGGAGAAAAATTTGAGTTTGATTTGGGGAGCAGGCTATGGGAACAGCAACATACAATAACAGTTTTCTGGTACAAGAAAAGCATAGGAATTTATTCATACCATGTTCATGTATATTGTTGAGTTGATTCATATTTGCACTCACTAATTTTCAGAAAAGATTCAACAAATGCTTAAAATGGCCGAAGCAACAGAAATAATAATTTGGAACATTTAAAAAAATGGTGACATGTCAAAGACAGACAAAACACAAAAGGTTAAAACATAATTAAGTATGATTTAAAAAAAATAGGATTGGACTCAAGCCGTCTTGAGCTACGGAAAGGCGCTATATAAATAAAACTTCTTCTTCTTCAAACTACTTGTATGAGCTGGATCATGTGTGAAATCCAAATGGAAGCTTGTTTAGATCCATTTGAATCAAGCGCTGCACCTTACACAAAGCTCATTCTAACATGTCAGAATTATAGGGTCAAGAGCTCAACAAATCATACAAATCCCAATAATGGAAATAAAATGGATTAGATTACTAGAAAGCTTCAACGTGAACACAGTAGGAGACTTGACCAAATGAAAAGGCATCATTATGTTGCCCCTGAGTGCAGGTTTGGTTATTACATTTCCATCCAATTCTCTGCTAACGTCCGGTCGTCGATGGAATATATCTTTCTAATCCAAAATAAAAATATAAAAGAAAAAGCTCAGTGGCTCCTTTATACACTACAGACAGAAAATGAATGAGACAAATACATTTATGACCATGATCTTAAAAGACTAAAGGACAAAAATAAATAATTAAAATGAACAAACAAATGATCAACCCTCACATGGGAGGCAAAATCCTATTTTCTGCATAAATGAGAGGTAATGCACAGGTTCCTCTTCGATAATTACTGCTATTTCTCATTCCAAAAATAATAAATTTTCCTTCAAGCAAAGTGTTTTAAACCAAAACCAGCGGATGGTCAATTAAAAAGCAAATATCTCTCACTTGAAATTGACACATCTCTCTAGTCTATCTTAAATACGTCAGAAACTTCAGAGTGACGCTATGGGAAGAAAAAAAAAACATTTTTCTCTTTAAGATATGATTGCTGCTCTCCACTTGTGACAGGCACTTTTTTCCTTGTTTGTAAAACCAATTAGCAGATGCACATGACGGCCTGGGAAACAACTGGAAAAGTCCTTTTGAGAGATCGTTAGTTCATCTCATTTATAATAATATATAAACAAATATAAAACAATACAGAGTAATCAGCAAAAATATATTTCAAATTAAATACTTTGGCTGAGAAAAACCTAAAAAGTACTCGTGGGGTCATTTTGTTAACCAAAATCTAAAAAAGAAAAATATACAGTCTTCATCATTTTCAGGCAAAGTCCAGATATTCCTTTTTGTTTGTTTTTTTTACACGGTGGAATGTCAGTCAAGTCTGTTAGGTGAAATAAAACTCCACCCCTCTGCAAAAGGAAGGATTCGGAAGTCATTTGTGGAAATCCGTGGACCTGCTGCCATTGAGTGAGGAGTCTGATGCAGGCTCGGCGGGAGCCTGTGGAAGCATTTGCTCTGGTGTGGGCGAGGACAGAGGGCTGCTCTCCGAACAGGGAGTGGCGGAAACAGTGTGGGCGGATTTAGCCGGTTGCGGAGGAGTGGGCTGCGGCTCTCTTGGTGGCGTGGCGGGCCTCTGGAAAACCAGCGCGTTTGTTTCCGCCACCCCCCCTTGTGCCGTGTCTGTATGTAGCTGGGTGCAGGAGGTGACTTTGGTGTCCGGGTGAACGGGGGAAGGACATGATGTGGAACACAGGTCCTTGGTCTTGACGTCCTTTGACTCCACCTCCTCTTCCTCGGAGTACTGCTTTAGACGGATGTGCCAGGCCAGGCTGCACACGGCCGAGACGGTTTTAAACTGGTGGATCACGTTGCGAGGGATAAAGTAGATGTCGTCATCGCAGAGCTGCATACGAACGTAGCGGATGCCTTCCCGCCGTAACTGGTTGAGTTTGGCATCGTCCACCCACTGGACACACTGGAAAGAGAGGGGCATTATGGGAATACTGGCCTATTTAACACCTGCCTGTCCTTACATCATCTCCACACCCGTTTGGAATCACATATTCATTACTGCTCATCCAACAACACATCATCAAAAGATCAGATTGTGGTCTTCAAATACTTATAAATTATACATTAATCAAAACAGCCAGTTTTTGAAAGTTTGATGCTTTGAAATTAATTCAACTCAAAACATCTGAAAAGTGTATAAAAGATGATGTATTCAATATAACATGCAATATTACATATAGTTTTTAAGATTAGTTTAGCGGACAAATGAGACTTGACTGATATCATTAAAATAGAAAAACATCTATATTTTACTCCTGTCATTCATCTTCAGAATTTAATAGTTCACTGTTGTCAAGATACTGGAACTGACACATTCAGTAAAACACCTTGAAATAGACTGATATCCAATACTATTTATCAATTGATATCACGGGGAGAAACTGCCAAAACATTACAGCCATAAATTGTAAACAATATCGAAGTTAATTTACTTTTGACTAGGGCTGGGTATCAATTCAGATGTTCCAGTTCGATTTAGATTTTCAAGCTCTCAATTTGATTCGATTTTAATTCACGATTCGACTCAACGAATATCATTTTGATTTAATCCTATATTTATTCAAATGAACAGTTAATTTAAATTTAAGTTTACAAATGTCTCATTAATAAAACGAAATTAAGAGCCATTAGGGTACACTTGGGTACATTAAAACACAGCCCAACTCTATATTTCAAATGCATGACGCACTGAATAGACAATGTTGATGCAAGATGAAAAACTGATACTGAAAATTGGAAACAGAAGTCAGAACAGTCACATACCTTGATCAAACAGGATCAGGTTATTTTTTGTTTTAGTTAAAGCTGCTGTCCGTAACTTTTTTGGGTTAAAAATCATCCAAAATATTTTTTTTGAGCAAGTACATAACCAGCCAGTGTTCAAAACTGTCTGCTTATCTTAGCTCGATTTACAACGGTAAGCGTGTAATAATGATTTTATTTCTAATGGTACTGGTGGATTTCCATGGGAAATTCCGTACACATAAAGAAGGAGTCCCGGTAACCGGCTATATTGCTCTGTTTCCTATTCATGCGTTGTAAATGCAAAAGTCTTCGGAGTGGCTACAGAAAAAAAAAGAGAGTTCAAACAGGCCGATGCGAAAACGGATAAAAATGGCTTGATAAAAAGGTGGTGTGACCTCTGTGTTTTTTCAGCATTTTTTCTGTTGGACAAGCAAGACATTTCAATGGTTGAATTAGCTAATGTAACAGTAGCACACTTGTTTGCTTAATTCATACATTTATGGAGTGCATTATGGTAAACATCAGTTATTTTGTGCTTGCTATGAGAGGGAGCAATTCACCTCTACTTCACAATTTGTTGGTATATGCCGATTAGAAATTAGACTGCTCAGTTATGGATACACATTAGTCATGTAATGCTGATGTTAACATTAACAATTTGAAAAAGTATAATTTGCACAGTTTAACGTGATATGATAAACGATCGTTAGATTTAATCATTGCGATTTATTGCAATTGTTTCCCCTTTAGTTGGTCAGAAGAAAAGTGGATGTTAGCTACTTGTTCAGATGGCATTCTTATGTCGATCATAGCCTACTTTCAAACAGTAGAGTCTGTGATTTAAATGACAGTAGGGTAGCTTATCCACACTGGTGCGGTGACCGACAGCCGCACAGTCTCCCTCCGCGCTGTCGTGCCGAGGTACAACTCACATAAAGTTGATAATTCCGCGACTAACTGCAATTGCAGTTTTCAAACAGAGATGGTGACAAAGAGGAAAAACTACGGACTGTAGCTTTAAAACAAACATAAACTCTCACAGCATTAGCTGTAACACGGTGAGCGAACGATGTAGGAAAACTAATACTGGCTTTTGGGTGATAGTTCACCCAAAAATATAAATTCTGTCATCATTTATCAATGTATATGTATGAATTTCTTTCTTCTGTTTCTTCTGGAGGCAAAAATGCTTCCATACCTCTGATTTTTTTCATGTGAAGGTGGTGTTAACGTTGAGAACACACCTGAATCTACCATTTTAAACAATGAATGAATGAAGAGCTCTCTGTTGTAACATCACAGTGCAAAAAAGTCTTTAAAGCAGCACCAGGTAAATTGTCAACCTTCATAATATATTTTCAAGACTTTTGTGATGATACATCGACTTACAATAGGTTGAATGACACGTCTGCCATAGCCTGACGGGGTCTGTATCGTTTTTAATTGTACTTTTAAACTTCAGAATTCGGGTAGTAACCCGAGAACAAATAGTACTACAAAATTCGACTGCTTTACGGCATTAACGTTACTTCCACCACCACTCCCACTTCCTTACATTCGGACGTGCGAGCCCAACTATCGTTTGCTTGCCGGATGTTAGTCATGTCCGAAGCAGCACAGAAAAATAAGAAAGCAAAGGTTTTGTCGGAGGAAAGCAAAAAGACGCAACGAGAAAGTGATCGGATTAAAGGCAGGACGAGGATCAACATTGGGCCAGCGTTTGCTCGTTGGTGTGTTATTACCTACCACTCAAACATTGAATTGAAGCATCATATAGATTCTGTAAAACGGTAACAAATAGACTAGGCTACTATAATGACACTGGCTTGTAAATGTGAGCATCGCGATCACTTGCAGTTTGAAAAAAATAAAACCCATGAAATGATATTCATATGACATGCTGAAACATATGCCACTGTACCTGGGTTGAAGACATTTCACACGTAACGCAAGCATGTGAACTCCTCCTGCAGTGTTCAGGGCTATCATGGTTGTCATGTCAACAAATGCACGTACGCATGCCCTGATGTAGGATGACAGTTTACGACAGTAGTAGAGGACAATACTGTTTCCCAATTGTAGGGGGACCCCGAGAGTAAAACCTGCCTAGTGCTGCTTTAAAGTTGTGTATGTCATTCAGACAAAAAAAAAAAACCTAAAACCCTCAGGGCTTAAGGGGTTAATGTTAATTTTATGTTCAATGTTTGCAGAAATAAATATGGAAGAAAAGAAAAAAAATCGATTCGTGGCCATTGAGAATTGATATTGAGTAGTTTTTAAAAACTACTAATCGAAAAGTTTTTTAAAAATTTTTTTGTTTTCTAATCAAATGAAACTCTGCTGACAGCTGAATAAATCACATTAAGCTTTGTTACTTTTGATATAAAAAAAAAGTCTCAAATTCAAATTCCGTCTCATCCGAAAGACGGTGCTCTTTGACAGTGCAGTGTCCCCAACACTATACTGGGGCGTTAGGACCCACACAGACCACAGGAAGAGCGCCCCCTGCTGGACTCACTAACACCTCCACCCGCAGCAACCTGGTTTTCCCAGTTGATCTCACTTTACACTTTACGCTTACTTTGTGCAGATGCAATATGGTTATGTTAAGCGCATTTTGAGAGGGAGAGAAAAAACGCAGCGCCGCTTAAACATGTCTCGCAGAAAGTTTTAAAATGACTTTCTCATACAACCTACATGCTAAAGTGAATACGTTTTTGAGGAATTTCCTGCATTATAAGCGCAAGACCTGTTGTGGAGTGATTAAAATTATGAACAATACCCGCAAAAAAATCAGATCCCGGTTATAATCCTGCAACAATACTGCTCTGTCAAAAATGACGACTTACAATGCATGTTCATTCATACATTGTGCTTATACAATCCAACTTACCATGAGTAATATAAACACACATGCCTATAGTCTGTCCTATTTATTAGATGAACAGCTCCTACCTGTGACACAGGTGGCTCATACAGGTCTAGCTGAAGCCTTTGAACGACGTCATTGAAGTCCTCAGCGTGAAAACAGACCACATCTTTGGTTATCCGTGGCCGGTCACTCCTATGAGAGAGGAGAACAAAGGTCATTTCATCTATAGTAATTACACAAAGCTTTTTGCATGTACGAGCATGTGCATATTTTTCTGAGTGGCAGATGGTTGCACTCACCATTCCCCAAACTGCACTGCTTTCAGGACACCCACAGCTGCTGTACTCTGCCAGTCGAAGCTCTGGCCAACGTGATCAGCATGGGCTCGCGTCCGATCCTCGAACAGCACCTCACGTGGTTCGCTGGCTCTCGGGAGGTAATGCAAGTTCTTGATCTCATTCATTGATCTACAACCAACAAGAAATAGTTTTGAGAGGCTCTACATGAAAGTCTATTTTGAGGTTGAATATCTACAGTTGCATCAGGCCAGCGCATACCTTCGTCTCTTGAATGGAGACTTAGGCATATCAGCTGTGGGGACCATCTGCTCTCCAGGTCTCACCCACATGATGGGACCATCGTCACTCTGGGACCTGCAGTCAAGCTTCAGGCTGGACAGGCTTCCCCATGGCAAAGTCATCTGCACAGACAAACAAACCGCAAGTCAGGAAGTTAAAACAATGCTGTAGGCTTTGCCCTGACTATTGTCTCAATGTATGAATTTCAAGAAATGACTGGACAAACATTTTTATGTTGACATCTTTTCTATTGAAACAGGGCATTGGTGTAGATCAGACTTGTCACAGTCATGACTTAGAGCTTACTATGCACAATATATCATCTAACGGCTGATAAGAGTTTTTGTTATTTTTTTATGCATGGATATTGCACACCTAATTGTGCATGCTCATTTATTATAGTTTAATATCAGCCATTTATTAGCTATCAGCAATTACATTATTATCTGCTTAACAGTTTCTAGACGACATTTTATTGGACAAAAAATACTGTTCGGGGAAAGTAAAATAAAAATGCATTAAATTGATCAAAAGTAAAGACATTTATAATTTCAAATAAATTCTGTTCTTTTAAGCTTTCTATTCCTCAAAAGCCTAAAAATAATGTTTTCAAAAGTATTGATAATAAGTGCAATAAATAATAAATGTTGTAAAAAATCTGCATATTAAAATACTTTCTGAAGGATCATGTGACACTGAAGACTGAAGTAATGATGCTGAAAATTCAGCTTTATCATCAAGGAAATGGATAACAATTTAAAATAATATATTAGAAAAGTTATTTTAAATTGTAATATTTCACTTTTTTTTAACTCCATGTCTGATGAAATAAGTGCGCCCTTGATAAGTCTTTTTTTTAAAAACAAGAAAAGAAAAAAAAACACTTTTTGAGACCAAATCTCCAATTTTGATGTTTAGAGGTCTTTGAAAGTACAGGGAAGCAACCAAAATCTTTTTAATGCAAGGAGCTGGATTTAGCTGGATCCAAAACCGAAAGAAACTTAGCTGGCAAATAGCAAATTGAAACGCATCATTTGCACTACACAGCTACTAAATGCACAAAGGCCTTACAAGCTCACTCATCTGTGAGAGATTATGTTCTAACCTTAAGAAACGGAGACTCCTCAAGCATGTCCAAGAACTCCGGGAAGTAGTCGCCCACCTCCTCATCTACTGCGCCGACCAGACTGATCTGCCTCATGGGACCAGCTCTATACGTCCCAGAGCAGTATGTTCGGCTCACCTGCAAGGAAACATCCCAACACACATTTTTTATCTTAGTGCTGCAATATGTAAAACAACATTTTACAAAAATGAACCTTAATGCAAAGTTCAGCATATGAGTCTTTTCAAAGATTCATATTAAAATAAAAAGTTTAAAGGACTGTATTAAAATCCACACCAATGTATGATAACGTTCTGTTTATTATATAATGGTGCGCTGCAGTTATGTCGTCTGCTGCTTTAAATGCTCAAGCTCAGTTGTCAATGTTTTTATCATTCATCAGCTGAAAAAATAGTTTTGAACAAAGTGATTCCAATTATATCTTTCCTCTGTGTCGTTGTTGTTGGACTTCTATTCTAATAAAGTTAGAAAGATTATTAAAACAGTTTTCATCCTTGGTGTGAACAATCCTTCAAGGGCTAATTCACCCAAAAATGAAGATTATCTCATAATTTACTGTATATGACATTGTTTTTTCAGATGAATTCAGTCGTAGTTGTATTAAAGGTCCCGTTCTTCGCGATTCCATCTTTCAAACTTTAGTTAGTGTGTAATGTTGCTGTTAGAGCATTAATAATACCTGTAAAATTATAAAGCTCAAAGTTTAATGCCAAGGGAGATATTTTATTTAACAGAAGTTCCCTTTCAAAGCCTACAGCGAACGGCCGGTTTGGACAAGGGGGTAATCTAGCGCTCGGAAAGCGTTCCACCCCTAGGGGCTGCCATTGCTAACCAAGCCATCACCTGCTGTTAGCATCCCATTGACTCCCATTCCTTTTTGAGTCACTTTGACAGTGAATAACTTTACATCTGAGACGTTTAAAGACTCCATTTGTCCATTGTTTATTTCTAAAGAAACACGACAATGCATAAAAGGCTCCGTTACCTTGTATCTTACACTATCGCCCCGTAGAAGCTGTTTTTGTAAAAATAGGCTAACTATTGCGTCATAACCAACGCGACTCTGTCGCACAGTTGAGAAATTACCGTATAGACCTGAGGAGACGCTCGCAGGCAATCTTTTACTGTCTATGAGACAGTCGGGGGGACGTGGAGACAAAGTCTGATAAAGTCAAGGGAGAAGAATGGGGAGAAGCCCATAGTGAGCCAAAAGCAACGGGAGAAAATATTTAAACAACGTGATTCAGCTTTCACTTTCCACATCTACTAGAAGACCTACAGCTGTAAGACAGGAGGCTCACGTCACATCTACGTCGTCAAGCTCAGTCTGAGCCTGCGCAGTTCGCTCAGCCATCAGGAAGTGAGTGCTCCTATACTGACATCACTTAACGCCATAGAAGGCAATGGGATCGCTCCGTACATTTCTTTTACTGTCTATGGGTTTGGACTACAGCAGGAAGTGCAGGGATGTAATGACGTCACTAGAACCGTTAACTAACCCTCCGCCCACAAGAACACACAAAAAAAGGGGGCGTGGTCTTGTTGCTCTCCCACGTGGAGAAGAGCGTGCATTCAGCGCTTGCATCTCCCCGTTATGGTAAGAGGCGGGACCTTTCCGGGCAAAGTGCGCTAAGCTGCTGTCCAATCACAACACGGGAAGCGTTGGCCCAATCAGAACTCGTTACGTGTTTCTGAAGGAGGGACTTCCTAGAACAAGGAAATCATCAGGCCGTTTTGAGGACAGAGGAAACTGCGCTGTACAGATGAGTAAATTGTGTGAAAAATACTGTTTTTTACACGCGAAACATGAACTGTGTTATATTGCACACTGTAAACATAATCATAGCTTCGAAAACACGCGAAGAACGAGACTTTTAAAATATGTCCTGGCTAATCCAAACATTATAAATGGCAGCCCAAAATCTGAAGCCCTAAAAAGTGCGTCTATCCATTATAACAGTAATACAGGGGGGATAAAAGCCTTCTAAAGTGAATCGATGGGTTTTTGTAAGAAAAATAGCCAGACAGACCGCCTTCCGTATTCAAGTAATGAAGAAAGTATAGCGCCTCTCGCAGATCAAAATGCTTATGTTACGCTTTTTCCTTAAGTTGAATATGGAAGGCAGTCTGTCGGTAGCTAGATATTTTACTTTAAAATGTGTTAAAGGTGCACTATGCAACTTTCTGTCCACTAGAGGGCGCCTATTCTAAACAAATGCGTCATTGGATTACGCAAAGTTTGAGCACAGCATCTTGGGACATGTGGTCTTCACCTCACAGCCGGTGGAAAATAGGACTCTGGCAGAAATCACGTTCATGCATGCAGTTATTAACGTTACTGTGTTGTGGAGCTGAGCACGGCCGCTGGAGCGATTGTTACACAAATACCCGCCTCGCGAGCACCGGGACGTTTATCATGACGGGACGGGACGGGACACATTCGCCGGGCGCCTGCACTTTTTCCGCTCTTCCGGTCATTATTATGAGGTAATGCAGCTCTGTTTATCATATTAGATACATTTAAGTGTGTTCAAAATGATGTTATGATGTTACTCTGTGCGTTCACTTGTTCACACGGCTAAGAATAAATCGCTTTTGCAAAAAAAAAAAAAAAAAGGAAACCAAGGGTAGCGCTGATATGACAATTGAGAGGCGACTTCCTCAAATGTTATGCTGAAACGTCCCGGGTCCTTGGTTAAAATAGCAATTTTCTCACAATTTACAAATAGTTGGAAACATTTGCGATATTGTAGGTACTCAACTGAACAAAATATATAACACTGTCCTAGTGGTTTTTGGATATTTAACTGCAAAAATACTACATAGTGCACCTTTAAATAACAAAAAAAAATTCAATAGAACTCAGATTGTGATCATCTAAAAGAAGAATGTCATATACACCGAGGATGGCTTGAGGGCAAGTTAATAATTGTGGTAATTTTGATTTTTGGGTAAACTATCCCTTAGACAGGACAAATTGACAGTAATAGTATTTAAGAACACCAGAAATTAAACATTACTTCAATAAATGTGATTTTCAAGCTTCCTCAAAAATGATTTGATAAATGTCAGTAGAGTTTAATTAGTCAGAGACACCAGAGAAACACCCTAACAGTTGTGTCTGCTTGACTCACTCAAGACTGTTAATGTACTTTAAACTGACACCTTCTCGCTGCCTGACTTGTGTAAATAATAAATGCAGCGGCTTAAACAGTCCTCACGTGTGCCAGTCACACATGCAAGGTATCAACCTATCCTGCCAAACAAAAAACAAACCAAAAAAACTGCCATGGCACTCAAAGCGTCACCCTACCTGGGAATGGAAGTTGGCAATCGTGGTGGTCTCAATGTCCTTTTTACCAAGGATTTCCATCTTGACAGGCGTATTTGGGAAATTAAAGGCAAAGTAGTCCAAGAAATCGGGCAGGTAGGCGGCTGCTCCATGCACCACGGCGAGTGCATAGCGGGCGGCTCCTTTAGGGTGTTCAGCAAAAGCGAGTTCCAGGAACTCCTGGGCGAATTTTTCAGTGTCCTCAGGCTGCAGTAAGGACAGTTCATCTGCATAAGCATGTAGTACAGACGCCCCTCCATTGGGCTGCTTTTCCTCATGGATGAGTCTGCTGAAGGAGGAGTTGGTCTGAAGCCACGAGCTGCGGATGAAGTGATCTTGGTGCGAGAGGAACGGCTTCTTCTCACCTTTAGGACTGTGGTACTCACCTATGCCATGACACGCCTTTTCATCTTTGATGAGCGCATGTACGACAGGGTCTTCAGAAAGAGGTGGTGCATCTCCTGCCAATCCTGCACACACAGTCTGCACCTCTTTGCTGTGCATGCGTAACTTCTTGCCACGCTCATCTTCACGATGCCGTCGCTTCTTTTTCTTTTTCTTTAGAAGGTATTCCTCCAGGGTCTGGGTTTTGCCATTCTCACTGTGGGGCTCTGAAAACAGAAATGGGAGAACATCAGACAAATATGTATAGCTTTTGTAAACGTGAAAAAACTCACAAATGATTGTGTTTCCTTAAACTTTTTAGATACTTTGTAGAATAATCAAATTACAACAATATTCTAAGCCATTTAGTAATCTAGAAATAATTAATCTCTATATTTCATATCTAATAATACCATGGTAACCATAGTTTTACGCACTATACCATAATTAAAGTTGTTATTATTAACTAATAACAATTATGTTGTACAAATTACTTTGGCAGTAACATGGCACAGCCAAGGCAAAATACAGTAATACTATGGTACTGTATAGTACATAATGGTTACCAGATACAGTACATGACAGTTAAGAATATCAGGGTATTGTGTCCAAAAACGCAGTTATTATTATGGTATCATGTAATAAAAAGCTATAGTAGTACCAACTTCACTTATGTTTTTTTTTTAAATGCTGTTCGGTGTAGTAGCGAGTTTAGTTAGCAAGACAAATGTAATGAGAACGCCTCTGATACGACGCAGAGAAAGTGATTAGAAGGTATACGTTTCATTAAAATGTACTTTCACAGTTGTGAAAACTTTCTTCCTCGATAATATTTAGTAACACTGCGCTCGTGTGAATGGGGGCGTGCTCGCGCATGGGTTAGCAGCTTGAGGCTAACGGCACTTTCTCCGCTGACTTCTCAAGTTGGAAGCCAGCCAGAAATGTAAAATCGTTTGCTTTATGTGCTAACGCTATTAAAATTACCTTTCTTCTTCTTGCATTCCTCCACTTTAACGTTCGCCTCGGCGTTTTCCTTCTTGGGCTTAAGTTTCGCGTCCTTCTCGATGTGTTTGGGCTTGTTATTGAGGGGCTTGGCCTTCGCTACTTTGAGCGGCGTGAAAGTGAACAGCGGGAGCGGGGAAGGCGGCAGGACCGTCTTCTGCGGGACGTGGGCTGCTGGTGTCACTTTGCGCGGCGGCCAGCCCGGAGGTAAGTCTTTCTTGGTGCTGTTGTGCTGATGATGGAGAGGATGACGGTGTTGCACAGGTGCCTGCTCTTTGCTGAAGTTTCGCGCTTGGTTGTTCTGTTGTTGGTGCGGTGGATGCGCTCGTTGTTGGGCATGTTGGAGATTGTGTTGGTGGTGATGTAGCTTTATTTTCTTCGCTTCCTTCTCCGATCTCTCGCGCTTGTCATCGGATGGCGAACATTCTCGTTTTTTCTTCTTTTTCTTCTCTTTGGTGGCTTTGTCAAAGCTGTCCCTGCTCTTCTCCTCTACTTTGACGCGCAGCAGATCGACCTGTGCAGCCATTTTGCACGTAAATTTAAAAGGCTTTAAGAGGGGCTTTTTGCGCATGTCTATTGGGAGCTGTAGTTCTTTTGTCTTTAGCCAATCGGTGCTAATGCGTTTGTAGTTTTCCCGCTCGTATCGCGCATGCGCACAACATGTAGCTTTATGGGTAGTGATGTTTCTGTACGGCTATGGTTCAAGTGATGCGTGCGCTACTGCACGCACCTCGTCTAGTGGCTGACGTAATGCTGTAGCAGCTTCGGGGGTTGGGCGGTTCCGTTTCGTTGAGAGGAGATTTATCTTTCTATTCGCCTTGACCTCAAAACCAACAAAAGAACAGCGGCATCCAGATCATAGTTGCGGGGTGTCGGATTTCTTCTGTGGGCGTTTACGCGAGACGCTTTCTTGTCTTGTTTTCATTTCCGCCATTTCTGGTTGATCTATATTTACAACATGAGTGAGATGCGCCGCATCTTGTCTGCCTAGTGGGCAGTCGTGTTAAAAACATGGTTAAAAATGGCGATGAACGAATCGTTCTTGCGAGTCGGATAATTTCAATACATATGCTGGTTTGAACCTGAACCATAGACCGTAAAAAATAAAAGAAAAGAAAAAAATAGGTTAAGCCTTCTATGGGTTGAACCTGTTTGCAGAACTGGTCTGAAAGATTCGATTCTGAATCGGTTTATGATGCTTTTGAGTCAACAACTCACTGACTCGTTAAAACAAGGAGCGATAAGAGAGTTTTAAATAAATTGATAATTTGATTGGTGCAGTGAATACATGTTAAACAAATACAAAAAATACTGAAAATGTATTGCTTGATTGAATTACTTGTTTGAATTACACATTTACACATTTATTTTTTGTATACGGCTATGGTGTATATATATATATATATATATATATATATATATATATATATATATATATATATATATATATATATATATATATATATATATATATATACAGCCTTAAAATCTGTAAAACCAAATTTTAGAAATGAATGCAAATAGATTCTACTTTTTTTTCTTTTCTTTTTTTTTGTAAGTTCATTCATGGCTGCAACAGACTGAACCAGAACACAGGCTGCAAAAAAAATTTAAATCGGAAAAAGGTTATTTAAATGTTTTACACCGTTTGGGATAAAAAACAAAAACAACTTTACGTTTTTTATACGTAAGGAAGATAACACGTTTTAAAGCGTCAGCTAGGTGGAACCACGTAATTACAAAGGAATCACTGAATCGATGTTGAATTGGTTCTTTAATATGAACCGTTCAGAAGAAACTGTTCACGGATGTTAAATTGGACTTTCCATCACTTTTTGGTGAACACCTCCTTAAATGCACCTTCTGTATATTTAATAATGTAAGATATTATAAACTTAATAGACCACTAGAGGCATAAAAATATGTTCTCAGTAAATCTTTATTCATCAGTGCATGAACAGAAGGTCATGACCAGATTCATTTCTTTAACCACTCTCTCTCTCTATATATATGCTCATACTCTCAGTTACTTAAAAAAATAATGGAGCGATTTTATAGAATTTTTTTTTCTTGTTTTTCCCCTCACGAAGGCGAGTTTTATACAGGTGCTGTACATTGTATTTTTATAAACATTTACAACTACCACAATGTAGAGACCACAAGGCTTTTTTTGTGTAAGGTAAAGCAATGCAAGGCCACAGTATCATACATACAACCTCATGACATGAGATGCACTAGAGAAACAAGCTACAAAAGGGTTGAGATTAATGATCACTCAAACCATATTAGAAAGTATTCACATTTTTCATCATGACAAAACATCACTCAGTCACTATAGCGTATGTAATGTTTGACTGATGTCTGCCCTGCCCGTATATAGAACAATCGGTTTTTATGGTATTTCAAAAATACTGTTACGAAAAAAGATATTGGACAGCATTAATGTTATATCTTGAGTCTGAATCTTTGTGCCAATTGTTTGAGGCTTTAAGAACTTGATGAATAACAGCCAACAGGTTTGGTACATGCTTCTGAGCTACATTTCCCTTGGATTTAAGACAGCATTTTGACATTTCAAAGGATGATCTGAAAGATACAGATGCGTAAAGACACTTTAAATGAATCTGAAGTCCCGATATTGGGATAAAAATGCAATACAAATCATTTGATCAAGTGAAATGTGCAAAAAGTATAAGAAAAAATATATGTTAGATTGGATAGAATGCAAAAATATATCTGAATTTCCCAGTTCTGCTTCACCTTCTAATGATACAAGTAAACATTTGCTTCCAAATGTACACACCTTGCAAATGCTCAACCGAGATAAACTGTAAAAGCTATAGCACTGTGAAAAAATATGTTTGTTAGGAGGCCGAAAGTAGTATCGGCAAGCTGGAACACTAATAAGTGACCTGGCTCAGAATGGATACAAATACCTATACCTCTATACATGTATATGTTTATATCATCATATTAATTTCAATAAATTACATACGCGTCTTCATGAACACACAGGTAGTAAACAATATACTTAACCACAAGTTTCTGGTCTTTTAAAGATGGATATGTCAAAAATTCACCGCAAAGCTGATTAATGCACAGCCTATACAAAGTCATTTGGATCTTGAGGACCGTTGCATCATTGGAAATCGGAAGTCGTCGTGAGGACATGCGGCAAATCAAAGATGGAGAATTAATACATATTAATAGACACTTTTTTTAAACCTTCACAGAAAAGCATCCTTCATGTTATCATCACAGGAGCAAGGAGACCTGGACGAGTCTAGCTGCAGTCTGATTGGCACACAAAAATTGACGCTCTTATGTGCGCTTTATGTTATCAGTGTAGATAGTGACAGTCATTCAAAAAAAGAAAACAATACACAGTGATTCACATAGATAACTGCTCCCAGGCGCATTAGACTCCATGCACTGGAGGTTGAATCCTTGCGGAGCTGGGGACCTTCCAGGGACCTGGGGTTATAGGGGCTTTCTTGGTGGTAGGGTTCCCATTGTGAGGAGTCTCTTGATGGGCTCCCCTGTCTTCCTCTTCCCCTCGAGGCCTGTCTCGTCCTCTATGGTCCTTTCGGTTGAGGGTTCCACTCTCGGGCTCTTTCTGAGCCTGTACGTGAGCCCGCTGAGGTTCTGCTGTCTTGTCCCTCTGGTGTCTGTCACTGCCAGCTCTTGAGACCTCAGGTCTGGTCTCTCCTGTTTCCCTGTCCTGCTTGTGCATAGTGTCTTCATGTCTTCTTCCAGAGTTAGGCTTCAATCCATCAGTAGCCTTTTGAGGTACATCTTGTCTGATCCCGACGCTCTCCTTCTTGGTCTTCCTGGGGCTAGTGGATCGAGGTTCTCGTTCACTAGGTTCGTTCTTGTTGTCCACGTATAGAGTCTTTTTCGGACTGCGCGAGCGCTCGTTTCCATCTAGTTTTCGGGGCAATGTAAAATTGTCGTTGTCATGAGACATGCTTGGGTCACTCTTTCTAGTTTGCTGTTTGGCATCTCTGTAATGTTGGTAAATCAGCCCATGAGAACCGGCCACCGGGTCGAGGAGGAGGAGTTCCTCGGGTGGAGCGGTTTGGGATGGAGAGGGATTGACCTCGGGGGAGCGAGAGATGAAGGATGGAGATGCTGGTATCGATGGCTCATTGGATGCAGAGTATCTTGGAGAGTTTGCAGATGGGCCTGTCCTATCCTTAATGTCTGAAACAAATGCAAAACATGACAATTACAATTTATTTTAGGTGCAAATCAAATCTTGTATGCACTCAACTCCCCCTTTCCTCTCGCCTTAAGCCTTGTGTATACTTTCGCCTGGCTCCCCAGCACAAGCTTCTGTTGACTGCACACGCTCCTCTCCAAACGGACGAAGCGTTTATACTCGACACGCTCACCTTTATACTATTCTTTAAAACGTCGAATTGTTCTATAAACAATCAGGAAACAGCGGTGAGAAGTAGTAAGTACACGTGACAATTTTTTAATTTCTCCAAACATTTTCATTTAGTTTCGTGAACATTTTTTATTAAACATGGACTTTTATTTTAATTAAAAGGGCTTATTTCTGCGATTGTAGGCTCATTTTGTAAATATAAATAATTCATTTAGACACATAAACTGGGTAAACCTAATTTGGCATGCACACTGCATAGCGAAATGGGGTCTCACGCTTTCAACCTGCACAACCACCCTGTCCGCGATGACATCTTTAATGCCGCGTGCACCTTCAAGCTCGTACGGACCTGGCCAGTATAAACCAAGCTTTACTGTCCTCTTTATTACACAACTAAGAATGTGCTCAGTAAGATATTTTTTGAAAGTAATTAATACTTTTATTTCGCAAGGATACATTACGTTAATCAAAAGTGACTGCAAGATATTTATAATGTTACAAAAGTTGTATCTAAAAAAAAAAAAAAACTACTGTTCTGTTTATCTAAAAATCCTGGAAAATGTTTCAACATTGTGTTAGGTATAAGTTTTGTTTCAATACCAAATCAGAATAGACTTATTTCGAAAGGATCATATTATTTTAGGATTATATATTAATAATGTATTTTTTTATCAATTAAATGCTGTGTTATAAAATATACCTTTAATACAACATTTTGAAAAGTATATTTATTTATCTTTTGCCTTATTTTGTCTGTAATACCTGCTTAACATTTTGAAATGAGCTTTAATTCAGTTTCTTATATTTAAAAAAAAAAAAAAGGTGTTTTTTATTTGTTGCGCTGGTCAATGGCAGCTGTCGTACTGAAACATGGTGTGGGTGCAGCATCACACACACACAAAAGACAACAAGTTTGCAGATTCTGATTCCCTTGCAGAAATTCCATACATCCCAGTGAGCCACGATTAATTTAGTCTACAAAAGGAAATCTCTAATAACTGGGATAATACACAAATTGATTCATATACGACTGGTCATGTGATCTCAATATGACGGAGGCTACAGATACAGAATGGCTGGAGAGAACGTACAAAAAAAAGTATCTTTTGTAAAACTTTTCTAATAAAGAAATGACAGAGTGCATGTTTAAACTTTAGGAATTGGATTTTGTAAATCTGCAGAATACAACTGATAGACTGAACATAATTAACCTGTCTTCTGAAATTCATTTCAGCAGAGACGTTCTCAATTAAAGTGTCACCGTTTTCGGTCTTCAGTGGCTTTTGGCCTCCAGATACAGTGACACGTATCAAGCAGTTGAAACCAGCTATGAGAACGAGTCAGACCCAGAATGGAAGAATTTGCAATTTTCGCTCAAGATAAAATGTCATGCTGCCAGATTAGAGGCAACAAGAACCAACAATTAAACCAAGCTGGTGGCTCCTGACATGGGTTTCAATGTCAATGCCATTTAACTGTCTGGTAAGAAATATATTCGGTCATACATTTGTATTTTTATTTTTTTTTACCCAGGATGCATTGATCCAGAGCAGTATTCCTAGCTAAGGGCTTGCATACACCAGGGGGTTCTTGGGAAGATTCATTTTTTTCCTTAAATTATGATGTCTCAAATGACACCTTACAACTAAAATGGCTGGCACAGATCAAAATAACTAATCATGATCTGCATTATTATCATTAACTAAATATTAAAAATAGTTTTCATTCATTGAAATCAAGCTGAAATTAAATTTAATACAAATATTAGATGAAAAACTTAAAAGGCTAACTGAAATATAAATAGATTAAAGCTGAACAGAAATATTTTCTAGTTACTTAAGTTAATACTAAAAATATTGTATTGCAAATGCTCTATTAACAATTCTTATGTAAATTTGCATCGAATAGACAGCAAAATTGGTCATTTTTTTAAACAAAAGTTCAGAGTAACACAAAAATAATGACAAGTGGACAATTAACAGTCTATGTTTACTTAGCAATAAATTATTTTGAAAAAACAAATACCTCTGTAGAATTGTGATCAGTGATCACTGACATTTCCTTTTTTCCTTTAGTGACTTTCAAAAGCAAAAGGTTCATATCAAGGCAAAGGAAAGGAAAGGCAGAAGTGCACATACACAGAACAGGCATAGAGGAGGAATGCAAAGTTTACCAAAGTTATTAGGGACAGACCAAGAAAAGCAGAGAAGCCTTTAGTGATGCTCTGGTTTCATGTGGAAGCACAGTGTGGAGGAAGAGTTCATACCTAAACAAGGAAGAGAGAGAGAGAGAGAGCGAGAGAGAGAGGTGCATAGAACCGTGCCCAGACAGAGAGAAAGAAATGAGCAAAAATAGAGACAGAAAGCAAGAGTGACAGCATTTGAGAGATGCAATGTGTGAAGATTTGACATAACATGCATATGACCCCAACATCACTCAACGGGCCTCATTCACTAATAATTGAGTACAAACGGTGTACTTGTTTGAGTACTGAATTCTGTTGTTGATCGATATGCATGCAATGTTTAGACAATATAAAGGTAAGTGTGATGATGATTGTAATATTTGTTCAATAAATCCACATTCTATATACTCTGTATGAGTCCATTTTGTGACAACGTTTTGAACAAGAGTACAGATGTAGCATGAAGTAGCTTTAGAAAGCGCTTTTGAGAAAACGTTCTGTCACAATACATTTTCAATGGCTCTTGAAACGGCAGCAGAAAACAAACCCATCTTCAGAAATTGATTTGTTTCTCAGAGGGAAAGATGCAGGCTTCGGGGAACAGATTTTTCTCAGTTCATGAAGCGGATGGAATTCAAATTAGCGCTTCTGCACTTCTGAACAAACTTAAAAAGAGCGCTTTGGTATGGAGATCATCTCTCATCAATGTCAGTGTTTTGCATCTTTTCTTTGGTTGTAACACCTGTTTTGTGTGTGTGATTATCTGTCAGGTGTCAGGTATTAAATAAACTCACTATGATCAGGCACGAGGCCCAGTCCGGGCCTCAAAAGCAGCAACACTTTATTCCCCCCGGCCTGGATGAGCTCGATGGCCCGTGTGTGTGTAATGCCCTGCGTGGGTTCACCGTTGATCTCCACAATCTGATCTCCTACCTGTGAGGTCACAAACAGTATTCTGTCATTTCAACGACCACTGACTGTCTTAAATGTAACAATATATAATATATATTATATATTAATATTGTTTTATATTCCACAATGTTTAAAATACTTATACTACAATTTAAATGACTGTTTTAAGTTTAGTGTCAGTAGTGTCATGTTTTGATTTCATTATACATTTTAGTAGAATTATAATGTTATATTATAATAAATAATATAACAATGTAATTATATATAATATAATTATAATGTTATAATAATGTTATATTATTATTATTATTATTATTATTATTATTATTATTATTATTATTATTATTATTATTATTATTATTATTATTATTATTATTTATTTCAAATACATGCTGTTGTTCTGAACTTTTAGCCAGCTAACCAATCTGAGTCCATTGTGTATTTTTGAGGGACCGGCTTCATAGAACCCAGAAACCATCAGACCGTTTTTACAAGAAGGGACAGAGCAGTGTAGAATAAAGGTCAATTATATGAAAAATAATTTTTTAAAAATGAAGCATGAACATGTTACAGTGCACCCGACAAACACAATCAGGCCTTCGAAAAAAATTATTTTACCACCCCTTTAAAATAATTTATGAAGGATCATGTGACACAGAAGACTGGAGTAATGATGCTGATAATTCAGCTTTATCATTAAAGGAATAAACTAAAACAATAAATTAATTTTAAAACAATGATTTTTAAATTGAAATATTTCACAATATTACTGTTTTTACTGTATGTACAATACATATGTATTATTTATATTCAGAAATAAACAAACCCTTAGTGAGCATAAGATACTTTATTCACAAACATTTACCTGACCCCAAACATTTGAACAGTAGTCTATTATTCTATTATATTTAAATATGTAAAACATTATGCATTCATCGTTTTGATATGGTTCTTTGTGTATCATTATATGTGTTCGTGTTGTAAGAGCTCACATGTATCCTGCCGTCTTTCAGTGCAGGACCGTCCTCAGCTAGTCTGAGGATGAAGAGGCCCATGTTATATTCCTTCCCTCCTCGCAGACTGAAGCCAAAACCTCTCTGTCCTCTCTCTAACTCCACAGGATGGCAGCCCTTAAAAACAATGTTTTTGCATATTAAAACAAGCAATTAAACACAGTCTAAATTTAACTTAAAAACTGTTCTCATTGCAAGTCACTATACTATGCAAATATAATATCACACATCTCTTGCTTTCCAAACACCCAAAAAACAAACTGCTCTACCACACCTGTTAGCGCTAATGAGAAATTACACTTGATTTCCATATCTCTACTCAGTCTTTATCATTATAGGACTTATTTTGCATACATTTCCTCCATTTCATCACTCATAAAGTTACTGTGGCCTATAGTATGACAGCTTGAGGTGACAAATTCTTCCATTTCAAAGTTTTAAAATTATAATTTAATCTTCAGAAAACACGGGCTGCATAACAATTAAGTACTTAAGTCAGTTGCATAATCTGTGAACTCTATTACTGCAAGCGTGACACAAATTATTACTTGGAGAACTGCTGCCATCTCATTTAAATCTCACCTGCTTTGGTCCTGAGGTGATGACAGTACCCATCTCACCCTGAGGCAGGGATTTGTACTCCGCTCGGGCCATGGTGTCTTTCCACTCCTCCATCTCAACGCCATTCCTAAGTGACACACAATTAAATGCTGCTTTAGGGCATTAAATTAACTGGTGAACAAAATGAAAGCATCTCCGTTCATCCAACATCATGTTATCCAGCACAGCTTTTTTTGTTTGCGAGAATGTGCAGGAAAATTGTAATTCCTACAAAGAGGCTAATAGTCTCAATTCAGGTCCTCAATGGTCCGCGGAGCTCATTACGTCCTTTTGTTGGTCTTAAGTGTGGGCAAAAGCTTCAACAGTGGCTGCCCATCTTATCTGAGGCTTGACTGTGAAAAGAGTTTACAACAATACTACTCAATTTTTTGCTGAAAAGAAAAACCTGAACCATGTGATTAGGCTTGAAATGAAAGGAGAGGTAGTGAGTTTTCTTGACAGAAGAGACAGGTCATTGAAAATGGAAGGATGTAAATGGAGTGGGTAGGGTGTCATAATACGCAAAAGATATCATGTCTGATATCCGAAGAGCACGTTTTTTGTGTTGAAATCAGATGGCATGTTGAAAACAGCTTCCCGAAGGTTCGAACCGTTATGAATCAGTGTATCGTGTCAAACTGCTGAAATCATGTGACTTTAGCGATCCGAATCATGAATCGATACACTGATTCATAATTTTTTCGAAGCCTTGGGAAGCAGTGTTTTGAAATCGGCCCATCACTATAGAAGTTGTTATTTTATTTAATTTTTTTGTGCACAAAAACTATTCTCGTCGCTTCATAAAATGATTGTAGAGACATTGTAGTGAGATGGACTTTGTAACGACGTCTTTAGTGTCTTTTATTCCTTGAGAGAGGAAATGACATTGGTGTCAATGAAGGCCTTTCTGAGCCATCGGATTTCAACACTAATATCTTCATCTGTGTGTGAAGATGAACGGAGGTCTTACAGGTGTCAAACGACATGAAGGTGAGTAATTAATGACAGAATTTTTATTTTTGGGTGAACTAACCCTTTAACCCACCCTTAATACTCATACCACCAACCCTGTCCCTAACCTTACCTGTATACCACGTCAATGGAAGCAAAAGTGTTTGGCAATACACAAAAAGCACATTGTACCTAACAATTATTTTTACATTGTAAAAGTACCTAGTAGTTAAAGACACTTAAAATAAATTGACCAAAATCACATTGTTTAGATAATCCTAGTTCTTATAATGTAATAAATAGCAATACGACTGAAAAAAACTGACTTTTAAAATAAAACTTCAGACTAAAAGGCTTGTATGTTGACTGTAACGACTATGTGATGTGTGTATGTGCGTGTTATGACTGGACAGGCCGTCGGGATGGCGCTTGTACCTGTCATCTCGGTTGGCAGGCTGCTGTCCCACGGCCCTGTGCTGAGAGGCTGGGCTCTGCTTGGCTGAACTAGTGCCTGACGGAGGTCCACTGTGTTCTGAAAAATAAATAGGATTATCAGCATGGCAAAAACACTTATACACACACAACTCCATCCCAAGTTTCAGTTTCAATCTTCAAAGTCAAATGTTTTAACTTTTCTGTTTTATACAAAAAATAAATATGCAGTCTACTGTTTCCTTTCAGTAGCTCATTGTTAACATAAATAATGAAGAGAAAATGTATTTTCTCAAAAGCTTACCCTCCTCAGGCACGACCGTGAGGGCAACAGTGTTTCCAGCATCTTTGATGAGCTGCACAATGTCGTTGTGTGACAACTCAATAATGGACTGGCCGTTCACAGCAGAGATTCGGTCACCCACTTTTAGCCGACCGCAGCGGTCTGTGGGACTGCCATCTATGATGCGGCCAATCTTATGAGGGATAACTGGGGATAGAGAGATCAATGGTTATTTCATTTATACATCTGACAGACTACAACAAGAACTGAGATGGTTATAAACCAATGAGTAGTGCTTTGAATAACTCCACAAACAGTCGTCCGATTAAGCTGTCACATGATCAGGAAAAACACCCTGCATTACATGAAATGACCACACCAGGGTATATATGGTAATTAAAGGTGTAAATTCATTTTTAATGTTAAAATACTTTCTCAAATTAAAACAAAATAAAAGATGCTTTAAAAGGATCAAAAGTGACAGTAAAGGCATTTCAAATGTTACAAAACATTCAAATAAATGATATTCTTTTGAAATTTCTATTCAAAGAATCTTAAAAAAAAAAAGTATATCATTTTACACAAAAATATTAAGCATCACAACTGTGTGCACCATTGATAATAAGAAATGTTTCTTGAGCACCAGCTCAGCATATTAAAATGATTTAGGATCATGTGACACTGAAGACTGATGCTGAAATGATGCTGAAAATACAGCTTTCCCATCTCACACACACACACACACACACACACACACACACACACACACACACACACACACACACACACACACACACACACACACACACACACACACACACACACACACAAAGTGTTCAACCTTACAGCATAATTTTTACAAAAAAAGTCTACAAATGTTCACAGCATTTTCCCATATTCAGAACTAATGGTAATAGCCATTAGATCTGAATAGCTCTTGGTTTATTACTGTTATACATCATAGCTAAGCTAGCTTTGATTTTATTATTGTAATTGCACTGTACGGTACATCAAGCGAATGTATGAAAGACGTAATGTAGATTTCAGCCACATTTTCCCCAATGTTCTGAGTCTGTAGTTGCACATCAATTGTAATAGAACAGGGTGTGCAGTCTGAAGCTGACAGCAAAGTAGCAAAAATCTGAAGAATTGGGAGAGGCAGACAGAGACGCCCAGCGAGACACTAATGGAAAACAGCTTTGAAAGTCATTTCTCACCTCCAGGCGGAGGCTTGTTTTTAGAGGTGAGGATGACAAATCCGAAGCCCTCGTTGTCCTTGCGCTGAAGAGTGACTTCGTAGGGCTGAGGGTGGCTGTGGCCGGACACCTCGATGTGGGGGGGTTTGGGTGAGCCGTTGACCAGCGCTGGAGTTTGTGGAGCCTGAGGTTGTCCTCCATCATCTTCCTCTCGATCTGCTCAAGCATATCCAATATTCAGTGTTTATTATTATTGCAGTATTATTTTAGTATTTATATACCATTATATTATTTATTTATATTTTGAATTAGCTTTTATTTTACATTTTTTCAGTTTTCATTTTAGTTAGTAATTGTGTGCGTTTTCATAATTTGTGTTTGTTTTATATTCTAATTTTAGTGCTTATTTTTAGTTAGTTTCCAAGGCAACATTTCTAATCTTCGTTAGTATTTATATTTTATTTCAGACGTATTTCAAGTAATGAAAGTGATTTTTTTTATTGTTTAGTTAACAAGAACAACACGGGTACTGTACCATTTTACACATTTATTTGTGCGGATCATTTTTACAGTTCGACTTACAGTTATTTATGAAGTGATTGGTTGCTGGTGAGTAATTCTGTTTTAAATACTAGCCAAAGCCAGAGTAACCTTTTCTAGTGTTAATTGTTTTCTTTACTTCTTTTGTATTATAAAACAGTTAGGATAATTTGATTATGCTTAAAGCATCTAATAACATTATACGCTCCTGCTTAACACTATCTGTCATTTACATCCTTTCTGCAAAACTGAGTCTATGCCATCTGGCCTTGATGATTCGTGAAAGAATTATTGGCAAAAAAAAAAAAAAACTCTCACCATGAAGTAAAACAAACAAACAAAATCCCTGTGTGATTTAACACAACTGAAAAAGAACATTTATGAAAGTGTTGGGAAAAAAAACTGCTATGAGGCGTAAAGCCAAATTTCATAAATGGCCTCATAATTGATGTTTTTTCCAAATTACCCAGTGCGTGTTGTCTAGAGACGCGTCTTTCTTTTATAGTTTTATAGTCAGTGCTTCTGAGTCATTGTTTTGTTAGCACATAAAGAGTCCTTTGCTTTGACTGAAAACACTGGTCATTAAATTTTGATTTTGTGGTTATTATTTTATAGCTCAACTCAGAACTAATGGAGTGAAACACTCATTCCTCCCAGGGAGTGGATCGTGTTCCAAACATGAGTGCTGGGTATGACTGAAACATCTGGAGGACATCTACAGCATTCAAGACATAAACGCAGGCATGCACTGATCACACACGGATACGCAGCAACAGGGTACACACCTGGATAGGTGAGCTTTCTGCGCACGGTCAACATCACCTGCCCGTTACGGGCAGCGTTGGTCATGAGCTCCAGAACTTGTTTGTGAGATTTGCCTTTGACGGGAACGCCGTCAATACAGATGAGCTCATCTCCGGCCCGCAGACGGCCATCCTTCTCTGCAGCACCCAGAGGAACGATGGCACCGATGTACACCTGAAGAGAGACGGCGTGGTTAAAGGTGACATCATTTTCTGTTGTGACAATATGGTGATGAATCACTGCAAAACATGTCAACGCTCACCGGCTGATCAGGTCCTTCTCCGCCCAGCACTCTGAAGCCGAATCCCGTCTCCTGGTTCCTCTTGATGAACACATCCAGCTCTTTAGTGTTGGAGGCTGAAAAACAAAAACAAACAAACAAACAGCAAAGTTAGCCGTCAGCCATAAATATTGACCACATGACCACAACCAGCTCCCAAAGGTCAAAGTATAACTCACGTTTGCTGTCGAGCATGGCTTTTGACTTGAGGTAGAGCTCAGATGGGTCTAGTTTCGGGGAGCTGGAGCGGATGGCATGCGGAGGGAAGGGGAGGGACTGGGGTGCAGGATCAGCCAGACTAGGAGTTTCAGTACTGATGGAGCTGATGGCAATGTCCTGCTTCTGGCTAACTGGAATAGCTGAGGTGATCTAAATGAACAAATAGACACACACAGCAACAAACATTACCCAAGCCTCATCATCATTACAGCACTTTAGTGAATAACCCCATCCTAACGGGGGGGGGGGGATGCTATTTCATGCATCGGAGTTGGATTCTCATGCTAAACATCGCCAAAAAAAATGAGTTGGACGTATGATGGAGCATTTCTGTTCTAAATAAACTCCTTCAGGATTCAAACAAGTTTTGGGAATCCTGTTTGGGCACTTCTCACGGTTGAGCGCATACACACATCAACCACGGGGCGGCAGTGGCTCAGTGGTTCATGTAGGTTGTCTACAAACCAGAAGGTTGGTGGTTCAATCCCCGGTTCCACCTGACCAAGTGTCGAAGTGTCCATGAGCAAGACACCTAACCCCAGCTGCTCCCGACGAGCTAGATGGCGCCTTACATGGCTGACATCGCCGTCGGTGTATGAATGGGTGAATGTGAGGCAAAAATGTAAAACGCTTTGGATAAAAGCGCTATATAAATGCAGTCCATTTACCATTCCATTTACCAACCAAAGAGAGAGCAAGAGCCTGCCTGTCAATGTGCTTTCATTCGGGTTACTGGAGCCGTCGGCAGCGCTGTCATTTTGTTTTTAGACCACAAAATCAACAATGTCACTAAATAAGTGTGTTTCTTGGCGTGAGGGAAAGATCACCTTGTTAAGCTTCCCAAACAACCCAGCGTTAAGTTCTGCAAGTGTGTTTGTTTGTTCTAAGTCACGAGTCGAAACTGCATCAAATGTCTGTGTTTTGAATGCAATCAGTGCGTATAATGCATAAAAAATTAACATATAGTGAATCGAATGTTGCAGGAATAATGCCATGATGCATTGTATTGTGTGTGTGTGTGTGTGTGTGTGTGTGTGTGTGTGTGTGTGTCTTTTGCTCTGCCCACTGCAAGCCTCCACAACTTCGGCTGTTTTCAGAAAAAATCGGTACGAGGTATCTGTCTTTTATGAATATGGTAATGCTAAAGTCTCTTTGGCGATTTGAATTATACAATACTACTCTGTAGGTACTCAAGATTAACATGAGATTTGCAGAATCTGTGTGTGTACTCTTTAAGTACTGTCCTAAACCCTGGCACCACTCATTAATATTAATTAGGTTATTATGTAAAAAAAAAATTTTTTTCTTGCAGTCACTCAAACGTGTCTTTATGAGTACAATGCTATACAAACTGCACTGACATTGATAATCAACATTAGAGCCAGTGTGAGAAACACTTGTGAGAGAAGCCTCGCTCCTGAGGGGCCTGTTGACTCAGCAGAGATGTTCGCTGTATAAGCTGTTGTTTGCCTCCAAGTGTTTCGCCACATCCTGCTCTTAAAATAACATTATAGCGTTTGGCACTTGCTCTGTGAATAATGTACGACGGCAAGGAACCCGCTTTGCTGAAAAGCCGAGAACGAGGCTGATAAATAATTCATCCTGTTTCATCTTCATTTCATCAAAATTCCCCAGTGTGTCTGAATTAAATCGCCAAAATTGTGTAATTAAAAGACATTTAGCTGAACTTACAGGTTTCAGAGACTTCACAGGAGATGTTTGACCTGCAGGCACAAACAGATATAGAGAGAAATGAGAATGAGCAAGAACAGTCGGAAAGGGACGTTCTGAGACTAAATAATTAGTCAACGCCATTTACTGCTGGAAAAAAGGCAGGTCATCAGTTCATTGATTACATTGAAAACCTTTAAATGTGGAGCGTGTGTCAATTTTGTCTGTAATTGGTCTGATTTGAGAGAAAGAGATAGATGTTGCTGTTGGGATGCTCAGACAAACACAGCATATTTTCAACAATAGAAATCAGCCTACAAATGGCTTGCATAATACATTCATTCAGCATTTATCTGATCAAAAGTCAGAGTAAATACATTTCTAAATTTTAAGGTTTCCAAAAAAAATCTTAAGAAGCACAAGAAGCTTTTTTCAGCATTGATAATAATAACAGAAAAATAATGTTTCATATTAGTATTGTGTGACACTGAATCCTGGAGTAATGATGCAGTGAACTCAGCTTTGCCATCACAGGAATACATAACATTTTAAAATATTTTAAAATAGCATTAAAAAAATCTTTACGACCCCAGATTTTGAACGATAGTGTAGAGGAATTGAAAAAAGTATTAAAATCCAAAATTGAATTCCTGAAGCTGGATTTCAATCTGGTTTATATTAATACAGTGGCCACTAAGGGGCAGTGTACTCCACATTGCATTTATGTATACTGGAAAAGTACACTAGATTACATAATATACTCTGTACACAATGTGGGGTATGATGGCTTGCCGCAAGCATGTTTATGTACAGTATGAGT
This sequence comes from Pseudorasbora parva, assembly GCF_024679245.1. Taxonomy (NCBI): domain Eukaryota; kingdom Metazoa; phylum Chordata; class Actinopteri; order Cypriniformes; family Gobionidae; genus Pseudorasbora; species Pseudorasbora parva. The sequence goes on along the minus strand of NC_090177.1, from coordinate 20,838,067 downwards.
GTGTGTGCAATACAATGAAGCCATGCATGTTAACCCTCAATACCAATAAGGCCGCCTAGCAGTCTTTATTTGAAAAAAAAAAATTGACAGTGTAGAACATCCACACCTGCTGTATGCTGTGCTTCGGGAAGATTTTTGAGCATATAATCGTGTTTGTATAAACCAGAGAAGAAAAGCTTTCATATAAATACGCTTGACCTTTTGTAGCCACAACCCGATAGCAACACAGTGACAGCCGAATCTTGGAAGCGAGTAAATGAACCTGATATTTTCACTTTTCACTCCAGACAAACCACAGACTAGATGCAGTATAGATCTGTGTGTATAGCCGCTATGAGCCCACTGCTGTGCATGCAAATACAGGCTTTAGTTCAATTAAAACGCTGTCGGGGGTTATTCTCTGCAAGTTCAGAAGATCGTAGAACGGGTGTAACAACTGTTTTGTTGAGTTCCATCTACTGTATATAAGCTATTGAAACAACTGTTGTAATGAGAGACTCTGTAGATAAATAAAGAGTAATTAAGAATGACGTCATTTTACCTTGATTAATTCACAAACTTACAATAATCACCCCAGTAAGCTGCTGTACTGAGATACATTGTCATGGAACATAAGTGCGAACACTCTTTCCTTTAGGCGTTAACAGTCTCATGATGATATATGAAGTTCAATCTCGCTAAAATGTGAAGATCTCTCACTCACAAACACAACAGTTTCCCAATCAGCTGTCACCCTCCCTGCTACGTCTCTCACTCTATTCACACAACTTCAGTTTATATAAATCCTTTTTTTCCTGAACTTTACCTCTCTAAGGTCTCCACTCTCTTTCTTAAAGAGATACTTCACCAAAAATGTCAACAGTTGCTCACCCTTATGTCATGTGGACCTGTATGACTGACTGTCTTCTGTGGAACCCAATTTCAAAACTAAACTTGGACCAGAGAATATTTGTCCAACATTTGTCCCTTTGATATTCACTGTAGGAAAAAAATGATGTTCTACATAAGTTCTAAAGAGTCATTCAGGTTTGAAACGACATGAGGATGATGAGCTATTATTGTTAAATAAGGGTACATTTTTACATTGTTTTAACAACAATGTACTAAAAATGGAAATGGTTTTCCTTTGCGTTTTTTTCGTGTTCAGATGACAACACTGTCAAAACGTTCACATGGATCCACAAAAACGCTGTATTATGGATGCCAGGCCAGTTGGTGATGTCACTTTGTAAAGAAACACTACACGCCTATAGGCTAAACATGTAATACTATAGACTGTAAACAAATATGGACGTAGTGTCTGTGACGTCACTCCCGGATAACTGAAAATGGGCAAGGAGGCGTGATGTGGATGGAGCTGAGGTGCCTGATTGTTGAAACCATGCCCGTCTAGCTCAACCATAGTGGCAATCCAGCCGTCACTCAAGTAGCTACGCCCTAACCTTAATTATACTGAACTTTAAGGCTTAATATAATTTAAACAGACGAGTTTTTAAAATGTAATAAAATTCCCTCCCCTCACAGTTGCCATGAAGGGGAAGATTAGCTGTATAGACCAAAACCACAATTTGTACAAGTATGTAAACATTTTTTCTGTTGTAAAGTTGGGCATTTTAACATGGGGGAGATGAACTGCAGTTTAAGTCATTTCCGTGTTGGCTTCAAGAGAGACCGCGGGAGGTTGCCGCTTGCGTAATATGCATACACATGGAGACACTGTTTTCACAAATTTGTGTAGCCTATATGGAGCCGATAGCGGTCTCAACAGTTTCACTTTGAATCCAATTTTCAAAAGCCCCCAAAAACGCAGATTTCAGTGTTGTGAAAGCGTCCCCTATAACTATGAAAATCATTTTTTTAAACTGCAATAAAGCTAAAAATAAAATAAAAATATTAGGTGAAAAACTTTTATCGATACTTTATATAACAAAATTAATCAAACTTAAATATAAAAATAAAATTATTAAATATATTTATAGTAAACACTAAAATAACTATAAATGATGTTTGAATAACTAATAACTGGTAAATGATGACAGAGCATTAATATTCGGCTGAACTATCCCTTTAACTGTCACTAGATCTGGTCTGCAATGGTTTGGGTACCATACTGTAATCATTTAGCCTAGAAATCTAGACGCACCCTAGCGGCAGCAAATTTAATTTGCCCACAAGTGTCGTCTAGGAACTCTCAATACCCATCTGAGCTGTATTCCTCACAATCTGGACGGGCCAATCACATAATGTAATAAGGCCATAATGACGCCGACCGAGTTGCGTTTGCGTGCTTCTAGTAAACACAGAAACTGGCGAACGGCGGCGGTCTTTCGAATCAGCTTTGACCGCGACTCTGAAAGACTTGAGTTAAGCTTTTCTCTGAGAAAAGAACAAAGAACGGCACTGAAGTCATTCTTAAAAAGGCAAGATGTGTTCGGAGTTTAGCCGACCGGATACGGTGAATGTTTAATCTATCAGAGAGCTCTGTTTCCCCTTCGTTGCTCTGGTTGGTGTAGTGCTATCCTATTGCGTGCAGAGGGAGTTTGAAAGACCACCGTTTATCCCGCCCCTTGGATTGAGCCCTGTCTATGGTGAGTTTCCAGACCAAACATCTTGATGTGGGTCTGGCTTGTCAGGCTAGTAATCATTAAGATTGCAGATGATTCAGTGATTGTTTCCCTGTTTAATAATGAGGATCCCGATCATGGTTCTATATTGGTAGATTTTATTGATTGGTGTAACTTTTTGGATATCAATGTATTTAAAACTAAAGAGATGATTGTAGATTTTAGGAAGAATCGTACAGCCATCTCTCCTGTGGCTATTAATAATCATGATTTTAGAACATCAATTTAAATGCCTTGATACGGTAATAGATGAAAAGTTGACTTTTGAGGCTCATGTGAATGCTGTGTGCAAGAATGCCCACCAGCGTATGTATTTTTTACGGAAGCTATGTAGTTTTAATGTGGAAAGTACCTTTATGAAATTTGTTTATTGAGTCTGTTATTACTTTTTAATGTGTGTGTTGGTATAGGTCACTTAATCTCAAAAACAGAAATAGATTACAGGGCATTGTTAAAGTGTGTGGTGAGATTGTTGGCACCAATCTGAATGATTTGAATATTTTGTACAAAGCCTGGACTCTGAGGAAGGCTGAGTTAATGATGAGAGAGATACCAGTCATCCCTTGCAGAATGTTTATAAGTTGTTACCTTCAGCTCGTAGATATCATTTACCACTTTGTAGCACTAATAGATTAAAAAAAATCCTTTGTACCAGTTGTCATTAGTTTTTAAACTATTCTAGATAATTATTATTTATTTATTTTATTTTGTCATGTTGTTATGTGTCGTCTTTTCCTGCTGGCTGTGAAACAAATTGCCCCTTGGGGATAATAAAGTTGACCTAACCTAATGGAGGTGTAAAAATAAGTCAATAAATAAACACTCACCTCCTCTGAGCACCAGCACATTGACCTCACTGCCCATGGGCAGGTCTTTGAGGATGTCCACCACCTGCGCATGGGAGAGGGTCTGCACGTTCTGCCTGTTAATTTCCTTTATCACATCCCCCTTCAGCAGACCTCGACACCACTGCGCATCCAAAATCATCTTCACTTTCTGGCCTAGCGGACAGTCTGCGATGGCAAAGCCAAATCCACTCGGCCCCTTCACCAAAGGCACGCTGACCAGCTCGGGCTGCAGCAGGGTGGTCTCCCCCGCCTCTGGGTTGCGTCCATTGGGCATTGCTGCGGCTGGGTGTCTGCTATCGGTGGTCATGTAATGGAGGTCCTGCACGGAAGGGGTGCCGTCTGAATGAATGGGCTGCCCGTCTATCCCCGGCATGGCAGTCATTTTGTCCCCTGCGCCCTCTTCGCTGGAATTGGTGTCCTCTGGTAGTGGGTATCCACGGCACAAGACCATATCCACATACTGATTCACAGGAATGGACTGGAACATCTGCACCACATCTGCATGGGTCTTGCCGAGCACACATGCACCGTTTATGTCCACTATAACATCACCTAAACGAAAGAGGAAGAAGAAGCATGAATGAATCAGATGTCGGATCAGTTCCAAACCCTAGTGTGCTGCCTGCCGAGAAAGCAAGCTTAGGGAACAAAACGGTAATCCTGATGCAAAAGCGGTTCCAAACAGGGTTGAGCAAATTTTTATGCCACATAAGATACCTTGTTTTGGCCTAAATGGAAGGCATCACCACATGACAAGTTCAGTAAAAGTGACAATAATTTTGTACTGACAATTTGTTCCATGTAATTAAAATCCACTATTCACCCCAACATTTCAGTGTTTTTAGTTTTCTGTCGTTTTGTTATATGCTTTAGTAATTATTTATAATTTCTCATTTTCATTTAAGTTTTATGTTAAGGATTTTCATCTATAATTTCTATTTCATTTTAGATTTATTTCAATAAATGAGAATTGTTTTTAAAAGTTTTAGTTTACAATATCAACACTGTTTTTGTGCTTATTAGAATATTGTTTATTTAGCTTATCAACATGCTAACACTAGATTCAGTTTCCCTGTGCATTCCTAATGCAAATAGGCTGCATCAATATCTATAAATATTTTTGGACAACGTCTAAGGCAGAATCGAAAGAACTTCTGAATGCATCGCATCAATTTTAGTACATTTTGTTTTTCAATTACTGAAAAGTACCAACAAAAACGGTTCATAATTATTCTTATTAAAACACAATTTCACCCAATATCTGTGTGTGCTATGCGATTTGCTTTTTCTTAGACATTGTGCACTTCATATGAGTGTGAGATGTAAGTGATCCCTAAAGTTTTAAGTCATTTAAGTTTATATAGAGTCTTTTAAATCAGTCAAAAGATATCATTTACCCAGCATAGTGACTTTGAAGATAGGTGTGTATGTAGACAACAGACTGACAGTGTCAGCAAACTGTCAATTTCGGCACAGACACAAATCCTCCCAGTGTGTTTAAACTGTTCATTTTGATTCCAGCAATGTAAGCTGTCTTGGCTCCTTCTGTTCTATTCATGGGGGTATGAGTATGAAATGCAGTGATAAAGAGGCAGTGCCCACATAACTATTACTCGAGCTAAAGTCAATGATCCGCTCAGTTGGTGCAGTCTATCTAATGGTAAGTGTGTCTATTGATCAATGCAGAGAACATTGGGGGATTCCTACATCCTTTTCTACTCCGGACCAATCAATGGCATCCTTCCAGGCTCACTTCGTTTCTTGAAAGTGATTGTTCTACCCAAGTCATCCTGCTGCTTGTACAGTAATATTGGCACGGAAAACACAACCTGTCAGAGCGCCACAAGCATCAATGTTTCTTTCCTATCACCATGAACTCACAAGTAACTAGCCATGATGGTAGTAAAACATGTAACAAAAATGTTAATTATTTCTCACTTACCAGCCCAATAAATAGTGCATAATTTTCAATCTGTTTGGCTTCAAATAAATGCTGTTCTTTAAAATTATGTTTTCACGGTTTCCACAAACAAAGCAACACAAACAGTTTTTTGATAATAATCAGAAATGTTACATATAAGCGGCAAGATTATAATGGTTTGTAAAGGATTGTAGCGACTCAGGCGAATCAAACACACAATCGCCAGTTACATTTAACAAATCTGTTGTGAAAGCTGTGTGCTGGGTGGCAGACCTTCCCCCAACACAACAGAGGGAGATTCTTCAGTCACCCTGGAAACCATCTGATAAGACTGTTTTATGGCCCCGAAAGGAATTTAGCCACATGAAGTTTCAGACACAAAGAGTTTAAGACACAGAGCTTTTGCCTCAAATTATAGACGAACCATCTATAAATGAACATGCACCCCAGGACATTATATGTAAACACATAACTGTCTTGTAAAATGTTTATTCTGTATGGTATCTTGCATCTTTTTGTCTTTGTCTTAACAAAGTACTAGTTCAGATAACCTCATATATGTCATGTCTCCTATCAAATTAATGCTCACTTCACGACTTACACTTCCATGTATATCACTTATTCAGAAAATGCAGTGTGTGTTTGTTGCATTAATTATAGTATGAAGACTCAGAGACCCACTGAGTCGAACTTTCAAACAAAGGGCAATAAATTCTGCTGAGGAATTTCCCGCCGGGAAATCCCAACAATCTCATTGGTTAAGTCTAACCCTGGAGGGTGGGACTATTTCCAGACCTTAAAAAGACCAGTGAAGACAGGCTCTGCCCTCTTCTTGTTCTCTTACTCTGCTCTGTTCACTTCTCCTCTCTCTCCTGTGGGAGCCAACACCCACGGGGGGGGGGGGGGGGCTGGCACTCAAGCCAGGCCACCAATGCAGGCCCTCCAAGCAGGCCTCATCTCTTCCAAAAATCTTCTCTTCTACAATCCGATCTTCAAGAACACGAAGCATCGCTAAAGCAAACAGCCGCTTCCCTCCCAACCTCGGAAAGGACCGCCGGACCGCCGGACACGCAGAGACACATGCACACAAGCGAGAAGCCAAAACGAAACCAAAAAGAATGCAAGTATTCTATTTCTTACTGCTGTAAAGAGGGTGTGTTATGTCCCCGTTGGGATAAATTAACTCCGTGAAGGTCGTATTTGGTTGAACAGAAGGAAAGCTGTTTCTTACCCTCCCCCACTCTCTTTGTCTCTCTCTCTCTCCCTCTCTCTCTTTGTCTCTCTCTCTCTCTTTTATCTCTCTCTAACTTCAGTCTATTCATTATTCTCTTTTATGTATTCTTTCGTTAATATCTATACTTCTACTCTCTTGATGCATATTTAGTATGTACTTTCTGTGTGAATTGTAGTGTTATTTTTAGTCTGTGTTTATTAAACCTTCAAAAGACATTTAATGAGTTGAATCTGTTATTCTGCCACATACACAAAGTCAATGAAACTTGCGATCTAAACGTTACCTAACTGCTTATGCTACTATGTTAGTAAAGTAAACTGTATGACCATTTGAAATATTGAACTTATCCTGATCAGTAAAGTTAATGTTTCTTATGCGCTTGTAAAGCAGTAATCCCTTTATTGAGAATTGATTTGAAAAGTCTATAACTAATTTGCAGGACAAACTTAGTAGGATAATTTCAAGCAATTCCGTAAAGGGTTACTTGTATTTAATTAAACAATTTTCCCTATCGGAAAATTTTAATACGTAATGAACAACTGGCAAATCATATTCATAAATTCATGAATATTGAATATTAAATCCCTTTTGAGTTAATTATTCCCCGAGACATTAAACTCATGAATCGTTGTTGTTACAGGATCATGACACTGAATACCAGAATAATTGAATACTGACCCCACTTTTGAACATTATGTGAATTTTGGCCATAACAATGTATTATTTTCTTTTCAGTTTTTTAAACGAATCCCACCCCTAAACGACACACACAAATGAAACAAACTGCCATTGATTGCTTTGTTTGCCAGTCATCAGATGTTCTCTTCAGCCAAGTGGGTCGTTCTTGCCCAAAATAAGCTTAAATGAGTTAAGGATCAGATTTTATGATGCAAGTCAAAAGTCTGGCCGTGCGAGACAAATACCGACATAAGTGTGCAGTGATGTAATGGATTAAATGTTTTGCCAGGTCAAAAACAGCCTTCCATGGCCTTTTTGATAGCTTGTTGAAAAAACTTAAGAATTTGCATAAAGAAATTAGATGCAGATGAAATTACCCCTTAGCATGCCTCTTCGAGCCAGCTGAAGCATGCTTATTCTACCACACTCGAATCCAGAGTGAAATGTATATCTCGGTTTAACTGTTGTACAATTCTATGTACAGACTGATGTCTCCAGGGAGTTGAAGTTTACTGGCAGTTGTTTCCTCACATTGTAATGAAAGTTAGCGAGTGTTAGTGCAAGCGCTGCAATTATCGCCAAACGCGACTCTGCGGGAAAGCCAGTTCCCCAGATGCTCGCCCGCTGATTCTGATTTATTCTATCGCTATCTGTGGGCACTTTCACATGATTATTTACTTGGAATCTGGTAACCCAGCAATGTGCCAAGAAATGGATGTGGCATCCGCCAATGCAAGATTGAATGAGCCAGGGTGTAAATGTATTCAACTATACTTAGATCCAATTAATATCGATAATATCAATATTCATAAAATAAGTAACAAGTTCCCTCAGAGATAAATGAACGGATTTACCCGAAGCGATTTTGTTATCGTGTGCGGCGGGTCCATCTCGTAGGACGTTTTTCACTTGAAGGAATTCATCGGGTCGGTCTCCGCCGATGATGGTGAAACCGAAGCCCTGAGGACTCTTCCTCAGAGTTGTGCGCAGAATAGCACCCTGCAACTGAGATGGGTCTCGTGTGAATCCCCTCAAACCAGCTTCATCTGAAAGAGAGAGAGAGAGAGAGAGAGAGAGAGAGAGAGAGAGAGAGAGAGAGAGAGAGAGAGAGAGAGAGAGAGAGAGAGAGAGAGAGAGAGAGAGAGAGAGAGAGAGAGAGAGAGAGAGAGAGAGAGAGAGAGAGAGAGAGAGAATGTGAGACTAACAATTTAAAGCTTGTTTACAAGACAAGGTGTATGTACATTTAAGCAAGCCGTTGGTATAGAAATCTCAAACGTCTGTTAAAATCAATGAAGTTCCTTTTTAATCAGATCTGTTCCTGCAGTGCTTATTGCTACACTACTCAAACATCTTGAAAACAGGCTCAGAAAGAAACCGAGTAAAGAGGCACAGAGAGAACTACAGAAAAGAGAGAAACAGAGAGAGCAAAAGGTATATTATATAATGAGTGAATGATAGCAGGATTGTTTTATAAATATCCACATACACTTCAACTAATCATCGCATCCGTTCATTACACTCTACCGGAATTACTCCTCCTCACCATTTACCCTCTGGGCAGCATATTTATAAAAGGGTTCTGATTAAGAACTTTTAATAAATAACCACTGAATAAATGCTCAAAAAAAGCAATCTGATGAGCTAATGATTATTATTTTTTTAAACCAATTTGTGTGGTCAGTGATCACATTTGCCAGCTGTGTAAATTATGTTGCCTTACTCCAATCATTTAATTTATTTAAATGTAATTTATTCAGTGATGGCGACACTGAATTTTCAGCATCATTACTTCAAATTAGTCTTCAGTGTCACATGATCCTTCAGAAATCAATTTAATATGCTGATTTGGTGCCTTATAAACATTTCTTATTATTGTCAATGTTGAAAACAGTTGCGCTGACAAAATTAGGATACCCTATCATTCAATGCCTCAATAACATGAAGTAATTCTTTTCTGCATGATTTATCAGTCTCTCACATTTCTCAGGAATTTTGGTCCACTTGTTACGACATTGCTTCACTTTTTTGAGGTTTGTGGCCATTTGTTTATGTACAGCTCATGCTCAGCATTTCAGTCAGGAAGACTGAAGTGTTGTAGATTTGCTGGTGATCTTTAGATCATTATCCAGATGCATGATTTTATTTTAGCCGTTGAACAGTTGGTTTCACATTTGACTCTAGAATACTTTGGTATACAGAGGAGTTCATGGTCGACTCAAAGAGTGCAAGGTGTCCAGGTCCTGTGTCTGCAAAACAAGCCCAAAATATCGCCCCTCCACCACTGTGCTTCACTGTTGGTATGGGTTGTTTGAGTTGATATGCTGTGTTTGGCTTTCACCAAACGTGGCGCTGTGCTTTAGACCAAACATCTCCCCTTTGGTCTCATGTGTCCAAAGGACATTGTTCTGGAGGTCTTGTGTTCTGTTCAGATGCAACTTTGCAAGCCTAAGCCGTGCTGCCATGTTTTGTTTTTGTTTTTGTTTTTTTAGAAAGGAGAAACTTTTCCCTGGCAACCCTTCCAAACATGCCATACATGACCCATCTTTTAACATGTTCACTGAGGCATGTATAGAGTGTGAGGTAGTTCTTGGGTTGTCTGCTTTCTATTTTAGATAAATGCTATCTTATAAATGTTCATAGAATATTTCCTGAAAAAACTGTTTTCAACAATGATAATCATAAAATATAATAATAATAATAATAATAATAATAATAATAATAATAATAATAATAATAATTATTATTATTATTATTATTATTATTATGCATGTTTATTGAGCAGCAAATTAGTATATTAGACTGATTTTTGGAGGATCATGTGACACTGAAGTCTGGAATAATGACGCTGATAGTTCAGCTTTGCCATCACAGGAATAAATTATATCTGAAAATATATTCAACACAGAAAACAGCTATTTTAAATTGTAATATTATTTCACAATATTATTTTTTATTAGTATTTTTAATTAAATAAATGCAGCCTTGGTGAGCAGAATTGTGAGACAATGCATATTGATGAATGTATTTAGCACAAAGCAACAATACACAGACAAACAAAACAAAAAGCAAAAATAGACAAAAAGCAAACATAATACCAAACAGATGAATTGAGGTTTGGAAATGATGATTTCCTATTCATGAAGGGAATATTACACATTTCCAAATTCCATTCTACAATTATTAGATATTACAAACCCCCCTTGAGGACTGTGGAAATGATCTGTAGAAAGTATCCATTAAATAAAGAGCCTGTTTCTTGCTGCTCAACAAGTCATGTGAAGCGCATCAGCACTGAGCACTTACATCAGATAATCACAGAGTTATGAAACAACAGAGACTGAAGTAGAATGGTAGCACTTTATTTTACAGACCGGTTCCCCACGTACATACTGTTCTTATAGTAATTACAATAACTGAGTAATAGCTAGGTGCTAACCCTGGACCTACTCCTAAAGCAGTCGTTTCTTAATCAAGTACACTGTAAATACAGATAAGTGGAGGTTCTGTAAAATAAAGTGCAACCAGCAGCACTTTACAGTTTCACCTGTTTGATGAATAAAAATAAAGAGAAAACGACAGCTGCATTTTCAATCTTTTATAAACTCTACTTCATAAGTGTGATTTGTGAGTGGTGTTAGATCAAGTCTTCTAGTTTTTTCTTAAAAGTGCACCTCATTTTTGGGTGAACTATCACTTTAAGATGAAGGTGTTCAACACAGACTCTGAATCAGCTGTAAACGGCGGCGGGTCATACACTAATTACTGTCATTTATAACACAGCGGTTTAATTTTTTTCTTGTCTCATTTGAGAGTGCCAGCAGCATCAGATGAGGCCACATCAATCTCATTAGGAGAGCAGGAATGGATATCTCACCATGTGTGGTGGGAATTGGATTTGCATAATAGCCACATTGATGATTTGGACTGGCCCTATGAAAAGGATTATGTTGATTGTAATAACCACGGCACACATTTGAACTGTGCGCCACAAGTCTGTGCGAGTTGGTTGCTGGTCAAAGGTACACACACACACAAAAAACCTCATTGCTGCATACTAGATTTATCTTTCTCTCTCTGCCTGTAGTGCTGGTTTCACATTTAACTGGTGAGGGAATTCTGGGAAAAAGGGGGAGGGTTGAAGTTTATGTTCACTTCTTTATGCTTCTCGTGCATAAAGGAGTCTTATTATTATGTTGGAGTATAATTAAAAGTGTAGTACGAGCGCTGTCTGTGTGTGTGCGTGACTCTGGTAAACTACGTTGTGGGCAAATTTTATTTTATTTTTTTAATATCACATGGGAAAATGGGTTATAAGGAAGATATTTGGAAGAATGTTTGTATTATGCAGATATCGGCCATAATTTTTTTTTCCCACCCACTATGGTAGTCAATGCCTGCTGAGATCTACTTGGCTACAAACATTCTTCCAAATATCTATCTTTGTGTTCAGCAGAAAAAATACATTTATACAGGTTTATAACAACTTGAGCATTATGGTGATGTGATGTTTTTGCTGTGAGGGTTGTGTTTAGGGGTATGGTTAGGAGAGAGAATATACAATTTTCACAGTATAACAAAAATTCTCTATGGATGGTCCCTATAAAACATGCAATACCAACGTGTGTGTGTGTTGTCGAAAATGACCGAAAGGACCAAGTGGAGTGGCAAGAGCTATAACTGTTTTATAATTGCTTGTGTATATAAATAAAACAAATGAAATGCATGAATCTTGTCATTACTCTTAACATTGTGTGTAAAATGGTGCAGTTAAGGCTATGATTTCTGATTATTCTCTGAAAACACTGCATTGTATTTTTACTTATATTTGTGCACACTCGTCCCTGTCCTATTCTCAGCTAGACCCTCACCATCCACTCATTAAAGTGTCTTGGCCAGCTAACAGAGCAAAGCGTAGGGGGGCAGCGTCTACTTTCACTAATGAGACAGAACAGACGTCCACTGCCAGCCTTCCAGAGGGGATAGGAGGACAAAATCAGTACTCAGAGGACACAGGAACACACAGGAGGCCGCCCAGCCCAGGGAGTTCAAACAACAAACAGCCAAAGTCTGGTTTAACCTTGAACAAGCTAAAACCCAACTGAATGTTTCATGTATAACTGAGTGAGTCTTGTGTTGGCCAGCCAAAATATAAAAAAAATACACATCATTCAATTCAGAGTACAGGACATCATTCAAGGACAGAGGGCTAGGCAGTAGATGTTAGTATATTAGTATTAGTATATTATATTAGTATTCCCATAAATTTAAATTTGGCTCAGTAAGAAATTGATTTGGCAAAGCATGAATATTGATCAAAAGTGACAGTAAAAATGTAAATCTTTACAAAAACATATTTTGAAATAAATCCATTCATCAAAGAATCCTAAACAAAACTGCATCACGGATTCCAAAAATATTAAGCAGCACAACTGTTTTCAACATTTGACAAATATTAATTGAGCAGCAAATTATCATATTAGAATGATTTCTGAAGGATCATGTGACACTGAAGACTGGAGAAAATACAGCTTTATCAATTACAAAACATTTCAAAGTTGAAATAATGTGTTACAATATTACGGTTTACTATATCAAATAAATGGAGCCTTGTTTAGCATCTTGATAGCACAGACCTTCTTGTTGCTTACTGACTGTCTGCGTCCAAAAGCTTAAAAATGCTGCCTTCAGAGGATGCATTCCAAGGTGGGAACGCACCAAGGCACATCTGTATCCAATTTGAACTTTACTTCCGATTTTTGAAGGCAGCAAAATGTGTCCTTCACTGCCTTTGATATCACACAATAGGCCTATTTCACAATTTGGCGACTGAAACCGGAATTAGTGAAACACCGCCCACTACGATCGCCATTTATTATTTACTGTCCTGAGAATGGATTTCTCGCAGTCATTACGTTAATTTATTTGCCTAGAAAGTAAAAATAGCTGATGTTGTCCGCATCAACACTCCATTTAAACATCTGTGGTGTGTAGTATCTGGAGTAAATGTTTGTCATTGGGAAAGTTTTACCACTCTAAACGGTTGCTTCTTCATCCGAGTTTGAACATAAAGGCACAATATAGGACTGACTACTTATTCTCCACCACTGTTCTGCTAGCACTTTTATCATACGGGAAAAGAGTTTTCTGTACTTCCGGTTTGCACACATCATGCTGTGAAATGATCCTGTATGTTTTATTCCATCACAGTCATCTGTGTTTTCCGTTTAGTATCACAGAATCCCGTTTAGACTATTGTAACAGTCTTTTTATTTGTCTAAATAAGAAAGATTTGTGTCACCTCCGGACTGTCCAGAATTCTGCTGCAAGGCTTTTAACCCACACCAGTAAAAGAGAATACATCACACCGATCTTAGCTTCCCTTCATTGGTTACCAGTGAAATTTAGAATACATTTTAAAATTTTGGTTCTTACTTTTAGAGCCCTACAAGGACAGGTGCCTTGTTACATCTTTGACCTGTTACAGCTGCGTACGTCTTCACGTAGTCTAAGATCAACAGGTCAAAGATTTGTCCCCCACAAACACTTTAAAACAAGAGGGGACTGTTCATTTCAAGCTGTGGCACCTAGCCTGTGGAATGCATTGCCTTCTTCCTTACGCTGCCTGGACTCATTGGAAAATTTTAAAACACAGTTGAAAACTTTTCTATTTAAAGAGGCTTTTATCTAGAGTGTAGGGTGGTTTGGCTGGTCTTTTGTGTATTTCTGTTTATTTTCATTTATACTTATTGTTTTTGTTACTTATTTTGACTAGAACTGTAATGTTTTTATTTATATTTTTTTTTAAATGTTTTGTATTTCCTCTTTTTGTTGTGAAGCACTTTGTGATTTTTATCTATGAAAAGTGCTATACAAATACATTTTACTTACTTACTTTTACAGTCGAGGTAAAAAATAAAGATGGCTCCTGAAAATTGTGGTTGGTGGTCAATTTGTGTGTGTGTTTTTGACCAACGATTTCGGTTTTTGATGTAATTTCTAGCGAGTATTATAGTAATGGAACATTTGCTTATTTTCTTAGTTAAGCTCTCTGTTTTGTTTTAGATTATTAACCCGTTATGCTGCCTCAGAAGTCTCCCTGAGATCAGTCATCGCCTGATAGGGCAGCGTGGAAACGAGTCAGCAAATTATCGCACGCAGCCACTGGATCTCATTCACTAATAATTGCGTAGATTCTTTCGTATTTGTACTCACTGGAGAATTTATGGAAGCCTGTTTCCGCCACTAAATAAAAAAAGTAATTGTGACTTTTTATCTCAGAATTCAGCATTTTTTTCTCACAATTGCATGATATAAACTCAGAATTCTGACTCACAATTTTTCTCACAATTGTGAGTTATAAAGGCAGATTTCTGAGATAAAAAGTCACAATTACTCTTTTTATTTTTTTATTTAAACGGGCTTCCATAAGAACTTCTCACAAAAAAGCTTCACTTGATTTACAAAACGTTTGTACGGACATGAATTTGTTCTTAACCTCGTTCTGAAGTAAGTGAATTTGGAGTATTTTAAATGAGCTGCCGTGTGCTCGAGGTTTGTCATTTGCATAAAACACGGACCAACATCGCAATATAAGGGCTTTCCTTAACTTACAGTGTCTTTTGTCACTCTCCTCAAACTTGCCAGTGTTCGCAGACGGGCTCTCGCCGGATTCCTCAATCAATGCCAAGTGTGCCATTCTCACAGTAAACACCTTTTATAAAGACCCAGATCACAGAGCTCTCATTAGCCAGCTGTACATATGCACACATCTGCGTTAAGAGGAACCTCGCAGCTGAAGCTATAACACAGCTTTACTTACTCTTTAACAGTATATGATCGAATGTATTTAAGATTAAATTATAAATGTATTATTTAATAAATGTATTACAGAATTTCATATATGGATTATATTATACAATTAGTAATTCTATACTATTATACAAAGTAATTATAGTCATGTAAGGATGAATTATTAATTCTTAACACAATTATAAGGGCAAACATAAGTAAAGTTCTTTTTGCATACGTGTGTTTTCAATTGTTCCTATATATTTTCATAAATTTAGGGGGGGGGGGGGGAGAGACGTGACAAAATCTTTGAATTGTGATTGGTTCTTAAACTTGTTTCTATTTTACATACAAATTTGTGCGTACGCATGTTTAGTGAATGAGACCCACTGTGTTTGTTGCATAAGTTAGCATTATTTAATGCATGTGAGCATTAGCAGCAAGCCAATACTAAACTTTTTAGTGTACTCTTATTTTGCATCCTATTTACGACGGACAGCATGTAAATTGGGACAGAATGTATGCAAAATGCTTTGAAACCAGATACATGGGGAAAACACCGTTTGTAAACAAGAAAAACAGAGAAAACGTCAAAATGAAAGAGACAGAGTTACTGCTTAGTCACATTAGAGGACAGAACAAGGATGTTAAATGAACAGTAAAACAGCAGCAACAACGTGGAACACAAACATTAGCATACAAAAGCTGGTGCAGGTGAGTGTAACGGAGCAAGTACACGGCCACACATAAATACACACACAGATGGTAACACACACATGCTAGCTGACAGAATTCAACCACAGATCATATCAACCACAGATGCTGATTATGTTCTCCTTAAATCAACACCTGACCTTCTTATGAATTTCTTATGAGTTCACTACACACTTACACCGTGTACTAATCAGGTGTAGGCAACAAAAGCTGACACTGGGTCATTACCCTTTCAAAAGGTACACCTTTGCACCTTATTTACCTGCATATTAAAGGCTTAAACGGGTTCTGCCCCAGTGCAGCTTTTTTCCTTTTTTTCTGAGAGTGTGTGATGTGATTAAACATCAATAAATAAATCATTTCCATTCCATGCTAATCCGTGTTTTTGTCCTAAAAAAGCAATGACCTTGACAAGCAATGCGTGACTAGATATTTTGATGGTCGCTTGTTTTCTATTTTTAATCACGCCGGCTGGCTCTGAAGTTTCAAATCCTGCGACACCATCTTCATATTAAGCGTAAAATATTTTCAGCTTGTATGTTGTTGCCTCGCACAATATTAATTTTCAGTGAGGACAGAAATGTTACATGACACAATAGGAAACAGTTTACATGTGACTTTCATACCTTCCTGATCTCATTCCCATTAAATTGTTAGGTTTGATAGTATGCTGTGGTCAGGCAGGGAGAACATCTTGACTAACTAAACACCAGCTTGAACTCGTTTAAACCAGTTAAGACCAGCAAAACGCCGTAGGAAACCATTTTAGAAACTCTATCCTCTCAAGGAAGCATTATATTGATCAAAAACGGGATAAATGGAGGAATAATGCAGAAGAAAGTTAAAATTTTTACTTAAGGGCATTGGTACTGCTCCTGCGGTCACTGCTATTGGCTGACTGGTTGGAGACGTATCCTGGCTGATTTTCTTCTTGGCTTCCTGCACCGGATTCTCAAACTGAGTCTTCTGATTGATGTGGCTAAAGAAAAGAGTGAGACAGTCAGTGCAAAGGACCAGAGATGGCAGATACAATGACATACACACTTGCACAAACCCTCGGGGTAAAGAGAACAGTCAGTGGCAATGCTTATCTGTTCATGCAAACAGTCTTTTAATGAACAAAACCGTATCAGAGCCAAAAGGTAAATCATTGTGCTCATGCATCTCTTCCTGTTTGTCATCTGCTAACCAGGCAGTCACTTTTTCCTTTACCACAGAAACAGAAACTTGGAAAAACGGCATGAACTGACCTGACTTGGAGAGCAAGCAACCCTTTCCAACTACACAACTATGAGAAGACACAATCTGCCACAAAACGCCGGGAAAAAAGTATTTTCTCAATCAATACTTTAGCATTATTTTTAGTGCTGGGGAAAAAATAATCGTGATTAATCACATCCAAAATAAAAGTTTGTGTTTACATAATATATGTGTGTGTACTGTGTATAATTATGTATATATAAATACACACATGCAGTATATATTAAAGAAAAATATGTATATTTTTTATTAAAATAATATATTTACATACATATTATAAGGTACATACACTTAAATGTAGACTTGCATGTAAATATAATAATGTAAACACAAACTTTTATTTTGGATTAATCACAATTAATTTTCCCCCAGCACTAATTATTTTACCTGACCGGGGATGTGAAAAGATTTAACCGAAAAGATTTAAGACTTTTTTTTAAGTTTTCAGAGAACATGAAAAGTTACATTTTTTTACCTTATTGAGAAAGAGAT
Source organism: Pseudorasbora parva (assembly GCF_024679245.1). NCBI lineage: Eukaryota > Metazoa > Chordata > Actinopteri > Cypriniformes > Gobionidae > Pseudorasbora > Pseudorasbora parva. The sequence goes on along the minus strand of NC_090177.1, from coordinate 20,820,508 downwards.
TTTTTGTTTGTTTTACCATAAACCTGACTACATTTTGTTGAAAGGTTTATGGTAAAACAGAACAATGACCAATGAGGTACTATACATTTAATGTAGTATACATTCACTGAAAACTAATTTTGAAGTTCATGTGAATTGTCCTCACTTCCACAATATGACACATTTAAATAAAACAGAAAAGCAAAAAGAGTGAATTACATACCAAAATGTAGGCATAAAGTGAGTTTGTTTAAAAAAAAAAACCTAAAGTAGATATTTAGCTATTGGTTAAAATGATCCAGTAGATGTATGCCCTTAACGACATATAGATAATAGAAATGATTTGATTAAAGATTATGAAGACCAATTATCTTTGGAATAACTATGCAGAGATGCAATAGGATCAATCGCTTACTTTAGAATTGATCTTGTTTTAATAAAGACACGATAACATTGATAAAGAAAATATACTTTGCAGTGAATCTTTTGAGGGCCTTCTGAAATGATCTTTAAAAACACTGCAAAAACATTCTTGATTAACCACAGAACGACTCTATTTCCAACCCATCTGTAATTGCTGTACACTCCCTCTACAAACGCCACATTTGTTTTCTTGTTTGTTAGCTGCCGAAATGAATCAATATTACCTTGGCAAGCCTTTCCAGAGACACAAGCTTCACAGTACATGCATTTCCTCTGCAGAGGTTCTGGCTCAGTGCGGGATTGTGTTGTTTTATCCTAACACACGACCCCTCCCACCCCACAGGTTGCACGTAAAGTGAAATAAGCAGCTCGTCTGCATTGTGTAACTGCTTTATCTGTTATACCTGCCAGTCGTGACTGCACCTCGGGAAGGCTTTTAACAGCCACCGATTCCTTGTAAAACCAGTCGGTGTGCTGCGAATTTGTAGAAGAAAGGTACTGTTTGTGCTTTTGCTGTGTGTGACTCATGCTGAGACTTATCCACCCAATCCACAGAGAGCGAGAGACTGAGTGCTCTCATCTGACTGCTGAAGTTCCCGTTTGTGATAATTCAGGCAGAATGTAATGAGGCTCTGTGCCAAGCCATATTCAAATCAAAAATAAAACAACGTTTTGTTGACCTCCTTGCATAAATATCCTGGCACAGCAGGGATTGACCTCACATAAAATAAATGGCATTAAAATCTAATTATGTGTTCGCTTCTGAAAGCCCTCGGCTGTCCTGATATTGAAAAACTTCAATATATTTCACAAAGCTTCAAGAGCAGAAAATAAGCAAATCCAGCCAATATGATGATCCAGAAGTGACACTGATCATTCTGCCATTTCAGAAACCAATATAAATCTTTTACAATTAATTAATTAAAACTTTTTGTGCATTTTTAATTGATTTATTATCTAATTAGCATAGACGTGAGTGAAATCAAATACAACAATTTCTAAATGTTTTTAGTATGCAACACTTTTTTCCATCTTAAATATTCTTCACTCAGATAATTAATTTCACAATTTTATGTTTTATAAAAGCTCTTGACTCACACAATCAAACATGCACTACAATCAGACAGAATATGGTGCTTTATACAATGACTTGGCATCGGAGTTGCCAGATCCCAGAAAAATTTCCAGCCCAAAGAAGATTCACAAGAATGAAAACTAGCCCAAAATCTGTAAGTAAAGCAATTTTAAACAATGGCACGTTAGAACTAAAACGTTTTTGTACGAATGAAAATGCATATTTTTATGCAGAGAACTTATAAAATTAGTGTGAGCAGGTGCTGGTGATTGAGACTTTATTGGTCATTTTGTGTTTCTTTAAAAAAAAACTCAAGACTAACAACAATGTGGTCCAAGGTTAAGAATTGTAAAGGTTACAAATGGCCTAATGTACAGTGGTTTTCTCCATTGTACAACATAACCATACAATGGTAAAAAACAACTTGCCTTCCCTTTTTTCTTGTATGGCTGGTTGGTCATAATATGCAAAATCCATTTAAAACTAGAAGGTCATATTGCAATTGCCTGTGCACAAATGGTGTAGACTACACTATGGCCTATTAGGGACAAACTGCATCCCGTAAGGGTTTAAAATGGAAAGCTATCTTGATGCCTTTAACTTCAAATGCTTTTATCCATACTTATGAATGAATCACTGCTTAATGGGGCGATTCAGTATTATACAGAATGGTTGGCAATCTTAGTTATTACCCAAATGTAAAAAAGTAACTTTGATATTTTGCTGTCAATTTAAAAGGTAGTGCGTTATTTTACACACAACTTGAAAAAAGTAATATGATTACTTTTTTGATTACTTCTGTAATTGGTTACAATCCCTTTATGCTTTTTTTGTTGTTATACTCTGAAAAGCTGGATTTAAAAAGAAATGTAATGAAAAAAAGAAGTAAAAGACGAAGCCAAAAGAACAACGGAAAACTTCAGCGTACAGCAAACCAAGATGTTGTGGACAAAAATGTGTCATCCATCATTCTTACTGGACCATAAATGATATAAGCATACTCACTCCACGTAATAAGTCCCATACTGTGGGTCCTCAATCTTCTCCCAGCCATATGGAAGCTCTGCGGAGAATCAGACAGGCATATCAGAGACAGCTTGAACAGACGCAAATCACCCATGTGCTTGACACCAGGGGGTCTGATTTTCAGATGGTGATTTTCTGAGACGCCTAATACCAGGTAGGTCAAGAAGTCTGTCTGCATTTGCACGCGTGTTTGGGCAGAGAAGAGATCAGAAGGCTGAGCGCAGTGGAAACGAGGGGGGTGAACGTATTAGTAAGCTGTGTGGAAAATGACTTGTTATCTTTCCATGATATGTGAGTTGTTGGGAGCCACCATCCTGACATGGACGTACATGCCCATTGCAAAAAGTGGTGCTGGGATTGCCTGTGTGAGATGACACACTGATGGCCTCTCAGCATGTCTCCTGTGAGCCATTAGTCAGACGGGCCAGAGAGAAAGGCTAATGTCTCACAGTTCAGCTAGGGTCTGTTTACTCCTCTGTGTGATTCATGTACAAACTTATTCTTACCTCCATCCTCACATTTTTCAGGAGGCTTAGCTTTCTTTGCCAGTCGAGGGTCGAGCCAGGTCGTGGTCTTGGTATTATGACTAGAAAAGAGAGGGAAAGAAGCTTTAGCAAACAAACACCTGGTAGTCCTTCTGAGCGTGCCCCTTAATTACACAATTGGAGTGCATCTGCAGCTCAGCCAAACAGTGTAACACTCATAAAACAACAGCAATATGACTATATCTCACTGTTACAATGTAAAAATGACAGAAACAACAATAAACAGCACAATGATTGATAACAGATGGCAAGATGTTTTGATCATATTTTCAATGCAGTGATTTGTACACTTGGCAATACACAGAAAATGTTACTTTTTTAAACATGTTAAAATTGAGACTGTGAAGAAAATTTGGATTGTCCAAAGTATTTACAGATATGTGCATTTATTAATATATACATACATAAATATACATATATTACTTTTTGTTAAAGTGACTTATTAATGGTAAAATATTACATTTTATTATTACTAAATAATTATGACTTAATTATCATATAATTTGATGCAGAGCTTAAATATAATAAATATAATATAGAGCAACAGAATGTAATGCAGACACATAACATATAGGGGTGTAACGGTTCACAAAATTCACGGTTCGGTTCGATACGATACACTGGTGTCACGGTTCGGTTCGGTACGGTTCGGTATGTTTTAGATAGGCCTACAGCAAAAAGAAAAAAATGGCAGATAAATTACCTTTTTTTATTATTTTTTTATTAAAACTAACAAAGTATGATTTTTTTTTTTTTACATTGAACAATGATGGAGCTATACTTTACCCATCTTCTATGTAGTTACAGGAATAAGACATTAGCTCTTTACATTAGCATGTGCGGTGCGTGTTGCGTTGCGTGTGCGTTGCAGGAGCCCCACACCCTGCTTTCACATATGCTGCGTTTGCAGTCCGCAACTGATTAGCTGTTGCACACCACAAACACAGCATTGATTCATTATTTTTTATTTAAAATCCAAAAGTTTTTACTGAACATGCCTCGTCAGAATTCCAATTATCTTTGTTTACTCTTTAATAGAAGTCAGGTTATGTAGCCTATTACATTTAAACAACATTTTATTAAATTCATTTATTCATATTTATATACTTTAGATTTAGCTCATACAAGTGGCAAAACATTTAAACATAGTTTATAGCCTTAAATCACAAACATTTTAAATTAGAAACTTACAATAGCCTATTCAAAAACAGCCGACTCTCGTCTTTTCTTTCGTTTTTACACACTTTTAAAAGAAATCCTGCAGGTCAAAAAGAACTTTGCTTTTCACCTCCAAGAAAGTATGAGTGCTATACATTATGGCACTTTTTTTTTTTTACCTAAATGCCAGGTAAGGTGTCGTTTTGTTGCTTTACATGAGAAAAAAAAGCCATGTATTGACTTTGAAACAAGAGTATATTTTAAATGATATGCATCTGTGGTGAAATTACTAGATTTTCGCGTCAGTACATGTTTATTTTAATGCGAACAATGTTCTATCACTTTAATGCAGCAACGCAGCGCAGCAAAGAATAGACTCGGTACTAAAACGATCCGTGCACTGCTGCAGACGCAGCGCTCCTGGAACGGACTGACGGACCGCATCTGTGTGAAAGTTGTGATCCGTTAACATGGGTACGGAAAAAAATACGCACCGTACACGCGATGCAGACGGAGTATGTGTGAAACGGGCGTTAGGTCTCATATCCGCGGCTATAAATGGACCACTCGCCGCGGTGATGTCTTTTGCCATTTGAATAAGTTGGAATGTCTGTCTAAATGCTGCGGGGATAGTTTGTGGCTGTTTCTCCTTTTTATCGTCTTGTTGTCGGCGTAAATGAGTTGATTGACATGACATGAATTATTCCCGCTGCTGTAGGCTACCATCAGCAAATGCGACATACCGTTGTTTTTTTTAATCCATCACTCTTGCCAACACCATCATAGCTAACAAAGAATCCAAAGTTCACCCAAACACCAGACCTGTTGGTTATTGGAGGATCTTCTATTTCTGGTTTGTTAAACGCAATAGCCATTTTGCGACGAGCATTCAGCGCGTAGCCTACTGAGTAAGCGAGCACCTGACTGAGCAGCCTAAAACATATTTGGTGTTTTTTTTTTTCTTTCACTTCGGCGGTGTCAGGGGCATTGGCTGTTACGTCGTTTTGGTTATTGGGCTACCTTGTTGAACGCATATTATTATATTTCACACACTTTTTTATTTTCCAAATTTAATTAATTAGTCCAAGAACCGTTCGGTACATAATGCGTACCGCGTACCGAACCGAAAGCCCCGTACCGAACGGTTCAATACGAATACGCGTACCGTTACACCCCTAATAACATAATATACACTCACCTAAACGATTATTAGGAACACCTGTTCAATTTCTCATTTATGCAATTATCTAATCAACCAATCACATGGCAGTTGCTTCAATGCATTTAGAGGTGTGGTCCTGGTCAAGAAAATCTCAACTCCAACTGAATGTCAGAATGGGAAAGAAAGGTGATTGAAGCAATTTTGAACGTGGCATGGTTGTTGGTGCCAGACGGGCCAGTCTGAGTATTTCCTCCTTTTCAAGCACAACCATTTCTAAGGGTTTACAAAGAATGGAATGAAAAGGGAAAAGCATCCAGTATGCGGAGGTCCTGTGGGCGAAAATGCCTTGTTGATGCTAGAGGTCAGAGGAGAATGGGCCGACAGATTTAAGCTGATAGAAGAGCAACTTTGACTGAAATAACCACCCGTTACAATCGAGGTATGCAGCAAAGCATTTGTGAAGCCACAACACGCACAACCTTGAGGCGGATGGGCTACAACAGCAGAAGACCCCACCGGGTTCCACTTTTGGGTTCCACTTATTGACTTATTGATAACAAATAGGAAAAAGAGGCTACTATTTGCACAAGCTCACCAAAATTGGACAGTTGAAGACTGAAAAATGTTGCCTGATTTGATGAGTCTCGATTTCTCGACATTTAGATGGTAGAGTCTGAATTTGGTGTAAGCAAAATGAGAACATGGATCCATCAGGCCTTGTTACCACTGTGCAGGCTGGTGGAGGTGGTGTAATGGTGTGGGGGATGTTTTCTTGGCACACTTTAGGCCCCTTAGTGCCAATTGGGCATTGTTTAAATGCCACTGCCTACCTGAGCAGTTTCTGACCATGTCCATCCCTTTATGACCACCATGTACCTGTCCTCTGATGGCTACTTCCAGTAGGATAACGCACCATGTCACAAACCTTGAATAATTTCAAATCGGTTTCTTGAACATGACACTGAGTTCACTGTACTAAAATGGCCCCCACCATTGAAGTCAACAGATCTCAACCCAACAGAGCATCTTTGGGATGGGGTGGAACGGGAGCTTCGTGCCCTGGATGTGCATCCCACAAATCTCCATCAACTGTAAGATGCTATCCTATCAATATGGGCCAACATTTCTAAAGAATGCTTTCAGCACCTTGTTGAATCAATGCCACGTAGAATTAAGGCAGTTCTGAAGGTGAAAGGGGGTCTAACACAGTATTAGTATGGTGTTCCTAATAATCCTTTAGGTGAGTGTAAATGATAATGATATTAGAATAGTTAAACATTTTTAGTTTGGAGTTGATGAAGCGGCACTTGAACCTTAATAATGGGGAGGTGGAAAGCCACTTGTATACATTTAAAAAAAATGCAAGCATGCATCAGCAAGACCTTTTCAAAAAGCACTTTAGTTGTCTGCTGCGGAGGGGTGAGGAGTCTATTTAAAAAGCAAATGTGTTTAAAATCTGAAATATTCATAGCAAGGTGCAGCTCATCCTCGGAGACTCATGCAGACAGACACGCGTGTGGAAGCAAGGCCCGCTGGGAAGGCTCCATTTAGCCGATTGTTTGCATTGTTCAGAGAATGAAGTATTGATTCGCTGGCTCTCTCTTCATCTGGGTGGATAGAGCAGAGATGCTTGGCTAAGGGCTGTGACCACAGACACAGGTAATGGACACCGAAAGGAAGAGGCTGTGAAAAATGTAAGCTAGCTTCGGCGTCAGCATGTGAGAGAAGAGCCGATTCAATTCCCAGCGGTCTCTCATGCTTGATGTGTCTGCAAGAGTTCCGGAGTTCCTGTTTACTAAGCGAGCCCTTAGCTGGAGAGATGCTGTCTACATCTGGGCTCAGTTACAGTAAATCATAGGCAGAATTTGAAAAGATGGACCCACAAATCTTTCTTTGTTCCCCTGTTTAAAAAACACACACCACAGTGGGTTCCTCATTGTACAGCATGTGCATTGTCCATAAACTTACTACAAAACACTTTCTTTTCTATATAGTAAGCTAAAAGCAGCATGTCAAATGACAATCCCATATTCATGAATCAGTAGATGAAAAATACCAAGATGACAGTCTGCATTCAGACTGTATGCACACTACACACCTGCATAAAAGAACTACAGAATTATCTCTTATAAAAGTCTCTTATACAACAATTGTTCCGCATAATAATTTTGATAGGAATCTTTAGTAATATTTGAAACGTCTGTACTGTCCCTTTTGATATATTTTGATGGAGGGGTTATTTTATCCTTCATATCTCAAAAAGTCTGGAGTTTTATTAGCTTTATAAAAGACAGTTAAGCTGTACTGACTCTTTCCAAAAAAAAGCTGAGTTCCGGAAGACGTGCTGTGGATGGAGCTAAAGAATCACGTGTGCGTGCACACACACACACACACGCACACGCGCATGCACGCACGCACGGACGCACGCACACACACACACACACACGCACACGCACACACACAAAATACGTCACATCACATCACAGACTCTCTCTATTCGTTCCGGTTAAACCACAAAATAAAATGTACACAAATGTGTCCCTGCTCTTGATACAGAAGATATGAGAAATAAAAACTTTGATGGTGAATCCAAACCCAGAACTGAACCTCAGAACACGTTAGCCGGACATAGCTTTACCACTGGACCATTGCAAATCTATGTGAAGAATCCCGAGACTGACAATATTGCATTATGCTATAGTTAGAAGAATAGCGTTAAACATGACTTCTCATGATTTCCCGCACTCACCCACTTTTTAAAACAAAGTTACACCACTACATTGCATTATGGATAACTGGAAGCAGTATTTTTGGCACCAAATTTTACCCCTATTGATAGTGAATTTTCTATTTTCTATCAATACATTAGGACTTATTTAAAGTTATATTTTAGCTCAAAACTTTTATATATTTTTTTACCAGAAAAAATAAAACTTTTCTACCGGAACACAAAATGTACACAATCAAGCAAATCACAAAATTGCACTGACACCAAAAATCATCTTCCATTCAGCGCCTGATTTCTGAATTAGTGCAGTATTTAATCTGCATTCAACAGGCACAAAAGAGCAGATTGTCCATAATTATGCTCATTTATTGTTTCAGAAATTAAATTAAATAATCAAAAAAGTGCAACTAAACTAATTACTGGGGCTACAGTTTTCAAACAAACATAGTCACTATCCCAAACCCTAAAATCTGATATTGGAATATTGGTCCAGGAACATGTCCTACTTGGCAAACGGGACTTACTCTATAAAGTAGACCATGCCCGTCTCCGTATAGGCCATCTCCCAGTTCTTGGGCAGAGACTCCTGGCTCTCGTCACGTGGCATCGTGTTCCAGTTGCGGAAGTCCATGCTGCTGCTGGACTGTGTATAGCTGGGCACAGCCTTCCTCCACTCCGGTCCCTCCTTGTGTTCTGTTAGTGGAAATAGCAAAAAGAAAGACAGTGAGAAAGAGGTGGGGAGAAAACAGAAAATGGGGAGTAATACATACTTTAACTCCCTCTAGCAACGCAGAACGAACTTTCCAATCTTCTCAAGAGACGGAGAGAAACAGAGAGCGAGAGAAAGAGAGAGAAGCAGACAACAAGAGCCACTAGATTTGCATGCCAGGACTGATGATCAGAGAGCCGCCTCTCGGGCAGGGCCAGAGTGGCTTAAAACTTCCGTGAAGCCGATATCTGTCACATACACAAATGTGCGTCTGTTTGTCTTTGTGTGAGTGAGACAGACAGTCTGCTTGCACATGAGAAAACAGGCAGAGACAGTAGAAGAGGGAGAAAATGCAGCACTTAAAAGTCCCATCCTTCAGTTAAAAGAGCCAGTTGTCTTTTTGTTTATTCTAGAGTGCACGTGTTCCTGAAACATGATGTTACTGAAGCAAGGCCAGGGTCATAGTTTGGATTCTCAGGAAACAATACATAGTGATGTATATGTATATTCAGAAAAATCATTTTACATATGCACAACCATTTAAAAGTTCAGGGTCAGTAAGTTTTAGTTTTTTTTCTTTTTAAATAAATGATTATTTATTCAGCAAGGAGGCATTAAAATGAGCAAAAGTGACAGTAAAGACAGTTATATTGTTCTATTTAAGCTTATGATCTCTGAAGGATCATGTGAGACTGAAGAATGGAGTAATGATGCTGAAAATCCAGCATAGCCATCGCTGAAATAAATTATATTTTAAAATATATTAATATAATATATGTAAATTATATAATGTATGTATTTATGATCCAATAAATGCAGCTTTGGTGAGCATAAGAGGTTTCTTTTAATAACATTTTTAAAAAAAATCTTAACCCCAATTTGTTTTATGGTGTTGTACATAACATTTTATACATGTACGGTATACAGTATATATAAATTTATAAAAATATATGCCAAAGAAATAACTCTAAAATGAAAACGTAAAGTAGCCAATGGTCTTTTAAATGTGTATGCTTACTCTAGAAGTAAATATATTGTGAATAATAGCTTAAAAATACATTCTTTAAAGTGATTTGAGCTAAAGCAACTACATTTAGGATCCCGTTGCTGTGAGACTTAAAATCAATAGTTAAAACTTAATCTTGACACACAGTTTTGGAGGTTTGGCTCTCTTTGCAAACAAATAGATAGCAGCTATTACTTGTTCTATTAAACACATGGAAAATAGTTGCACAGGGGTGTTACCAATATGGAAGTTGAGTGAGCTGATAGTCTTAATGGGACATTGACAGAAGAAAACATGCCTCTGTTTGTGTATTGCTCTGGATGTGGATATACTGGTTGTACACGTGATAGAAAAAGTGTTTATATTGTCATACAAAAGCCTTGATATGATTTTGCTGACATAGTCATGATTAAAGTCCGTTCATCAAAATGATTCTAGGCTGGCGCTGGGACGCCAGCATGTGTGGCAGATGAATCAGCACTTGTTGTTCCTGTGCCGTAACCATGGCGGCACCATTCATGACACAGGCAGAAACATAAGCTCTAGCATTGAAAAGCAAATATCATAAGAAGCCTTTTATGCTTGTGGTCGAGTGGACGAGTGGAGAAAGAAGCTGAACTCGATGATAAACAGAGGGTACAGTGTGGTGAACATAAAAACGGTTTTAAACAGAAATCATACTTGAGTGTTCGCAGAAAACAGCTTAACCGGAACAGATGAACACAGATGTTGAAAGTAGGATGAGATGTTGCCTATGGTGGAACCTAACGGTGATGGTTTGTTTCTACATGCAGGCTATGGAAAAACATCCATCCAGACCTTACAACTGGCTGCTTCCCACAAGCCTTGCATATCTATCAGAACTGGCCATGAGAAAGCGCACACAAACATACAGTAATAACCCACGAGGCTCGCTGCTAAGACAGCGCTAGCCATTTTAGTAAAGCAAATTTAATCGATGAAAACCACAAACACGCTCCTGGGTTGCAAAATCGTCTCAGTTTGCACTTGGCAAAGTCCAGTTAGATACTGTTGCCAATTGCATCTTGTCCTTACAGTATGCCAGAGAGTTTACAAAGCTCTATCCAATCATAATGGAGGACAGCTGTGAGACATCTTGTCCAACTGGATTTGCTTAGAAAAACATGGCCAACAAACCCTCCCTCAGTGCATCCAGAAACCTCTCCTGGTCCTAGCGGTGAGACAATTCGGATTTCCTCCAAAGACCCTCTGAAAAATACTGCATGTTTATTGAGGTTTTCGCGAGGTCTCAGTTACATAGACTTTCAGTGAAATGAATTTAAAAACATAAAGCCTACAAAAACTCTTTATAAATCCTTAGTAAAAGTCAGTCAGGAGAAAACCTGTTTAAAACTCATTCTATTCTGAAGGGTGAAAAGAAAAACGAAGCCAATATTATGGGATAGGATATCAGTTCCCATGGTGATCAATCATAGCAACACAAACAGAAAAGTGGGAGCAACTGCAGTGGGGTAATGCGCTGTAAATATAATATTTTTTGTGCACTTTTTCCCCTCACGCTCACTATGGCTGCACGTGAATAATCTGAAGGTGTTCGCTGTTCCCTATCCCATTGATTTATGGGAAAGAAAACTTGCTGTGCAGGGAGCATCAGTAAATCCTACCTACTTTCAGCACAATGCAGCAGAACTCCAACCGAGCTCCCCAGAAGTCTTCCCACAGACCTGAACTTGGCAGAAGAAATACTATTCTAGGAAGTAGGTTATGTTTTAAAATCAAGAGCTAGAGCTCTCTGAGAAAAGGACATTTTAAATATTGATGTTATTATTGTAGCTAATACTTATTGTCATTACTATATATATATATATATATGTGTATGTGTGTGTGTGTGTGTATGTGTGTGTGTGTGTGTGTGTGTGTGTGTGTGTGTGTGTGTGTGTGTGTGTGTGTGTGTGTGTGTGTGTGTGTGTGTGTATGTTTTTGTAACATATGAGGACACAAATGTGTATAATGACATGGGTATGACATAGGTATTACAAGGAAATGGGGGAAATATGAGGACATTGGCCATGTCCCCACTTGCTTATAAATTATACAGGATGACTTTTTTTTAGAAAGTAAAAATGCAGAATGTTTCCTGTGATGGGTAGGTTTAGGGGCAAGGGCAGTGTAGGGGGATAGAAAATACGGTTTGTACAGTATAAAAACCATTACGACTATGGAATGTCCCCATATGTCACAAAGACAAACGTGTGTGTGTGTGTGTGTGTGTGTGTGTGTGTGTGTGTGTGTGTGTGTGTAGGGCTCTGTAAGAAATACTAGTTAAGCTAAAAAAATTATTTTATAAAGCAAGAGTGACAGCATTTCACCCTATGGTGGTTGGTGGCAGGAGTGCACATTAGGGTGGCAGTGTTTGGCTTAATACTAATCATTAATGCAGAACAAAAATGACTGTAAAAGACTAATAATAAGCCTGAGGTATCTTTTTAATGAGAAGGGAGAAGACAGAGTGCAGGGACTGGTACTCAACAGTCAGAAATAGGTAGCGGCGCAGCAGTTACTGTGTGCAAAAGTGCAGAGACACTTTTATGCCTCACAGCAAACAGCAGTCCCTTTAACATGCTCATTACTTCAAGTGATACCAACCATAAGCGTATTCATTTTGAACTCAATACGGTCTATTTATGCCACTGGATAATCAGTGGGAAAAAACTGAGACTCACTGTGCATTTGGCCCACTTTAAAAGCTCAACTACTGTTCAGTTTCTAAAACAGCTTAGTCTATGACTCCAGCAGTCCATCAGCGGTTATAAAGGTGGTATTTAAGGTCACGAAACTCTCGACTTTTGGTAGTACCTAGGAAGTCCACTAAAGGAGGTAATTTAAGGACTTTTAGTGGTACACATTGGGCTCCTTAACTCTGGAATAGCCTTCCTGATAATTCTCGGGGCTTAAAGGAAAGGAAGTTCTTTCCCAGTTTAAAGGAAATTAGTCTCGCATAGCAAGACCTTTAGACTGATGATAAGGTCTGGACTCAATAGCAGCTTTCACTGGTCAACCAATCACCGCTTGTTTTGTTCCACGTCATGTTTATGGGCGTGAAAATGTACAGTCGAAGTCTAAACAACAGACCAGCGTGCATCTATAACTGATTAATTCAAGAACATTGTGTAAGTCTACTGCGTACGTTTGCAGCATTTGGTTGATCCTAGATAGTGCTCACTGACACAGCTGTAAACACGGCCGCATTCTTCTTCCATGAGGGAATTTGGCATCATGGCATTTGTTTCCACGCGGGCCGTTAAAAAACACGACACACATCTCCCGGACATCCAGAATTCAACTTATCAGATGATGACTTCAACACTCCTGAAGTGTTTCCAGATAAGTGTGCCATTTGCATATGCAAGACGTTCAGCCAGTGGTCAGTGGGCATGAGGTCTGAGGCTGAGAGTAAAAGAAACCATTGCCATTTTCACCACTGGGTCATTTGATTCACCGGTACATTTACGTTTCTTTTGTCACAGAGTTATCTTTTGTGATGGAACCTGCTGCAAACCGTTATAATTGTGGTACAAGATGACTGTGTGAAAAGCAACAGAGTGGCATGCTAGACTCTACAAATGCTACTTCCACATTTTTATTTTAGACTCACTGTGTTGCTGTGGTTTCTACAGGGAAAACGAGAATAAAAAGAAGATAGAAAGCAATGAGGGACGTCTCTGGATTTGAACATTTTTGTAAACATTTTGGATAAAGCAAGTACAAAAGTGAACAAAATATATAGCACTGTCAGTGTTAGTGGTTTTTGGATATTCTAATGCAAAAATCTAATATATATTGTGCCTTTAAATTTAAATTAAAGACATCTCTTTAGCCAAGTATTGACATAATAAATCTCCATTGTACTCCAGTTATATCAGATGAAATGCACTTGATTTATCTTGAACATTATCTTTTGCTTGAAATGTTATGAACAGCAGCTTTATGCTAATTATTCCCTTTTGCTTTTCTGTCTATAGGTAACTAGAGATTACACCAGTTTTTCAGATGACCCAACACCTGTCAAGAGATGACGCCAACCCCTGCTAGGACTTCAGTTGATGCCAACTCTGAACCAACATGCATAGCTGACAAATTTTCTATATATTGTAATCATTATGATAACAATTTGTAATAACTGCTTTAATGAGATCATTGTTTCTGCCTAAATGTATACATGATGTTAGCTCTGCATGATTTGTATTATCTTAGAACTGTACATTTCTGACATACTATGGCCATTACATGGACAACTGTGATGTTACCAAACTGTAATGTAGAATCATGCAAATGAAATGTATTGTGAAAAGAGTTTTACAAAAAAAGTAATCATGGTCCAGAAATTGACCCAAAAAGCATGGCTCTAGCAACAGGTATTAATGGGTATATATGATTCTGAGGTAAGATATATACATACAGCATATATATATATATATATATATATATATATATATATATATATATATATATATATATATATATATATATATATATATATATATATACACGCTCACTGATTAAAAATAAAAATAAATGTTATAAAATAAAAAAGGCCTATACATTGAATGCACAGTATACTGAACCTAAATTACATTAATGTCTCTCTGTTCACAAGTCCGAATAAAAGCAAACCGAACAATGACTCCGATTCAGTGAGGAAACCAGTTATAAACACAATAAACCTTCAGAACAATTCACTTTGAGTCTGATTCAAATAGCTGAATTCCTTGAGCTTGCATTTTGTGAATATTTTTAACCAAATCATTTAATCTAATCAGTTCATAAGAGTCATTTCTTGAAAATCAGACAACACCACCGACCACTGCTATTCTTGAATAAAATATATAGTAAAAGTTGGCCAAACAATTAAATACACTCTAATAAACCTAAAGTTCTGGTCATAATTTGAATCAAAGATAACCAAAGACTCATTCTGATTCAAGGTAAAGTAAATGTGAGGTCATTTCGCAAATCTTTCCGACTGATTCATTAAAAAGAATTGTCAGTTCATAGAGTCATGTTTTGCAAATCAGACAACTCCACGAGATTTGCTTGTTTTTGCACACAGCGAGAACAACTGAACAGACACTGTGCATTTATCTAACATCACCTCACACATATAATCTCCCCAATGACAATTACTTAAATTACTGTCTCCATTATTTTTCATCCTTTTTGTGAACTTTAGCTTGATGCATTATATAATTACATGACAGCTTATTACGGACATGATCAACAGAGGATAACTGACTTCCTGAATGACAGGAAGCAGCATGAGTGGAAAACAATACACAAACTCTGGGGAAAAAAATCACTGGGCCTTTGTAACCTTATTTACCCCTGATGGGTGCATAATTAGTACTTAAGGTTTACATATTAGTATCTAAATAGAACATATTAAAATCTTTTTAAAGAGTACCATCCCAGTGAATGCTTCTGTGTCATTTTTAGAGTGTAGTCACACCATCCCTTAGTAACACAGAGCTCTACTCTTTACAACTGACTGCACATCCAAGGGCCCCTCTGTAAAGCTCTTCATATTGCTCTCACAGGGAACACAATCGAATCTGCCCATAACAACTTAAGCTCTATTGACAGCATGTGTCCTCCTGTCGATTACTACTGAAAGCAAAGTAGTTCAGCTTGCAAAAATGAAGTAAAACACATTTACAGTAATACACTTTCAATGAAAGCCTAAAAGACAAGCTGCCAACACAGTGCATCGCACAGGTTTGAAAATATAAACCATACCTTAATGCTTAAACATTACATGAGCCAGGGATGGGCAGTATTTCAAATACATGTATTTAAAATACGTATTTGAAATACAAAATACTATTTTGTATTTTGTATTTTAAAGCCTTTGAAAAAATCGAATGTAATTTGTATTTAAATACATTTAAGATGAGTATTTTTGTATTTTCAAAATACTCAAAATACTTTGAGCCAGGCAACCTCTTTATCAGGAGCTGTTTTCATGCATCTACTAGTTCAGACCAGACACGCCCCTCCCCCCAACATTCATTCAGGTGAGCCGCAGCTGTACAACCCTAGCCTGACAAGCCAGACCCACATCAAGATGTTTGGTCTGGAAACTCACCATTGACAGCTCAATCTGAGGGGCGGATAAACGGTTGTCTTTCAAACTCCCTCTGCACGCGATAGGATAGCGCTACAACCAACCAGAGCAACGTGAAGCGGAGCTCATTGATAGATTAAATATTCGCCGTATCCGGTCGGCTAAACTCCGAACACATCTTCCCTTCTTAAGAATGACTTCAGTGCCGTTCTTTGTTCTTTTCTCAGAGAAAAGCTTAACTCAAGTCTTCCAGAGATACGGCCAAAGCTGATTTGAAAGACCGCCGTTCGCCAGTTTCTGTGTTTACTAGAAGCACGCAAACGCAACTCGGCCGTCATTATGTTAAGCCCCGCCCACCGACTCTATACACGATGTGATTGGCCCGACCAGAGTTTGGTTTTTACAGCTCAGAAGTGTATTGAGAGTTGCTAGACGGCACTCGTGGCAGATTAGATTTGCTGCCGCTAGGGTGCGTCTAGATTTCTAGACTAGTACAACCCAGCCTTGGATCGGCAACTTTACAAAATTGTTGGAATAAGGTGAGGATGTCATGGTCAATTCTACTTGTTGATTAAAGTAGCTTGTCAAATGTGTTTGAAGTATTAACGTTACTGCATGTTAGGGATGAGTGATATCATATGACAATACATATCGTAGATTCGTAGCAATAATATAAAATGTGAATCGATGGAACTTTTTCTAAATCATTTACATAGATAGGCCTATCGGGGTAAGCACATATATCTGTGCAGCTTTTAGTGGGCAAGAATAATTGGAATGTTGGAGTGGAAAAAGAAGTGAGGGTAAATGAGTTATTGACGTAATTTGTGTTATTATAGACCATTTCAGAATGTTTGTAAACAATCGCCTCAAGATACTTCCGGGTGGCAGAACGCGAGCGGCTTCTACTGACAAACTGAAGAGATCAGCCGGCTACTGTAAATAGTAACATAGTTACGAACATTGCTGTTGTTTAAAGTTGAAACTATGACGAAAACGTGTTGTGTTTGGGGTTGCGCCATCAGATATACAGGAAAAGGTGTAGGATTTTATCGATTTCATTCAGAAAGAAGTAAATATATGCAGCAAAACCTGTGGGTGAGGAGGCTAAAGCGAGTGGACGTCGTCAAAAGTGGCGCTACAGAGAAGTATTCTCAAAATGGTCCATCTACAAAATCATAGCAGAGCATAATTATCTTCAGCTGGGGAATTTCGAGACTAATATTAGTAAACTTTAGATCTCTTTTAACCCCTTACGATTCAAAGATCATACGGCCTCAGATTACTATTGTTCAACATTCACTGCTCATCACACATTATCTGGACAAACTCAGTATCATCAGAAAGATTAAAGACTCCAGCTTTGATATTTGAACACTGTTTATGATAAAACTGGGTTGCAGTGACATTCAATTCTTAATTTATGTCAGGAGTGCATTATTATCGATCCGTTATGAACGATATTTTGAATAGATTATCAGACGCACTTTATTCTCTCGTCTTCACTGGCTCATTTGTGTTCACAGAGATCGCAAAGAACAGCTTTCAGTTTAGCTCTTAGTTTAAAAGTCCTCATATTTGGAGAAATATTGACATATCACGTTTGCAAAATATTTCGTCATACAGAATACCATTTCTATTCATTTCTCACGGAATTATTCGATATAAAAGAGTTAAAACATGCGCAGACCTCTCTCCTACTGTCTCGGACATTTCCTCATTCTGGCTCGAACGGGCCTATTCTAAATTTCTACGCGTGAACTAAGAAGCTAATAAACACACGATAACTATGGAATAAGGTTTTTGTGTGATTGTTCATGTGATTTCGGCTATTTTATATCAATAATGGATGTTTACATGACTGCTAACAGGTGTAGTGATTAGTTCCATATAAAATTATAAATATAACATATTTTAACATCGGGAGTTTGTAAGATATTGCAGATGCCACGAGTCATTAAAGTGGATCATTGCATCAAATCAGCTGGGAAACAGCATGACTGCACCGCCGGCCGCAATCACACAAGGTTTCGTGTTAAACACAGACAGCGGAACTTTCAATGTTGCTGCTATAGCTTCAGATACAAAAAATAAAGAAAAAATGTGTGCAAAGGATTTGTTGAAAAGCAGAGAACAGGGAAATAGACCATCTACGATAGCCTAACATATTGTAATTCAAACAGCAACAGTCACTAAAATAACTACTCACTGGTAGGCTGAGGCTCATTTAAAAATTGTGGTATTAGACTAGCGCTACATCTACTAGACCAAGGTTAGGCATTTCATGTATTGCTATCTCCTGAATTAATTAATCGGTCCCTCAATAATCATGTTAACTATGTCTGAATACTAGCGTTGCCATAGGAACGCTTCGGCTTTTGCCACCCGGAAGAACGTTTATTACTGTTGCGACGTCATGGTGAATTGTCGTATAACTGCCGCTAAAGGAAATTCAAATTCAAATTGAAAACGAAAGTTTCTAAGCAGTAGCACACATCTAAATGCTTTTTGGCATTCAGAATAGGCCCAGATAGATTACAGCCTAATATGGATACCTTCACTGAATTGCCAATTTCACATGTATTTGGTGTATTTTCAAAATACAAAATACTGTATTTGTATTTAAATACATTTTTCCTCACAGTATTTTTTATTTGTATTTAAATACATTTTTCCTCACAGTATTTTGTATTTGTATTTTAAATACATTTCCATGTATTTATGCCCATCTCTGACATGAGCAGTGTTGGGGAAGTTACTTCGAAACTAACATGCCAAACTATAAGCTAGTCATAATTTGTTAAAGTAGCTATGCTACACAGAAGCTACCCTTTTGGAAAAGTAGTTAGCTAATGTAATGGCAAAAAAAAAATAACTCTGTATAATTTCTCATTTGTCAAAATACCGATGTATATTCTGCTAGCTTGCTTTAGTATTTCCCCATATTGGCAGTCTGTCTCTGATCTTTCATGTGCACGCTATTAATCTGTAGGACGTCTCATACAGATCTGATCTTCACAGAAGAGTCGGACACTTTTCCAAGCGCCCTCTATGTGATTTCAATTTCTTCTTGATGTCTCAGTCACGTTCCATGATCTCAATCCACCCAGAAATATCTTAACCACTGGCATGATTTCAATTCTCCCGATTTTCTTAACCACCTGCGTGGTCTCAGTTCTCCCAAACTTCTTGACCATGTTCCATGATCTCAGTTCTCTCAGAATATCTTAATCACGGTGATCACAGAATCAGACCCCCACTATGGTTATCTCTTTTACCATAAAAGTTTTCTCTTTTCTTAAACCAAATTCTCAAATTAAGCTTATTTAAACACATTAAAATTCCTCAGAATTTTAAGTTTGTCTCTTACCAGAAGCGTCCCGTTGCCAGCTCGGGTTCGTTTTCTCTGATTCCAGTGTTTGGACCCTCCGGACCCCCCTGAGCGGCCGGCCCTTCTCCTTCAATCTGTCGGGGTAAGGCTGTGACTCTAACATCCAGGATGATCAGTCACCGTCCGCTCACGGGGTCCAGACAGCACATCCAAGGAATCCCACTATCTGACACCAAATTGTAATGGCAAAATTTTTTTACTCTGTCGCTTCACTGAATAAGAGACAAACATTAGCCGATTACCTTTATAAAGGTTTATTTCTTGCAAGAAAGAGCCACAGTCAACACAGTCATCAGTGTCTGCATCGAGTGTGAACTGAAGACATAACAGAAGTCACAATCTCTTATACCCCATTGTCAAAACAATCCCTCTCAGTAGTTTTCCACACATGGCAAGAGTGTCAAACACAGCACAGAAGTGTCCTGCATGGCAGACACATATTAGCTCCTGTATGAATATAAACACAAAATAATCTCTAAATAATCAATATTCTTTATCAGTGATTGCAAATTTTCCATCACACTACACTTATAAAATTATAGAAAATCGTATTATATACGGTGAATATATAAATATAAATAAAGGATATAGGCTATATACACATTTTACTTATTTTTTTAAACTTAAAAAAAATAAACTTTAATAATTTAATTAAATAATGTTAAATTAATTAATTAGACAACACATACAGAATACTCAGTAATGTACACATCTATAGTAATAGAAACGACATTTAACTAAATATTTTTCAGTGCATGCTCTTGAATCTGTTAATCATTTTTGAACTTTCCAAATGAGAGAATTCTCTACAGCGAATCATTTCTTAATTTAAAAAAGAAAACAGTTCAGAAGTATAATTGCGTCAGAGCAATTTGTCTGTAAATTAAAAATAAAGCTAAAAAAATTAAGCAGAGCAATACAGAACAGAAACGTTTAAGCACTGTTTTGTTGTGCTATACTGCTAACCATTGGAAATATTAGCTTGGTAATGGAAATGCTAAGTTGTTGAGCTAGGTAGTATCACACAATTGAACAAATGTAGCATTTAGTAGCGCAACTTATTATTATTATTATTTTATTTTATTATTAAGATACTCCTCAACACTATACATGGTGTGATAAAATCACTTACCGACAGTGTCTTTGCAAATTTATCTCCAATATTTGAACTCTGCTGAGTTGCATTTGTACCCATTTGAACAGTATTGATTTTTTATTCTCTTCCATATAATGTATACTAGGCCAAATATGCAGTACATTACAATTCTGCACCTCCATACATTTTTAGAACCTATTAACTCGATCTTGTTAAATGCACATATTCCCAGTCTCACCTGTGAGCCCATTGACAATGGGTGGCCTCTCATCCTCCTCCTCTTCCTCAGGAGCTGCGCTGTCCTTCCTATCCATTTTGCTGACAGACGTGGTGCGTTTGCGCTGAACCTCCGCGTCAAACTCCTCATCAAACAGAACCTGGTCTACCAGGTCAGGCTGCACTGGGCTGGGCTCTGCAGGTGGTTTTGGGGTGCCATAGTAATTACCTGTAAAGGAACAAAGATAAAAGATAAAGATAATTTTTTTTCACATGCTGATTCTGATCACTGATTTTGCAACTACTGCACAGTAAATAGAGCTGCCGTTTTTTAAAATTATTATTATTATTAAATATTACACTGCATATTACATTTGAATGTATTTTAACAATTTAGATTTGTAGTTACTTGATAATAATGAATGAGAGATGACATAATTGTGGAAAGAAAACAAAATGTGTACATAACCTATGACAGATTCAAACTCACATCGCCCACCACGCCTCAACCTGTCAGAGCATGAGCACTACCAGCAGCGGTTTTTAACCTTTTTGACTCAAAGCCGTTCTTTTCTGAGACAACATTTGAAGACCCTCAGCTGATAACTGACAGCTAAGCTTATAGTTACCCCTGGTATCTCTGTTGTAATAAAACAAATAAACTCTAATAGGCCTATATTATGTCGGTTCAATTTTGTACATATTTATTTTTAGTGGGGTTTGGCATTTTAATTAAGATTATGCTAATATAACTAAATGCAAGTAATTTTAAGTCATTGGGAAGTTTGCTGAGGCCCTCTAGTGGGCTCTAGCTCCCAGTTTGAGAACTTGTGTGCTTGGCTATGGCTTGATTTAGTTCTGCCATCATTTCCCCAAACATATTTCATGTGTAGAAGTAAAAACCAAGCTGATCAAACCCCCATTCGGACTGAAGGGTGCTTCTTAAGCGTCACGTCTTCAAGGCATGGCTGGTCTCTGAACTCCAACAATGTTGAACCCACTATATATATCCTGCAGCCTGATGCTCTTCAGTAAAGCTGTAAGTCTTGTTTGTTCGGCTCCCTGCAGCGCTCCTCTGGACCACGACGCAGCACTCTGGCACTTTGTTGTTATTTATTGGCAACAGTCCTCCACTAGAGATTAAGACTGTGTGGCTTCTTCCACTTCCCAGAGAGGCAGGAGGTCTATCTTGTAAGCTTTACTGTCCTGTGTCATCTGGATAAACGTCCTGGTATCAGTACAACGTATGGGAAACTATGAAGCACTTTATGCTGACCTACTTTCTCGACTACCGTATTCACAAAAGCGTCATACTTGACAAAACAAGAAGGGAGGACCAGACGATAAAAAAATCCATCAAAAAATAGTCCAAGTGCTGTACATATTATAGACATTAAGGACAATGAATTGAAGAGGAGAGTTATTACATTAAACCTAGTACAGATCCTTTTTATTGCTTGAAAGATCGCCAATGAGAACCGTGACAGGGGCTTTTTCCTTTAAAATAATAAAATGAGAACCCTTCATAAACCTTGAGCGCAGCACACTAAAGACCTCATTACGCTTTATTTACACTATCATTTGACAGGTTGCATCATTAGTCTTCACTTGATGTGGAGAAAATAAATAGGGGTTTAAAAATATCACCACACAGAGATTTGTGTTCATTTGAATTTATTACATCATCGTGCTAATAATTTACTTGCAGCTGTGTTTGTTGGTGTTATATAGAACGCCCAACAGCAGATTTGTCTATGCAGACCTATTAATAACAGTCTTTAATAACTTTTAAAGTGATGATAAGGGAACGAGAGACTTCACATTAAATGACGCATTTGAAGAATAGCAGGGTCCAAAAATAAAGATGCTTTTATTTTAAACGAAGCATCCTTTGATTAATTAAAAAAAAAAAATAATATTAATGATGTATATACACACGCACCAAAAGATTGTGTTGTTTTAAAAGAAATCAATGTATTCAGCTAAGAACATATTAAATTGATCAAAAGTGACAAAAGTAATGTTACAAAAGATTCCCAGTTCACATGCTGTTGTATTGTGTAACTTTCTATTAATGAAAGATTCCCAAATCACATTTAAAAAAATATTAAAATACAAAACATAAATAATATACAGTTAAGTGAAAAAGAAAGTACACACTTTTGAATTCTATGGTTTTATGTATTGGGGCATAAAAATTCATCTGGTCGTTAGCAGGTCTAAAACGGTAAACACAACCTCATAACAACAACACAAAATATTGTCTAGTGTCATTGTTTTTGTTTTTGTTTTTTTTTTTAACAAAAACAAAGCCAAAATCAAGAATGTGTGACACTATACACACTATTTAAAAAAAAAAAAAATCTGCCCCAATTGAAAATGTTCTTGTGACTGATACAGTTAGCTAGTGAATCATTTGGCCACAGTGAATTGATGTAATTTAACTCACAGAAATTCAATTTGGCCAACTTTTTTTTTTACAGTGTAACTACACCTACACCTTATAATTCAATTGCTAGAACAACCTTTAGCAGCAATGACTTAAAATAATCATTTTCTATATGACTTTTTTCTATTTTTTCACATTGCTTTAAAATAATTTTGGCCCACTATTCTCTACAATGGTACTTCAGTTCATTGAGGTTTGTTGGCATCTGATTTTACACAGCTCTCTAAAGGTCCTGCCACAGCATTTCAATCAGGTTGAGGTCTGGACTGAGCCATCTTTTTAAGCCATTCTGTTGTAGATTTGCTGGTGTGATTGCGAGTTAATGGTCGACTCAAAGAGCGCAAGGTGTCCAGGTCCTGTGGCTGCAAAACTAGCCCAAAATATCGCCACCACTGTGCTTCACTGTTGGTATGGGTTGTTTGAGTTGATATGCTGTGTTTGGCTTTCACCAAACGTGGTGCTGTGCTTTAGGCCAAACATCTCCCCTTTGGTCTCCCCTCAAAGGCTTGTGGTTTGTTCAGATGCAACTTTGCAAACCTAAGCCGTGCTGCCATGATGTCTTTGTTTTTTGTTTTTTTGAGAGGAAAAGCTTTCTCCTGGCAACCCTCCCAAACATGCCATACTTGTTCAGTCTTTTTCTAATTGTACTGTCATGAACTTTAACATTTAACATGTTAACTGAGGCCTTTGGAGTCTGAATAGCCTTTGCGTATTTTGCAGTTTCTCTGAAGAGTGCACAGTCAGATCTTGGGGTGAATTTGCAGGGACGTCCACTCCTTGGAAGATTGGCAACTGTCTTGAAGGTTTTCCACTTGTGAATAATCTTTCTCGATGTAGAATGATGGGACAAATTGTTTTGAAATGGCTTTGTGACGCTTTCTAGATGGATGGGCAGCAAACATTCCTTCTCTAAGATCATCGGTGATGTCTTTCCTCCTTGGCATTGTGTTAACACACACCTGAATGCTCCAAACCAGCAAACTGCCAGAACTTCCGCTTTTTATAAAGTTGAAGATCAATTAAATCAAAGGCATTTGAATAGCAGCACCTGACTGCTACTTACTACTTAATTTCTAATGGAAGTAGTGAGGGGGTACTTAGTTTGTCGCACATGGCAATCATGGCACATGGTTTATACATATATTCAGTGTTCGAACTATACTGTGGCCTTTGGGGGAGCCCACTTTTCGGGGTGGGGGGGGGGGGGCGTGCATCTCTATACACAAAAGAGGACGTGTATATTCCTTCACACACAGACGAACGCGTCAATCTATTGCTTAATGCATTGCGGAGACTCTTAATATACAATTTACAATCATTGAAGAACATCTTTGATTTTAATGAAGGAAGAAAAAAACAAGAATTGATAGGTCAAAAAGTCCACAAATCTATAAACAAAGCCAGGGCCGTGCACAGACATTTTGAGGGGCAAGGGGGTTGAGTATCATCTTAATATAGAGAATGAATACAATTGTTAGGCTTTAGTACTAATCACATTTATGTTGTTCTAATTATTCTTCCAAAAAGTTGATTCTGGGCTAATTTGATCTCTTTTCTATTTTTATTTTTTATTGGAGATTTAAGTAGCAAATAAGAATCATTTATTGAATATATTTTGAGACAAAGGTCTTGTTTATGATTTATGTAAATCATACCCAACAGTTTTTTAATAACAGAATGTTATTTTATTCATCAAAATAAACAGAAAATAATGCAAACGTTGCTAGATATTTTTTGCACAAGTATGAACTTTTTTGAAAAATTACCACATTTTTCTTAGGGTGTGCTTTAGCCCTATTGTAGGCTGCCCTGATACAACTCATATCTATAATAGCCTTTATTAGCCTACCTTTTTTTAAATTATTGTGTATACAATTAATATGGTCTAAATAAAATATCATAAATATGACATGTTATAGATACAAGTGTTAACTCACAAAAATGTATTATAATCGGATATCTATTATACAGGAGTTAAATAGCCTAGTGACAAACTGTCAGCTATTCAGTATACAGTATATGACGATTACCCGCTGGCATGCTGGAGCTTTTAATCTATGTTTGAACTGTTGAAAGAAACAAACTAATAATTCTGCGGATTAACCACTGTCTGTAATGTAGACTGTAGTTTGTGATTTACCCGTTAATGGGACGACATTCTGGAACTGTCGTCTCCACAGAGAGCGGACTGTGAGCGATGCTGCGGAGGGAGCGGGAAAACACGGAACGGATTAGCGGAATTAGTGGATTTTTAGCGGAACAGAACGCTTTTATTACGCTTTTATGGGAGTCCTCTGAGGGTGAGGGAGGGAAGGGGGCAAGAGGGGCACCTTAGCCGATGAGGGCAAAGGGGCAGTGGCTCTAGCCACCGGGCCACCCCCCTGTGCACGGCCCTGCACAACACATAATTGGGAATAACATGCCTTAACACAGAAGCGACCACAGAGGCTTGAGGTCAGCCTCTTTTTCTGTTCTTCCAGAAATCCAAGATCAAGAAGTGGATATTCGTTATTGTTTTTTCTGCGAATCTTTGCGTTGACATGTACTAAACATGAGTGGAATTTGCACCGCAGTGCCACCACACCTTGATGGTCATGACAAGAACAGCATGTATAGTTATCTTTATTGAAGTGAATTAGATTTAAATCACCGTCATGCATGAATTAATTATATTCATATGATTAGATTACATAAAAATGAAATTGCACCTCAAAATAACACAGTGTCAATATTTTTGAGACCCCCCAAAATTTCACAAATCACGTTTTCAGGGGAGCCCATGTCTTATTTAGGGGAGCCGAGCTCCCCCTAGCTCCCCCGTAGTTCGCACCCTGCATATATTAAAAAAAAATAAAGCTTCCTATATGTTTTCAGTTTTCAAATCCAAGTTCTTCAATATAGGCTCAGATTCTGGGGCCCACTGTATCTAAGGGAAATATGTTATCACTGCCACATAATTTTCCTCCGATCTGTACTTGGCGTGTACTTCACGTGGCTGCACAGCAGATGGACAGTGCTTTAACAGAAGTGTGCACGGTCAACAGCCGTTATCATCTCCATCAACAGGTGGTAGGCCATGCATGAAATAAACCTGCTTACTCAAAACAGTTCTGCTGAGTGTCCTCTCCAGATTTGATAAATGCATAGAAGCCTGCATGACTGGAATAACTGAAGAATCCAAATGGCAAAGTTCAATGTAAGGGCTTTAAATAACACAGCTATGTAGAGGTAAGTAGAAATAAAAGGAATAATTATCCAACATATCATGAACTGCAGACACCCTCTATAATGATACCCATCCTCCATGGGATGAGTATCAAGTTACACAGTCAGTACTGTAGGCAGAGACTCCCACTGCAGTTTTATCATTTTTGTGTGTTGTCGCAAGTTGCTCTCTGGCTGATATAACTGATGCTTTTGAAGTAAATAACATCAAATACAATTCATCATAATGCAAAAAACAAGTTGTGTCAAGTTGTTATGCTGTATTGCTAAATATAATAGTACAATTGCAATTACATTTAATTACAATGTAAGTAAATTTAATTAGTTACTATAATTGAATATCTTTTTTTCCACTTTGTAGTTTTACTGATTTTAAAAGATATTAGCTTTTTTTTACTCTCTACTAGACTCAAAATATTTTGGGTATGTACGGTATATATACTCTTTACACCAACACATTTGTGATAAGTAATGCAATTACTTTGTACATTTTGCATGGCACCTAACTTTTTCTGCAGTAGTTTATTTCTGCTACAAAAGAAGTGATATTGCCATTTACAGGGAATTTAAAGTGGATTTTGCCCTTACTCATCCACACATTTCAACAAGGCTACTTTACACAAACACTGCAAAAAGAAAAAGAAAAAGAATGGCTCCAATTGAAAATGTTCTAGTGACTGATCACATCTAAATTTTTCAGTTGGCCGAATTGAAATTCTTTGAATTGATGCAATTTATTTCACAGAAATTCAATTCGGCCAGCTGAAAATTTTTGATGTGATCAGTTGATTGAAAATTTTCAATTGGAGACTGATTTTTTATTTTTTTTATTTTTACCGTGAATGCGAGTGCATTAGCAAGTAGTTGCTGAATCGCAAATGTTTTATGCACTATATTGCCCAAAGTATTAGGACACCCCTCCAAAAATTGAATTCAGGTGTCCCAATAACTTCCATGGCCACAGGTGTATAAAATTAAGCAACTAGGCATGCAGACTGCTTCTACAAATATTTGTGACAGAATGGGTCGCTCTCAGGAGCTAGTGAATCAAAGCATGGTACCATGATAGGTTGCCAACTCTGCAATAAGTCAATTTGTGAAATTTCCTCACTACTAAAAATCTAACAGTCAACTGTTAGTGGTATTACAACAAAGTGGAAGTAATTTGGAACACCAGAAACTCAGCCATGAATTGGTAGGCCATGTAAAATCACAGCGCATGCTGAGTCGCACAGTGTGCAGAAGTCGCCAACTTTCTGCAGTCAATAGGTACAGACCTCCAAACTTTGTGTGGCCTTCAGACTAGCTCAAGAACATTGCGTAGAGAGCTTCATGGGTATGAAGTTTCCATGGCCAAGCAGCGGCATCCAAGTCTCACATCACCAAGAGCAATGCAAAGAGTCAGATGCAGTGGTGTAAAGCATGTCACCACTGGACTCTAGAGCAGTGGAAACATGTTCTCTGGAGTGACGAACAGTACTTGCCTGACTGCATTGTGCCAAGTGTAAAGTTTGGTGGTGGTGTGGGGGGGGGGGGGGGGTGATTATGGTGTGTATGTGTTTTTCTAGGCCCCTTTTTAGTTCCATTGAAAGGAACTCTTAATGCTTCAGCATACCAAGAAACTTTGGACAATTTCATGCTCCCAGCTTTGAACAGTTTGGGGATGACCCCTTCGTGTTTCAGCATGCGCACCAATGCACAAAGCAAGGTCCATAAAGACATGGATGAGCAAGTTTGGTTTGAGGAACTTAAATGGCCTAAAGAGTCCTCAACTCAACCTGATAGAGCACCTTTGGGACGAATTAGAGCGGAGACTGCATGCCAGGCCTTCTCGTCCAACATCAGTGCAACATCTTGTACAAAATAAAATGGTAAAAAAATCCCATAAACACACTTCTAAACCTTGTGGAAAGCATTCACAGAAGAATTGAAGCTGTTATACCTGTATAACAACTCCATATTAAACCCTACAAATAATGGGAGGTCATTAAAGTTCAAGTGCATGTAAAGTCAGGTGTCGCCAAAACTTTTGGCAATATGGCGTATATGAGATGAGGACATGACTGCAGCCAAAACCAGCATGTCAAGTGCATGTAGGCTTTGAATGTTTAATTTTACTTAATACTATTACATTTATCAGTTATATTGAATATTATTCCCTTTTTGAGCAATTGAGCTTAACTGAGACTTGAGTGTTTTTAGACGTTGACCTTGACCTTTGCAATGGAGATGTTCAGTTATTCATTTTGATTATAAAAAAAAAAAACATGTGATTGTTCTCCTAAAAAAAAAACGTTTCATTTTTTTAAATGGCATGTCTCTTAGGTGTAAGATTAGCATCTTTGAGCCTACAGTTAGTATGAGTAAAAATACTTAAGTACTGTTAAAATCAGAAACTCTAAAGCCCGATTTCACAGACAGGGCTCAGATTAAGCCAAGACTAGGCCTGTCAGTTACGACATTTAAGTAGATGTGCCTTAGAAAGAAAAAAACAAGCATTACTGGTGTGCATCTTGAGACAAAAAAGGCAAATAACTAAAAAAGCTCAAGCATGAGTTTTAGTCTGGGTCTAGGCTTAAGACTCATCTGCGAAACCTGGGTTATAAATTTTACTCAAGTTGTATTGGAATTGACGACTTATAACTTGTAAAGGAGTATTTTTCGCTGTGAGGCATCTGTACTTTTACTCCAGTATGGTTTTCAGGTACTTTTTACACCTCTGCCCTTCGATTACCCCTAATTCATGACTGTAAGGCGAGTTATTCAGAAAATGTCTTGATTATACCAGAGTATGCAGCACAATAGAAAAGTGTGATCGAATCATGGCCATAATCATGCCATGTCACAGCCTCTAGGGTCGCCTGTCAAACAGCGGCCACCGCATGATGGATCGCTTATAAACAGCGCACTGCGTCATCCGTGATTAACGGGCAAACACAGCAAGGAGGAGGGAAGGGTCATCCACCGGGGTCTGTGAAGATATTTGTTAGCATTAATCTGTGGGAGATGGCTGGGCGCTGTCAGAGGAATGGTGATGATTTGAAACCGCCTTCCTTTCACCACTGTGCAGTGAATGGCAGAGGAGGAAAGATAGACATGCTGATAGCAGGTAGTTATTTAACATTTGAGTGTTTTATGTCAAATAAATAACATCATGCTTGCTCCCGCATCCCAGATGAACTGATGGAGGACGACAATTCACCCGTGACGATCAACGAGCACAACAAATGCAGACCTGCCACGGAAATTTTCTCTGAATGATGTTTACTCTCTCACACACACTCACCCACACACGCACATAAGATCCTCACACCCTTAAAACGAAATGAAATGTGAGTTGACTCATCTATAACCTTTCCCCACTCGGGCCAAGTTGCAGTGCAATTTAAACATCATTGCACTAAAAAACGAATCAAAACATGCAGTTTAGTCAGATAATTATACTGCACATGAGCATATGTGCATGTGTGCATCTAAACAGCATATTTCCTTTGACTATAACTGCTCTACGTGACTGTGTTCACTAAGGCAGGGTTTTTTCCCGATTTTTTGATGCCAAAGACCCTCAAATTCATCGCACAAATCTCGATGCTTCAACTTAAACGTTCAACATTCCATTTTACAATGTAATAAGACAGAGGAAAAGTTTGTCTCATTTGAAGAAAGACTCTGAGAGGACTGCGGATGTATAGACAGATGGAAAACATTATCGCCCAAAGCCTTTTGGATTCTATTGAGGGATGTTGGGGATATTGCTGTGGCCAGTATACTGTTGTTCAGTCCTCCTGATTCCGCATCTACACAAACAGAAGTGAGTTCTTGCACTCGTTCAGAGATGAGAGGGGTTCTCAAGCAATTCTATGGACACCGTCAATGATAAAGCTCATCCTAAAGGAGAGATCTAAATTCAGCATCATTACTCCAGTCTTCAGTGTCACACAACCCTTCAGAAATCATTCCAATACGCTGATTTAGTGCTCAAGAAACATCTCTTATTATTATCAGTGTTGAAAACAGTGTGGCTTAATGTTTTTGGTGAAGCTTGTTGATACACTTTTTTTCCAGGATGAATAGATCTTTCATAGCATTATAAATCTCTTTGCTCCCACTTTTGATTAATTTAATGTGCCCTTGCTGAGTAAAAAAACGAATTTCAATAAAAACGGACCCCTTCAATAACTGTCTCTTTTTCCTTTTCTTTGAAGTACTAGGGTTTCAAATGCCTTTAATTTCAAATAAATAAATACAAATTGTGAGAAAAACAAAATCTTTTTAAAAAAAAAACTTTTTGAAGTACAGTCAAAACTAAAATTATTCAAAAACAATATATTCATTTTTACTAGAGGGTGCAGGACACTATAGTTCATTTATGTAAGTGAGGATAGCAAAATAGCGTAAACTGTGACATATACCAAAAAAGTCTTCATTCAATGACCATCAGTAAAATGATAAATGATAATTTGGGACAAAAATTCAGACACTTTGACCTGACCATGTTTTGCTTAAGTGTTTTTTTTCTTTAATTGCTAATGGAACATTTTACACCACAGACTGAACAAAATCTAGCATTGTTTGGTCATTGGTTGAGCTAAATTGACATTATCTCATTGTGTACTTAAATTTAACAGCTGACAGCTGATTGGTTGATTGCATACCTTTCTATCAAAGCTATCTGACATTATCAAGATTAATTTGTTCTGACACAGTTTAACTGTGTTCTTGTCATATTTTATCATAATTTTCTAAACTATAGTGAACAAATTGTGATAATGTGAGAAAATGTGGAAGGTGTCTGAATAAATTTGGTTTGACTGGAAATCAAAAACAGGAAAAGTCATGAGGCCTTATATTGTTGTGAACAATGAGGGGCGTTGGAGTCAAAAAGGTTGAAAATTACTGATCCAGATGATCCTTCTTGGCACATGGCAGAGAAAAATGGAGAGAGGGTGTGATTGCCGAAACTGTTGTCATTGCTCACTTCTCATGGAATTGTGGGTGGACGTGGTCTGGTTTATAAACACTGGCTACCTGCGTCACTCTGAGGACGTTCTTCAATATTTGACATTGAAACAAACATAAGAAAAGCAAGGGAACTTGCAGGAGATTTCCCTGAAGTGATTCAAATGCAAGTTCTCATTATTTTAATCGCTGTTGTAAGAAGACATGACCCAGTGTAACATTTGAACAGGACACTATGCCATAAAATTTGGGCATAAGCAGTTACCATTGATTACATCATGCCCCGGGCATGTTGAAAAACAGGTCAATTATTTCCTTAGCCTGAAAACAGCAAAACTCAACTCTGGAGAAGACATAAAATCGCTCTCCATTGCATACAGACAACATTATCTCAAGTTCAGAGTTTGCTCTTGAGCATAGCCCAGAATTTATACCAGTGCACAAATCTTGTGAATTGTGAATGGCATTGGAAAATTCCTAAAGGGCATCTAAAAAGCTTGAACACTGTCTTATCATTTCACACACACAGTGTAAGCAGGATAGTGTCTTTCCCTGTTTGTAAAGAGATGGAGTTGAACACAATCTTGTCTGCTCATCTAAACCAACAGTTAACAATAACAGAGGACAGAATGGGTCCATAAAAATGTCAATAATTTTTTTTTTACTCTAGATCATCACAAATAAGATTGTATTATATTTGTTCAAGAAACATGTTTATGGGAACCAAAGTCAAGTTACTCAGTCTGGGGTGTTTCTTTCTAAGACCCCAAAGAGAAATATAATATAAATTAAATATAATACAATATAATATAAAATAATAAATAATAATAAATAAATTATAATTATAAATAATTATAAATAATATAATATAATATATAATATAATATAATATAATATAATATATAATATAATATAATTAATAATATAATATAATATAATTAATAATATAATATAATATAATTAATAATATAATATAATATAATATAATATAATATAATATAATATAATATCATATCATATCATATCATATCAT
The DNA here is from genome assembly GCF_024679245.1 of Pseudorasbora parva. Classification (NCBI taxonomy): domain Eukaryota; kingdom Metazoa; phylum Chordata; class Actinopteri; order Cypriniformes; family Gobionidae; genus Pseudorasbora; species Pseudorasbora parva. The sequence goes on along the minus strand of NC_090177.1, from coordinate 20,788,225 downwards.
ATCATATCATATCATATCATATCATATCATATCATATCATATAATATAATATAATATAATATATTTAAAACCGTCGTGCTGCTTAATATTTTTGTGGAAACATGCTGATTTAAAAATACCGGTATATATCTTTTAAAGTGTTTTTACTGTAACTTTTGAACTTTTTAATTTAATCAAAAGCGGCAATGAAATTTTTAATTTCATTGAAAATATTAAATACCCCAAACTTTAATAGAGCAGTGTATATTTAATTAAATATATACTGCAATTCAATTATTTACAAATACATAAAAGTTCAACAAATCAATAAATTGCTCCCGATTACATGGGTATAGGGCATTCTGAAGAAAACGAAACAAGTCCACTATTCTAAATACATTTATAGGCTCAATAAATCATGCTGGTTTCAGGAATCAAATCCTAGAGCTGCATGTACCGGCTTTCTTGCCAGATGTCATGGGAAGACAAGAAATCACTAACCAGAATTGGTGAGTGTGAAATTATCCTTCAGGCTAAAATCCCAAGAGTCAAGATATTTCATGTAGATGGAAAAGCCCCAGTAAAAGTCACCCACTGTGACATCCACATTGGACAGATTTACTTCTAAACCTTGGAAACTACAAGACCTTCCTATTAAACAAGGGCACTTAGTGACTCATCGGGGGATCATTAACCAAACCTAACTCTGGACTAAGACTAGGGACCTGCCAAGCATTTTTGGGGTTTATCAGTGATGAACTCAATGGCTTTGAGGCTATGACATTAATAACTCAGACCTTGAGAACCTTTAGGCATGTTACAGATATGGCATGAATCATACAAGGTGAGCACCCTCTGCTCTGAGCTATTTCAGAAGTCAGAAGAGGAGGTATACAAAAAAATATGCTAGTATATGATATGAAATACAAAAATCCAGCACACTTGTCTCCCTTAATTAACATAAAAAAACATGGTGAGTCAGCAACCAATGCTTCAACCACACAGTAATGTAGCCCACATTCATTTTTTGCTTTGGTAATCTACAGAATTTGAAAGCAAACAATTCAAGAGTGAAGGAAATAAATGTTCAACATCAACTAAGATGACCTAGTTACAGAGCTTGTATTTAAATTCCACTTTCTCCTTTTTCATTTGCAATTAATTCAGCTCAAAATATATACAGACTCCATCAAACGTTTTTTGTAAATATAATTTTTATCCGTGAAGGGGGTAGTTATTATGGGGCAAACCTGAATGACTTTCTTTTCTCTGTAAAACACTAAAGAGGATCCTTTCTTTTTTGGGTCGAAAACAACAGTAGACCCCATTGACTTTCATTGTATGGAGAATAATGACTACTTCAGAATATCTTCTCAGAATATAGTCGTGCATGTTTAGAACGCCATAAGGGTGAGTAAATGATTACTGAATATTCATGTTTGAATGAATTATCCCTTTATGGAATGTTTCTGAGCTGTTGGTAGCTAGTAGGGTTTTTGAAATTGACTGCTGAATCCAACGCTTGAATTTAAACAACATTAGGTCACCCCTCATTTGCATTAAGTTCAGCTTTGCAGCTCAAGCATACTAAATTGTGATTGGTGGCATATGTCTTTTATATTACACTCGTGTTGTGTGTTTATCTCATGCACAGCTGACAGAAAACAAGATGCATGCTGCTAGTAGCATTACACTTTCTCGGTTCATGCATCTTGCAAACCCTACTAGTTCTTTCTGCATATATCTAGGCTTTCCTGTAGCTCAACCAGTAGTGCGTGGCACTAGCAATTCCAAGGTCATGGGTTCGATTCCCAGGGAAAGCAAGAATTGACAAAAAATGTAAAACGTGCACCTTAAAAATGCAATGTAAGTCGCTTTGGATAAAAGCGTCTGCCAAATACATAAATGTAAATCTAGTTCAGATTGTGCTCTCAGCCAGTATCTGTATAACATGCCCACAAGAATTGACCCTTGACTCTCAGTGCTCCTACACAGTGTTTCGTACCGTCATAGGTTCCGCTCTCCAGTAGCAGCCCGCTCTCCTCCAGCACACGGAACTCCCCCACGCTGATGAAATTATAGTCCACTCCTGGAACCTCCCCTTCGCGAGGCTGCCTCGTGGTACCTGCCGAAGTCACACAGAACGATGAGTAACAAATTACAGAACATTCCATTTGCGTAAAAACGTTTTGTTATTCAGTAGGAAGGTGCCACAGAAAATGTCTTGGGAAAATGTTATTCAAAAAACTTTAATATATAGATTTTTTGTTTTACCTATCTACCTACACTTGCAATCTTAATTAAAATAATATTAAGAGTATAAAAAAGATATACATACATACATACATAAATCTATAACATGTTACACAAATTATGACTGGTGTCATTTCTAGCACAGCTAAGTAGTTTGCCTCTGATAAAGTTTCATAAAAAATATTGGACACACTTAATATTAGGTGGCCTTAACTACTACGTACTAACATTTAAATGACTTATTTAATACAATGTACTTTTTGTATAAATACATGTTTTTACATTGTACTTACATTAAAAAAAATACCGGCATGTAATTACATCTGTAATTACATTTATAATTACACTGTTGACATTTTCCTTATTCCTATACTTAAACTTACATAACACCAGCACCACACCTGTGCCTTACCTGTATCATTAACCCCCAAATCAGCAAAGGTGTTTTGCAGTACAATATGAACACATACATTGTACTTTAAAAAAAAAAAAATGTATGCAAGTACATAGTTAAGGCCACCTAATATAAACTAAGACCCAAATATTAGTGCACTTTGTTACAAAGTGAGTGAAAAGCAGGAAATTATATGTTATGAAGAATGTGTTAAAATATTTAATGTATACATTTTTGCATAAGAAATTATGTAAAGAAATTTCTTAAATTAAGAAATTTACAAGAAATTATGTAAATTTAGCAGATGCAAAATACAATCTTTGTCCACTTCAAAACTCCAAACCTTAAAACAATTATTAGAGAATTTAAAATAAAGAAAATAATAAATAATATCTAGTAATATCTAGTAATCTGAGTTTCACCCCACAATACAAAAACTTTTGGAAGTGAAATCATTCCCACACTCAAAAAATGACTTGAATTTACTTAAAAAAGATGCGTCAAGTGGTTGCACACAACTATACTGATATTAAAAAAAAAAAAAAAAAAAAAAAACTATTTAGTTATATGAGCAAAAGAAATTCAAATAAAGCTGACAACATTTCTTTGAGTAAATAAAAAACTATTTGAATTTTTCACTGTTACATAAAATGTATATTGTGCAGTTTACTTAATAGTTATGTTATATTTTAAAAAAAAGATTATTATGTAAGGTGAACACGTTTAATTTAATTTACCTTTACAACTTTTAAATAACAACAAGGAGATTTTTAAAAATAAAATGCAAAAAATAACTCATTGTACAAACTCACATTTAATTGAGAGCAGGAATTCCATCCAATGCCCACAGCCTAAAAACATGCAGGCACCACTCGTCTACATAATGGTAACCACAAAATTACACAAACTCCTCAATGTCCAACATAACCGAACATTAAAGGGGTACTTCAGCGCTGGGAAGATGAATCTGTATTTAAACTGGGTCATTAATGCAGTAGAAATGCGAAATTATTTTTTAATTTGGTGCTTTCTAGACTGAGAAAAGACAGAAAATGTATTTTATATATTTAATAGGATGAAAGACAATTCCCAGAATGCTTCGCTGCCCTGTAAGGCCACTCCCAAAGCCACCACTACTGAATCGATTTTACTTTTTCTCACCAACGCGTTCATCTTCATGAAATCAGTTCAGTTAGAGAACAGACACTACAATTAAAAACTGAACGTGTCTGTTCAATATATTGTGATTTAGCCGCTGAAGAAGCGTCAGCACACACGCAGCAGGAGTCCGATTACACGCATCGTGATGAGCTGAATGAGCTCTCGTGATGAGAGCTGAGGTAAACGCGGCCGCACTCTTTATCGTTGGCCTCTGTGGAGAACACAATGAAAATCTGTATTTGGATATTCGGCAGTAGTGTCTTTATTTCGATCATAGTTTACACTCTGCTTACTTCATCACTAAAGTTGCACTAAACATGACAGTCACACAGCTGCTATTGTGGGGCGAGAGCCCAGATGCCAGTGTCTGTGGTGGGGGAGGATAAACAAACAATTATCTCTGCAGTTTGCTCAAGCCACATGAAACACCGCCAGCTGCTTAAGCACCTTACCATCCACCCTAGCACGCTGCCGCACAACCCCGCACACTTCAAAACATCACGAATGCCTACAAAGAAAAGACTGACCCGCCTGGCCCTTTCTTAAAACAATGCTTGCTCTTCAAAGACTGCTTTGAAGCATTTTTCGTGTCACTTTTCACATTGTAGATAATGAATTCTAAATGCAATAGTACTTTTAAATCACACAGAAGACTAATATTGGCAATACAGAATAAGGTGTTTATTTTGCAGGATCAAAAGTCGGATGAATTGTATTCACTTCTCATTACGTGCTCATGGTCATCTGTGAGATCCCTTAACCAGCTCTGGAAAAGTCTTAAATCTGCATAAGCCTAAAAAAAAGCAATCCTTTAAGATTGATCACCTAGGGCACTTTTTTATTTCTGCATTCATTTTATATAGGCTATATATATATATATATATATATATATATATATATATATATATATATATATATATATATATATATATATATATATATATATATATATATATATATATATATATATATATATATAGGCTATATATATATATAGGCTATATATATATATAGGCATATATATATATAGCCTATATATATCTGCAGATGATGCAGAGAGGGGTTACCGTCGAGCCATAACGGATATTAATGCCAGCAGGAGGAGGGAGGGAGATGGAGGCTTCAGGGATTATGTGGCAATTTGGAATGCAGGCGTTCTTCTTTCCCGCTTTTTTTCAAAGGACATGGCTTTAATGACTTTTCTGTCCCGATGTCCATTGAGACATGCGCAACAGTTCCATTCCATTGACCAAGTGACCAGGTCGTTGAGTCGAACCGAACCAGTGAACAAATCTTTCTTTTTGAACTGGTTCTTTTCAATTAAACAGTGGATCCATTTATACATCTAACTGAATTATTTATTCAGACTAAATCGGTTCTCTATTTCCACTCACTGACTTCAAAATATAACCTTTTTGTTATACAAAAAAGTTACAAGGGGTTGGAAATGGCACAAAGGTGAGTAAATAATGCCAGATTTTTTATATTTAGGTGAAATAATCTTTTAACAGAAAAGTCTAGGGCTAGGCACAGGAATTATGGGTAATGTAAAGTGATAGTTCACCCCAAAATAAAAATACTGCCTTCTTTTACTCACCCTCATGTTGTTACAAACTTGTGTGACTAATTTCTTCTGTGGAACCCAAAATAATATATGTTGAAGAACAAAGGGAAACAAACAACACTGGAGCCCATTGACTTCCATTGAGTCATTTTCACAATATCTCCTTTTGTTCCCAGAGAAATAACGTCATGCAGGTTTGGAACAAAACAAACGTACGACAGAAAATTGGGCGTACGGTCGTTTCCATGCAAAACTTTATCAATATGGTCGTGAACGGTGTTTACGAACGAATCTTAAATCAGGTCTCAGCTTGTGTACGCAAGTTTTGAATTTTGAATTTATTTTGCTCATTTGGATTATTTTCCTGACCGAAAAACCGAAGCTCACTAGTCGATCATTAACCATTAAACGACTAGATATTAAGTCAGATTACATTTAATTAGAATAGATAGGTGTCTGTGACCCATTAAAATACCCCAAATGCCCCCCCCCCCAATAGGTTTAATTTTGCATTTGCAAATAGAAGCATAAATTACAGAACATGAAGATTCACACATCGTCACATTACACACTTGTAGCGCTTGTTTGAGTAGAGAAAAACAATAAAATTAAGTATATAAAAGAAATAAAATAGCTACAGGGGCTACACAAAATGCACTAAAAGTTTGGACACACTTTCCCATCAAAGAGAATGTGAAAGTGTGTCCAAACTTTGGACTGGTAGTGCATATTTCACTTAAATTACAGATTATTAACAGATTAACTGATCGCTTCATCCATTCATAATCAAACTAAAATGCATTTTATTGAAGTACACAGGAGTGAAGTACAAAACGATGGGATTGGCCGCATTCATTTCAGGAATCACACGTGAACCCTGTTGTAAGATGATTTCTGCGCTCTTCTCTACATTAGATTGATAGATGAGGCCCACAGTGAGTAAATGATTTTCAAATAAAATCTCTTTAAAAATCTAACAACGTATTATTAAACATGGACTGGAATTAAATGCCAATACTGCTCCTTGCTGTCCTTCACCTTTACTGTGTGATTAATAACTTACAATTAAATCATTATTTGATTATTTTACTTGACTGAAGCCTGGAAGATGAACTATGACTGTTAATTCTGCTACTACCAGCGCTATTAAATATAATTAGACCTGTCCATCACATGGCTCTCAGCCCAGATGCTTATGATTATACTGGATGGAAAAGTGTGAATGGAGGACTGCGTGTTGAGTCATAGGTCTGAACACCCTGTAACAAGGACAGTGGATGAGAATGACATTAGCGATTCCAGGTCGGCCCACACACTGAGCTTGTGTCTCACACAATGTTGAGCCACAGCAAATGAAACATCTGCTCAGGCCTTGTGTCCATTAAAATCCCAAATCACAGAGAGCCACATGGTAGCAGGCAGGACTCACTTAATAAAACAGTGTGAACTACATCACATTTCTAAACCAACAGACCAAATGACAGTTGTTCATTTTTTATATTTACTGAAAATACTCTGACTAGAGTTTTTAAATTGAAAAGTTTATTAAATCTTTAAAATATAAACATTAAAAAGTTAGCATGTGCTTTTTTGGTTGAGTATTATGATTTATCAGGCTCATTGTATGATAGAGAAGAATATGGAGCTCGCACTCAGGGAAGAGAAAACACCCACATTTCATTCAGTCGCCCAAACTGAGCAAAAATATGTAATTTGGGTCAGTTGCTGATATTTATGAGCAAAACGTAGATTTAATTCTGATAGATTGTAATGAAAATCAATGAGATCTTTATAACAGTATTTGATACTCACATTTGAACATTATTTTTCAAACAAATTGTTTGAAAAATAATGTTCAAATGTATCAAATATGATACATCAGGCTTTAAGAAATGTTTATTTGTACATCGCTCAATCATCTTTGTAATGATATGTTTTGCCCCCATAATTAAAACTACAGAGCTTTGATCATGAAACTAAGCATTTTAATATCATCTTAAGATATATTGTTGCATATAGAATAGAATGACAGCTTATATTTATACACATTTTTGTAAGGAGTCTGCTATACTGTTATAAAGATCTCACTGATTTACATTACAAGCTATCAGAATTAAATGTACGTTTTGCGCATATAAATATCAGCAACTGACCCAAATTGCATATTTTTGCTTTGATGAATTGATAAGTAAACCCGAGTTGGTATCAGTCCAGTAAATGTTTGTCTTGAAATATTGGCAACAATATAAAAGTTATTCTTAATTTTGCTTTCTAAAAATCATTAGACTTGTTAGACACGGCATACACTTGAAGCATGACCTGAATGTGGATGTTCTCCTAAAAGGCCTTTGGGTTTGCTATGAATCAAACTATAAATCAGTAGATTGTGTACAAGATTTTCAGCAAAGTTGTGAATGTGATCATGTTGATCATTTAGATGGATTACAAAAAGAAGAGCGTTTATCCGATATTATCCAATAGACTAAAGTCATAAAATCCCATCCCAAGTGTGTGATATTCTAGTCCATATGGCTCTCGATTTTCTTTGTTTTTGAAAAACCATATCAACAGTTTTTGTCCTTTGTCCATGACTTTAAAAAATATGGAGAACAAACAGACACATAAATATCTTAGTAAAAGTTATTATATTACAAGTCAAGCAGGTTTGGAATGACATGAGAGTGATTAAACGACAGATGACAAAATTAATCTGTTTGGGTCTATTCTTTTAATACTTCACATTCAGTGTTTTTTTATGTGTTTTTTTAATCTAACAAGTAATAGTGATGATAGCCTTAACCAACCACACTAATTAAAAGATTACACCACAGCCGAAGAGGGAAAAAAATCCCTAATTAAAGATGTGCGAGTAATTAAGGCATATGTTTTACTAATTCCCTGTTTTGTGGCCAGACCACATATTCTGTACAAGAAAAGATCAAAACACATTTGATGATTATGTACTTGTTTGTTGGCATTGATGTCTTAAAAAAAAATCATTGTTCTGTTCCAGACGGTCTGCATCTGAAAAACGTTGCCAAGAAATTACTGAGCCAATACTGGCAAGTAATTCTGCATTACCTAACAGGTTTATTTTATCATGATCATGTGACATTAGCTTAAACGGTACATATATTGGAAGTATGGAAACTAAAACTGGCACAAGAGAAATAGGGAGACGGAGAGAAGGAATTGTCTTTAAACAGGTGTCAGTGGCCTCTAGCATCTGCTTGTTATAGCAGCCAAGTAGGCAACGCAAGCAGGCAAGGCAGGAATCAGGATTAAACACCCCTTTACACCAAGAATGATAACTATAAAGATAACTAGTGCCCACACCAACGGATAATAACCTTCTGTTTATTATGAGTGCAAGCTACAGTTATATAGTTTGCCACCTTAAATAATCAAGCTCTTTAAATTTAGGTTGATTCGGATTAGCTGTCAATAGGTATGACATCACTTGACATTCAAGGTTTGACATTAGCCTAGAAATCTAGACGCACCCTAGCGGCAGCAAATGTAATCTGCCGCGAGTATCGCCTAGCAACTCTCAATACACTTCTGAGCTGGGCTAGTATGACATCACTTTGTAGGCCAAAACGCGGAAGAGAGTTAGCATTTTAGCACTTCCGGTTCCAATATCACGAAGTCAATGTTTTTTTTTTTGACTGGGGTTTTGGTTAAATGGCCTGTGGTGAACACAAGTGCAAGACACTTTCTTGTTTTATTTTATGACATAAAATACACCTTTATTACCCCCTCGTGATTTTTTTGAAGCTGTTACGTGTCTTGAAAAAAGGTGGTTGCTATCAAGTGGCCTAATGGGACTACAGAGGCTGTCGAGGAGATTAAACATTATGCTTATAACTGTGCTCTTAAAAACTATTCTAACTCAAATGTTCTGGGAAAATGTTTTTAGATAACAATTGAAAGAGTCGTCGGAAGCTTAGTGATGGTGACGTGATGTAGCCCTTTTATAGCCTACCTTTAGCTTTTTACTTCTGGCGACTTTAGACTTCAAAATTCATAAAAGTCGTGTTCATCTGTGATAATTATCTTGATGGACAAAACATGTATCATAAACTTTTGTAGCTCACAGCTTGTTTTAAACGATAATCCAAAAGATTATGGGAAAATCCTATTGGATTTTTCTCGAGGGAACCCGTGCGACGCTAACTGCCTGTTGGCCTACAAAGTGACATCATACCTGAACCACTCTATCCCTGCGTCTCAATCAGCTCCCTAGTTCACTAGTCAGGGCACTGATCAGGACAAAAGTCAATGGGCTGACTCCCTGATCAGTGCCCTGACAACTGAACTAGGGAGCTGATTGAGACGCACCCTATGTCAATCAGCTGGAAACAATCCTTCTGAAAAGATTGGTCTGACTGGTTGAAGGACTATCCAATTGCGTACAGAGTCATTTGAACTATGCTCGTTGATCACGCCTCTTGAAGTCTGATTGGTTGAAGGACTATCCAATTGCGTACAGTGGAGGATGGAACGATTGCTAATAATAATTATAGTAGTAATAATAGTAAAGTCCTCTGATTTTGTTTTCAATACAATCAAAAATACCTGAACCACTCTATGTCAATCAGCTGGAAACGATCCTTCTGAAAAGATTCCAACAATATCGTTCCTTTGTGCTGTTATTGACTCAAGACTCTCATCTGCAGCCTATGTGCACCGGGGCTGGGTGAAGAGTGCTGGATAACTGTAGAAAACATATGCTGAGTATACTTACACTTTCAATATTCCATTTAGATGAAATTACTGCGCACAAACAAGCACTTCACTTCAAAACTTGGCAGCAGCACTTCTAAATTCTAAAGAGCCGTTTTAGATTAGACTTCCATTTATTTTGAGCTGAAAATGATTTAAAAGTACTCTGTGTGGGTTGAAACACCCTATTTCCAACTTTAATTGGTGGATGAGGACAAATAAAGATCACATACAGATTATGATTATTGAGATTCATCTCTAATACATCTAATAAAATGAAAATTTCACCCAGGGTTAATATATTTAACTAAAAAAAAAAAAAAAAAAAAATTGAAATAAAGTGTGCATTAAATTAAATAAAACTTATTTCAGCTAGTTGTCAAGACACTGAATGTCAAATGTTCAAGACAATAAAAATGTCAAAAACATACTACAAAATTGCTAAAACTGGAAATATAAAAATAAAATAACACTTTATTGTAAAGCAATAAAATGGTGGCAAATATAAGGCCAAATATATAAAACACCACTTGTGTGTGTTGTGTGTGTGTGTGTGTGTGTGTGTGTGTGGCTATTTTGCAAAAAACAAACAAAACAACAACAATACGGTGCATTTTTGCTGTAGGGTGTCGGTAGGAAATATGCGTTTACATTTTCAAACATTCCTTTTGCCATTATTTGTAATAATCCAGTAAGATGTTTCTAGGAGTCTGACAGCAGCCGGTATGATCTGATCTCACCATCATCGAGTCTGTCTGTGATTACATGAAGAAACGTAAAGAAATGTGGCAATGTCTCCAAAAAGCTTAAAGAAACCTTCCAGCAAAGCTACAGTACTGTGAAAAGTTTAGGCACTTGTGTAAAAATGTGATGACATGAGGATGCTTTCAAAACTAATGTCATAAATAGATTTTATTTATAAATTAATTTTATTAGATAATTCATATCAATATTTGGTGCAACCACCATTTGCATTACACTGGGTAAATCCAGCCTGATCTGCCTGTACATATTTCTATCCTGCTTCTGTTACAAATTTGCAGGGACCAATCCCAAACTGGCTTCTCCACCTGGTCCGCTATTGGTGGGTTTAACACAATGACTGATAGAGAAGCGATGGATCATGGTCTGATTGATTGAAGGACTAGCCAATTGCTCATTGATCACGCCTCTTATGGTCTTGCATTTAAATGAAACGAGAAACTTGGATGTGCGCTGTTATAATGCGTTGCAGTTGACGGCGGCTAATATAAGGAAGGAAATCCCACAGAACAGAATCTTCCTAAGAAGCATAGAGCTGCTTTTTTATTTGTTGGTTGTTGATTTTCAAACATGAAACTTGAATTGTTTTCAGTGTGTGCATCTGTTCTTTTTGAACACTTTCATCTGATTTTAACAAAACCGTGATAATATTGATAACCGTGATAATTTGGGTCACTGTATTCGTGATATTAAATGTTCATACCGTTTCATCCCTAGTACATAGTCATTTGAATTATGCCCGTTGATCACGCCTCTTGTAAATACTCTTGAAAATACAGAGCAGACTCCCAGACCAATGTTCAATCTTTAAAGATTTTGCTTGGTCTGGTGATAGCCAGACAACTTGTGCATAGTTTTTCAGGTAGCTTTGCAGGAAGGCTTCTCCAAGCGTTTTGGAGATGCTGCCACAGTTCTTCTGAAATTGGTCTTTCATAATTTTTTCCATTTCTTCATGTAATCACAGATGGTCTCGATGATGGTGAGATCAGATCAACATGTGGAGCACTAGCTCTTGTCAGAAGGAAAAGGAATATTTGGATATGTTACCTGATATTTCCTACTGACACTACAGCAAAATACAGTATATACAATAACATAACCTTTATTGTGTGGGTGAAATACTAACGTGCCTAAAACTTGCACAGTATACCTTTGAAATAAATGTTGAGGTGAAATATGCATTTAAGTAAAAGAAGATGGATATCATGTCTTCTGGATACTTTTAATTTGAACTACATGGCTTTAGAAGTGTTAACATGTCAAGACTGGTAATCTGGTAAACTACAAAAAAAAGTTTAGAATTTTTTTAGGGAAATTGTCAGGGACAATGCAGTGCACATTATTACATACATAATTATCATAGACAAGCCATAACTAAAAATGTGTAGATGTGTAGAATAAAAGGTTTCTATCCAGTAGGCTAATTTGCAACCCCAGTCCCTGGTCAGGCCTTTCTAAAAATATATACCCAATTTATTTACACAACCACTTCACACAAGACAACACATCATATCCAAAACAGACAATCCATTAGAACTAAGATAGCTCAATGTCCACATATTTGATTTTCTTTCAGCCAGAATTTCACCTTTCTATTAAATGTTTTCAGGTCTGTTTCTGTTTTTATTTCTGTTGGAAAATCATTCCAAAATCGGGTCCCTATCAGTGAGAAACTTGACTGGCCAAAAGTGATTTTGCACCCCTCTGCTATGCAGTTGCCACCCACTGCTCTCCTAGTGGCAACTTTCCCTATGATTATTATTTACAGAGTACGTTTGGAGCTAGATTATTCATACATTTAAAAATCAATGAATGAAGTGAATGAATTGAATGAATGGAATGTAAAGATTGCATTATATAATGCTTAACAGATCCTTAGAACTGCAGCACTGCTCAATGTCATCACTAAATGCTACTTAACTGAAGAACCCAGAAGACAGATCGCATGTAATCATTTTATCCAATGTATGAATGTGATTGCCACACAGTGCACTATATGGGGAAACAGGGAGCAATTTCATACACAGCTAAAGTGCTGACTGTAATACAACCTGCCTAAAGCATTCACAGTTCCCATCATACCCATGAAATTATGGGCAGAAGACGTGTTACCGACACCATAATTATTGTCTGAGGAGCCGGTGTCATGGCAGAATGATCTCACTGTGACCTGCACATTTAATGAGATCCGAGGATCAGACATGTGAATGTGTGGGATACTCACAGGGAATAGTGCGCAGGTACAGGTTATCTCTGATCACCTGCTGGAGCTTGTGGTCCAAAGAGCCTTTCTGGAACTGCAGGCTGAGGTAGTGACGCAGATCTGTGTTCAACACCTTACCTGCAGAAAGAGGTTGAATCTGGGTAAACTTTGGGTAGTTTGAGTACATGAAACAGCCTTTGCAAGTCATTTTATATTCATACGGTGAAATACTGTATTCTGACTGAAGGTTATTTATCTATTATTCCGCAAAATGTAATCCATCATGTCTTAATTTTATTCTTCAGAAACTGATTGGATCAAGCAAATGTGCTCTCTATAGGACACATTGGAGCACAAATACAAATGTATTTGTTTATAATATAAGAAAAATACAATGCAGAAAACTTGTAGAATGATATACATGTATTCTAAATACAAAGATTCAAATTATGATACAGAAATGTGTTAATCTAGTGATTACTTGATGAGTTTCACTCATGAGCAGCAGCTGTGTGGGTGACAAACAAAATGCAAACAAACGAAAGCCAAATCCTGCCAGCCGTAAATGACATGAATATGACTAAATCATGCTAAACTCTAGAAACTGTCCCAGTCTTCCTCATGATTAAATGACAACCTTGATAAATGCAGCAGGAGGTCCAGCTGTTTCTAGCAATACGGGGAAAAAAACTTTACTGGCTTCCTTCCACGAGCATCCAGATGTGTGAATGCATGATGAGAATTAACAAAACAATGCAGGTTCTTTTGCTTTACTCTTGTAGCAAAGTGCCAGAAGTTCAGGCTGAGTTCAAGGAAGTGTGGAGGCGGTGCAAGCCATCCTGGAGGAAGGAGGGGAGGAGACGACCCTCCAAATTAAAGAATGAGAGAGTCGGAGCCAAGTTTCCCTTGGCGACTAAAATATGGGAGGGAGGGCAAGAAAGCGACGCCTCTTTGAGCAGCTCCAGTCTCTCCAGCTGTTGGTAATACGCAGCTGATGATGTCTGGGTGGGGAGGGTGTGCTTTGATACTGTGCCAGTCACATGGCTGCTGCATTGTTTTGTACCTCACAGCTGCTGAACCCGCCTGGCTGTCCTCACAGCCCTCTGTGATCATGGATCCAGACACACTCTTGACATATTGTAACAGGTAAATGAGCCCCTCACGCTATGTTAAAAGGGGTCAAGTCTTTCAGAAGTTACACCTTTGCAATGTTTTGACATCTCGAATCAGCATATGCTTTTACGGTCTAAAATTTTGCAGCGCTCAACAACAACAACATGTTATTCCGTAGTTCAACATTCATAACATCATATAAAAGAATGATGTTTTTTAGCAATGCATTCTGAATCCTGACTACAACAACAACAAAAATGCAACAAGCTAGTGATATATAGCTATTATATTATATTATATTAAAATATATTATATTATATTATATTATATTATATTATATTATATTATATTATATTATATTATATTATATTAACCAAATTATATTGTACATCAGAAAACCAAACATTTATGTCTGCAATGCATAAAAAAAATTATAAAATAGATTTTTAAAGATCAACGATTATAAAACTTAAAATATAATAAAATGTTTGAGCAAGTTGTATATTAGTTAAAAAATGTTTTTGAATAGTCACATCATTTTTTTTCTTTTGCAAAAATAAATAAGAGATTAATAATATAATATAATTAATGTAACATAATATATTGTTATATATATATATATATATATATATATATATATATATATATATATATATATATATATATATATATATATATATATATATATATACTTTGAGATTTTGTTTAATATAAAGTGCATTATAAATAAAATGTATAATTTATTATATATAAAACATTACGTTACATGAATTATATTATATTATTATATATTATTAATCTCTTATGTGTGTGTGTGTGTGTGTGTGTGTGTGTGTGTGTGTGTGTGTGTGTGTGTGTGTGTGTGTGTGTGTGTGTGTGTGTGTAATATAATACAATTTAATTTCATAAAATTACGTTTCAAAGACAAAAAAAAAGAAAAAAAGATGGAAGTTGGAAGTTGGAAGACCAATGAACATAACATTTTCAGTGGCAACGCAACATTGAACCAACAGGGCCTGAAACATTGTCCCCAGTTCATTGTTGAGTAAATAAAGCATTTTGAACGGAATAATACATATGTGGAATTCTGCACTATTTCTAGCTCACTAATCAAAATGTCAATTTGTGAAATTGATCATGTGACGGTCAGATGTTCTTTTATCCATTGATGCATTTTTGGTCATCGCAAACCATTCTGGACAACATGATCCTGAGGGGTTTCATGCAGTTTGAATGCTGCTTTCATTGAAGCAAAAAGAGGGACAAACAAAATTCAGTCCTGCTGAAATGAACATGAACTTCCCCGTAATGTTCCAATCAAACTGAAATGACAAATACTTGAAGTGGCCTTGAGAGAAACACCATTTGTGCCCCAAGGCAGAATGAGTACAAACATGTTGTGATATCTCTGGCTAATTTCGAATGCAAGGTAATCAAAACAAGTCTCTCCCCAAAGCAATTCTCTCTCACAGGGAAAGAAATGGATGGCCCACTGTGATTGCAGATTAGTCTCTTTTCATTGGTCGACTTCGACGCATACTAATTTGCTCCAATCTAAATGTGCTCAAGAGGCCCATCATTCTCGTTTAGAGTTCTGGTATTAATTCCACCTCTATGGCTTTTAGCAAGACATTAGTGAGTCTGTCTTTTTCATTCTGCGCTCACTTTACACAGTGCTCATTTCCAATAGTGCAAAACATGATTTACTGCTGCCGTTGATTAGGGAGCATCTTGGTCCAGCATGGGTGCGTATTGAGCCGCAGTATGAAGTGCTGATCTATGCTGAATGAGGCCAGCTGGGACCGCTAGGGAGGCTCTGTGAGTCATGCTGGAGAGAACTCCTCTTACACTGACATCACCGGCTCTAGCCACCCACACCTGGAAATAATCAGCAGCTCAAGAGCATTAAAAACACATCGGGAATGTGGTCAGTATCACACAAGAGGCTGTAAATCACATGAGGCAGCAAAGGAAATTAATCATATCATGAATTGTATTAATAAATAGTATTAATAAATATTGCCCCTCTCTATCCAGGACAATATTTTATGGCTTTCTTAAAGGTGCACTACGTAGTATTTTTGCAGTAAAATATCCAAAAACCACTAGGCCAGTGTTATATATGTTGTTCAGTTGAGTACTTACAATATCCCAAATGTTTCCAACTATTTGTAAATTGTGAGAAAATTGCTATTTTAACCAAGGACCCGGGACCTTTCAGCACAGCGCTTGAGCGAGTCGCCTGTCAATTGCGTCATATCTGCGTTACCCTCAGTTTTATTCTGCAGAAGCGTTTTACTCTTAGCAGTGTGAACATGTCACAGCAGCGCCGAGCGAACACACAGAGTAACGTCATAACATCATTTTAAACACACTTAAATGTGATCTGATATGATAAAAAGAGCTGCTTTACCTGACCGGAAAAAGCGGAAGTGCGAGTGCCTGGCGACTCTGTTCAGTCCCGTCATAATAAAAGTCCCGGTACTCGCGAGCCGTGTGCTTGTATAACAAATCGCTCCAGCGGCCTTGCTCAGCTCCACAACACTCGGCCCTGCTCTGCTTCACACTACAGTAACGTTAATAACCGCATCCATGAACGTGATTTCTGCCAGAGTCCTATTTTCCACCGGGTGTAAGGTGAAGACCACATGTCCCAAGATGCTGCGGTCACACTTGGCGTCATCAAACTACACATTTGTTTAGAATAGGTGACCTCTAGTGGACAGAAAGTTGCATAGTGCACCTTTAAGCTAATAGCACTGGTATACGTGTTGTACAAACTCAAAAACATTATGACTTCAGTTTATTAATAACACTTTAATAAGATTTCATTAGTAACAGTAGTTAGCTATAAGTTAACATGCACTATGAAAATACTTCTACAGCATTTATTAATTAGTTAATATTAATTTCTGCAGTTACTTATACATTATTAAAATCAAATGTTGTATTTGTTACATTAGTTAATGCAGTCTGGGAACTAACATGAACAAACAAGAGAGTGGAAGAACTGGATTTTTATTCATTAACATTAACAAATACTGTAACAAATGTACTGCTCATGGTTAGTTATGCACTAACTAATATTAACAAATAAAACCATATACAATAAATACTGTAAATATTGCTCATTGTTAGTTCATGTTAGTTAATACATTAACTAATGTTAGCAAATAAGACTATCTTTATTTTTACGGAGTTTCTCTTTTTTAGCATTTTAATTATGTTATTATAAATAAATTTAAACCATTTTAGGACTTAAAATTGGAAGTTTAATGAGGCCCCTTAGTGGGCCCTGGCCCCCCTGTTTGAGAACACTGTTCTCACCCTAATAAAAACACAATTACTGACATATTTTACTATTTCTAACCTTTTGATGGTTATATTGCTGTAACATACTTTAATTTTTTTAATGATTTTTTGTTGTTGTTGATATAACCAATACATTTTTTTTTCATTGAAGAAATACAAATATGTATCAATATTTTTCCAAATTTAAAGAAATAAGTTTATTTACATCAACATTTCTCCAGCTGGATTTGTTTTTACCACAATGCATTATGGAATTGCTTTTTCCACAAAGGATGCTTTTGCCAAAACATTAACCAAAATGAAGTATAGTAGCCTCCCTTTTTCGGACTATATTGTAGGCAACTCCATGGGTTTTGGAATAAATCAGATTCTATTAGCAATGTTATAGCCAACTTGTCAAATAAAGACACATCCTCATGAAACACACATACAATCTTTCCTGAAATCTGTGAGGAACATTTTAAAATATGATATCTGGTGTATTACCTATTGCTGAGCATGCTCATACATAAAAAATGCAAAACAAGGGCTCTTTATGTGGAGACGGCTTTCAAAGCTAGCAATGGTTTTCAAATTAAGTTGTGCGACAAGGTCCAAGAGCTACACTGTGTAATTCTTTGGACATTGTAAAACGAGAGGAATTTAGGTCAGGCCACAATAGCTTTGCTTCCTCCGTCAAGTATTGTACAGTAGCACGCAGGAATGTGCTCCATGTTCCCTAGCTAAAAATCTGGATGCCTGCAATTTGTATAAACCCAGCTATATGAACACGGCCTTTACCCAGATACGGCTGAAAGAGTTGCCCAACGTTCCTCATGGGAACACTGTTGTGTGTCCTCATACATGGATGTGGCCATTGTTGTTTTAGTGACATTCTCACATATTAACACATTCTATATCAGCCTTGGTCATTGTTTACAGAACAAGGCGCTCTTTGTGGCTACGCTGTCAGGTAGCGTTAGCGAGCTGTGTCATATCTCTGGGGTGCCACCCTCCGTCTCCCACTAGACCGCACCATGTTCCAGTCGCTGTACCAGCCAGGCTGCCCATGGGATTCAAGGGATACAATAGCTCCTTTTGTGCCTCATCATCAAGGCATTAGAGCCATTCTTATTCTCATCAAGGTGGAGGGGGTCAGGCACGGACACAGAAAGAATCTGTGACGCAATACCATTGCACTGGTCAATTCTTGTACAAAAGCCTCCAAGAGACCCCTGATTTGTACTGCACTTATCACTTTATTATTGAACTAACTCTTTCTATGTGACTTACAATAGTTCTGCTCTCATCCTCTTGACTAAACTGCACTGGTCACGGAGGAAGGTGATATCTCCCCAGACAGACTAAAATGTCAGGCAGTGGGAGTGTGAAACGGAGGTATACAGACTTTAGCCAGATTAGACGCCATATTTATTCTGACCAGGGGCGTAGGAGTCTGAAAAGTGAGAGGGGTACATTAAAAACCTTATTAGCTTGGCTCATGAATATTAATGAAGTAATGTTTGCCCAGTAGAAGATTACCACTTGCACATTCTTTCACTCCACTGCCAAAGTCATTGTACGAGCGTCCAGCTATATTTTTGTTCGCACGGCAGTGGAATGTAAAAATAGGTTTATTTCACACAAAAAAATTGCATTAGGAAAGCTGTGGGAAAAGATGCTAGCTTATAGGGGGGTTATACAACTTGAAAATGAAAAATGAGATGAACTTTGTGGCGACGTCTTTAGTGCCTTTTACGGGTCTTGAGAGGAAATAACATTGGTGTCAATGGAGGCCTTTCTGAGCCATCGGATTTCAACAAAAATATCTTCATTTGTGTTCCAAAGATGAACGGAGGTCTTACGGGTGTCGAACGACATTGGGGTAATTAATTATTCACACGAATTTTCATTTTTGGGTGAACTAACCCTTTAAGGTTGAACCACTGGAGTCACATGGACTTTTTAAACAATGTATTACCTACCTTCAGGCCTTGAAAGTGTTCATTAAATTGCTGTCTATGTTGGGTCAGTAAGCTCTCAATAAAATAGTGTCGACGCTGCCTAAGGTCTATTAACACACAGCGAATGTTTAGTTTGAGGAAAACAGGAATATTAGTGATATTTAAGTATAAATAAGCATCGGGAAGTTAACAAAAAACATTTCCAGCTGACAGCATCTTCTAGATTTACAGTACAAGCCGAACAATACTCCAAAGTACACACAAAGATGACTTCAGCAAACAAAAGCTCAGCTCAAAGAACTCACCAACATTTGCACAAACACTGTAGGATCACATGAGTCTATCTTCATGTATATCGATGGAACAGCCAGCTGGAAGCACCTTACCACTTCAACGCCTTCTAGCATATCTTTAGGCATGAATAATCTATTATTTGCCCATATCAAACAAAGGAAACACAAATAGACTCTCACATGACTATCAATTCATTGAAGGAGTCTACATAGTCAGCCACCCACTAATGTGTCGTACAGACACTACACACCTACAGGACACTGCTTACACAACACAGTCAACTCACCCCTGAAAAAGCCACATGCTGAGACCGCTTCTTTTTTTCAATTAAAGAGCCATATAAATGCCACAGATAAACCATCACCGGTAACTAACAAGGCCATATTATGACAGTAGTCCGGTGGAGATTCACTGGAAGCCCAGTGTAGAGCTAATTAGCAGCGAGAAAATGGTGCTTGGCAACTCAGTTCCTGCTTGCTCTCTGCTTGTTAGATCTGCCGGGTTTTGTTGGCTTGCAGGGCACAAAGTGTGCACACAATTCACTCAAGTTTGCCGGAGAATTTCTGTCTGCAATTCTAAAAGGAGAAAAGGAACTTTTTTCGGTCTCAAAACAATGAATTCGATTTTTTTTTAAAGATTCTGGCCCTCAGAACTATTACGCTCACACATAAAATCAGTAATAAAATAAAATTCCTTTCATATATGTTTTATATTGCTTACAAAAATTGTAACACCATATAGCACTATAGGTAACACTTTATTTTGAGTGGTGTAACCATATGGCCCCCAGATATGTTTAAGAACTTGCAAGTGTATTGGTGGAAGAGTGGAGTAACACCTCAAAGCAAGAACTGCCGCCAAATAAAAAAAACGAGGTAAATTAACTTATGTTACGCAAACAGTGATTTAATATGCATGTTGCCTTCTTACCCACTTATGCTGCCTGTGAAGTTGGCATTTTTCAGTTTTTGGATTGCGGCCTCTGTTCTGAACTCCCATGACAAAGACAAAGGCTAAAAGCAACAGCACCCTCCGGGCATAACATGCTGCGACAGTTACACACTCAAATGCCTGTGTCTTCAATCATCAAACTAGTAGTGAGTATGCCCTGTTTGGCACTGGCACAAAACCAAACCACAAGAATGAAGAGGAAAAACTAGGAGGAGGAATTAAAAATTCACAATCTCACCAGCAACATCCAACATAACATTCATAAGTGCACCCATGACATTCATAACCAAGCCTCTAGTGTCACATGAATCCATAGATGAAAGGAACAACCCCACAAAAGGAGTCAAGCACAGAGATCTTTAGAAATCTCGAGCCGCTGGCTGCCTCCTCTTTCCGACCGTTCGGCCTTTGTAGTGTCTGATGTGCTACAGTGTTCCAGATCGAAGTATCTCATCTCCACCTTTCCCATCAGCTCCACGATGGAGCCACAGAACATCCAGGAGCTTTTTGAAGATCCTGCATGAACCATCTGAGAGAAAAACTGAAATGGCAAAGATAGGTAGAATTAAAGCTGGGCTTACTGTGATCCTGAAGCTATGTCTGGAGGTTTTTACCATGCGTTTGAAATGGAGAAGCATTCATTTTATTCTGAGGAGGCTGAAATCTTTTTCATGACAGACAGCAGTGGCACTTGTGGCTGAATTCTTTGAAGAAACTTAAAAAAAAAAAAAAAGTTACACAGAGCTGTGTGTGGAACCGTGACCTCAGTGTGTGTTGTTATGCAGCGCTCGTGCTGTCTGACTGAAACAAGGCCTTGTCAGTCCACACGCCGGCCGCTCGAAATGAGCCAAGAGAAGCCTGCAGGCCATCTCAAGTGTGTCTCGTTACCATGCAGATTTGCATAAGTGGATCTGTGATCCTGAATACATGTCTGGGCATGTATCACCCACCCATCTTTTTATGAAGTGAATGGAAGTGCTTTTAAATAAAAGGGGTTTTTATACATAAAATTATTCAGACACTAGATATCATTTTTTTACTAGTGGATACAGGACACTACAGTTCATTTATGTAAGTAAGGATAGCAAAATAAAAATAAACTGTGACATATTATACCCAACAATTCTTCATACAGTGGACTACCAGTGGAATTTGACACTTTGACCTAAACATGTTTTGCTTATTATTTTTTCTTCATTTGCTAATGCAACTTTTAAACCACAGACTGAACAAAATCTAGCATTGCTTGGTCATTGGTTGACCTAAATTGGTATTATCTAATTGTGTATTTAAAGGTGCCCTAGAATGAAAAATTGAATTAACCTTGCCATAGTGAAATAATGAGAGTTCAGTACATGGACATCACATACAGTGAGTCTCAAATAAAAAATTTCCTCCTCCTTCATAAGTGAATCTTGTGCAGAAAAACACCACAGAAAAATAAGTGATTCTTAACTTAACACCAACCGTACTGCAATCGTTGGGGAACGTTTATATGTACGCCTCCAACATTTGCATCTGTCCAAACTGTTCATTGTCAGGCAGAACTGATGGAGCCGAATCATCGGGACTGCAGGTAAACAAGCGACGCCAGGATAGCGAAAACAGCTGCTCTCATGACACACGTCATGTTCCAGACTGTGCAGGAGACGTGAGGACTTTTCTACCCTTCCCACAGATAAAAAATGTCAACAGTCATGGTTGATGTTTATAATCGGATACCACAACAATTTAACTCAAGATTGTTCGTTTGTTCGGCTCATTTCAAGCAAGCTTCGCTCAGCGCCTTAAACTCAAGAAAGTGGCAATTACAACTGTATTCCTGAAAGCAGTAAGTAGCGATTTTATCCACTTATTGGCTGTTTAAACAATTTCTGATTAAATTGAAAGTTTCTTAGAGAGGCCGCATTGTCTAGATAACGCAAGATGCTAGTACAGTAACAATAGGAAACTCCAAGTACCATACGAAACTAAATAGTGTGTCTAATCACAAAGGACATCCTGTGTTTTACCTAAACATGTCCAATCTGGCAGTTGCACGCAAGCTCAACACCAATAAACAAGTAAGCTGCATTTTATCAATCTCCATTTGAGATGTTCTGCTTAAAGTGTCATTTAGTCAGTCTGTGTTCTGTCAGGACGGTCAGGATTCACAAGCTGCTTCTCTGTACAACTAAACTGCTGTGAGCTGCTGAAATAAGCCAATCAGAGCAGAGCTCAACATTAATATTCATGACTTTTCCAAATAAGGCAAAAACAGAGCATTACATCCTAGGGACAATTTCTAAGTTTGTAAATGGACCTGTAAAACTATATCTGGACAATTTTTGCCCTTAAATAAGCCACATAACCTCTATGTAGATATCAGAGAACAATTTAACATATTGTTTCAAATCATTCTAGGGCACCTTTAAATTGAACAGCTGACAGCTGATTGGTTGATTGTAATCCATTACATACCTTTCTGTCAAAGTTCTGTCAGGACCGATATCGTCAGATATGATTGACTGACTATTAGCATATAGTTTGGATTGGCGGCATGGTTCTGTTCTGGGCAAGAACTCCCTGCGCATCCCTGCAGCCCAGCATAGATAAGAGCAGAGACAGCAGCAATAACCCGTAAACAGAACAGAACCTATATAACGTATTTGCAGATATCATTAGTGTTGCTATTAAAGGTACAAAATAATTCAGGAATATAGTCTGAATCGAGGGGAATTAGAAAATCAAATCCTGATTGATGAGAGGTGAAGCTGGGGATGGAGGAGGGTAAATGATCTCTGGAGAAACACAATAGCTGCTGATAGTACTGAAGGAACTTATATACGTATGCTGTGATAGATGCCATATTCCTATAGGTAGATGTGATCAGCTGACAGTCAGCTGATGCCAGCTTAACTGACGTGACCTGCCAGAACTGACGCTATACACTTGATTTATCTGACATTCTGACACAGTTTAACTCGGAGTTATTTTTATTACCATTTTCTAAACTATTGTGAATAAACTGTGATAATGTGAGAAAATGTTGAGAGTGTCTGAATAAAGTTTGGTTTGACTGTATATATGCATACATGGGTTATTCCTACTAGTCTCTCTCCACCATATAACATCCTGGATAAAATATTCTGGATTAAATATTAAACATCCTCCGCATTGTGACATCATTTTTAGTGAGGAAACAACAGCAGAAGCTCATCAGTATCATTTGATTAATTTAGTTATACGCTACCATTTAAAAGAAAAAAGTAAGATTAATTATTTTATTCAGCAAGGATGCATTCAATTATATAAAGGTGAAAAAATGTCATCAATAAATCCTGAAAAACAGGATTTCTGTTTTTAACATTTATAAATGTTTCTTGTGACACTGAAGACTGGAGTAATCCAGCGCTGCCATCACAGGAATAAATTAATTAATTTGAAAAATAATATCCATAATTAGCTGATGGTCTCATTCAAACTCTTACTGATCAATGACTGCAGCGCTTTATTTCCATACTTTTTAGTTGTTGCCATCGTGTGAATTTATAATGAATAAACTTCAAATGCCAGCTTTTTAAAAAATATATACTTCTTTAAATAACATTAAAGGCATACTCATTTATAAAAAAAGTTACAGAACTCAAGATGCATTGAGAATGGAATGGCCCATGTGTAACACGAGTGTGTACAACCAGAGGATTGATATCAAAACCACACAGTTTTGTCTTTCTGGCAACGCGCCATGTCGCTCTCTCTGTGGGAAGGAAGAGGAATGTTTTCCACTGTCAGATTGACTGAATCTTGCCGTCGCAAATCTCCCTGTTCACCTCAGCTAGGATGAGGGAGCTCTCCGAGGGGCCACTCACACTCATTAAAGCCATCCATCACCTCTCTGGCACAGTAACTGCCCATAAGAGAAACCAACCCGTTGGCTGCAGTGAAGTGATCAGGGCCACTAAGCAATGGAGTTGATGTCCAGTTCGCATTAGTCTTACACTCCTGGGAAGCGCATAAGTTCAGAGGCCGCTGATCTGAGGAGGAAGCCAAGCTACTCTGCTTTTCTCAGGCTGGTGGAAACTGCCATTTGGTTTGTGATTTAATCTGTTAACTTTTAAGCAAAGCAAAGCAGAGTCAATAAGGTCCAGAAGGGAATGACAGAGAAAGAGAAGATTGTATTCAAGCCAAGAACACTTGAACAAACATAAATGAAGTGTTAAAGTGCATTTTTCCCCCCAAAATTTAAACTGCTTTATTCTGTAAAACACCAATTGTAAGCCATGAGTAAGTTGAATTTGCAAATAATACACTGTGGCACATTGAAAACATTGCTGTGTTTGTTTAAACAGTTTAACACGTCAACGTCTCAATTCTTGGAGCAGGACCAGGGTTTGGGGCAAACAAATGTCTCTATCGATTTCAGGTGATCTGAAAAGTGTAAACTGGGTCATAAACACTTTGTGATCACAAACCCCATTTGGAGGTGGTTAAATACACATTACAAATGTAATGAGGTCATATGTGAAGGCTAAGCAAAAACAACGGTGAAGAACCGTCTACACCTGTCAGTCCTCCACTTCACTAAAACAGAGGATTTTACCAGAGGCCATCAATTCAAAGCCTTTGGAAATGTTCCTGGCCTCTTAAGTTTAAAACTACCATCTCCAACTTCAGTCCTCAGAATGCAACACATTGCTCACATCATGAGTTCCAGCTGTTCCCAGGGAGAGGCCTGATATACGCCCGTGCCTAGACATCATCTGTGCCTGCGCCAACCTTTTCATTAATGGTGAGTCATGTCAGTGAGCCCTTGAAAACTTTTGTTTAAATAAGTTTTTGTTTCTAAGTAGTTTAGTTTTGATTGTTTCACCTATTGAAGATTTTGCATTGGACTAACATATTAATAAAAACCAGCCGTGCAGATCAACGTCAGAGAAACAATTGGACATTTTGTACTGTTTAGTTAAAAATGACACACATCAACATGAAATGAACCATATTCCTCCATATATAATTAACCTTTTTTTGCTATATCTTTCAACCTAAAATACTGAATGACAGATTATGCTAGTTAAAATGGGTTTCTGAATGCACTTTAAACATACAGGATTTTTATTGTGACATCTGGCTGAGTGCACTATGTCATCCAGCATTCGAGTCTTAAGAATTTGAGCTAGGTTGGAGAAGCAAAAAAAATGAAAAGGCTGAAAAAAAGTCGTTCTGCCTGAGATACCACTACAAAGGGCAGCACAGGCCCTTAATTAATCTGAGACCTCAAACCCAGCCCCATGAGGTTCAGCTGGACTGTCATACACAACTAATCAAGGCAGAGTAAAGTCACATATTAGCTATGTTCCCATTCAGAGGCACCACCCTTCCAAGGGGGCTGACTTCAAAGTCCATGCATTGGCTGTGAAAGTCGAACCTAGCATTGTTAATTAAATGGGATGGTCTAGCCGACGGAAGATTGTTTTTGTCGCCTAGCAACTGTGACATCTGCTGTTGACAAGGAAGTAAGAGGAGAACACAAAACGGGGTTCACAACCTCTATTATATACACATATGTTCAACTTGGTCCAGTTCTGTATGTACATAAAGAGTATAAGATATGTAATATCTTAGTAAGATATTAGTAAACATCTACACTGTAAAAGTTTATTCAACTATTTAATCTGAAAAAAAGTTGAGATAAACAAAGTTTGTACAACTATTGACCCTAAGTTGAGAAAACTCAAAAATGTTCTGCAGCTGGTTGCCTTAAACTTTTAAGTTAAGTTTTCTCAACTATGTGTATGTATATATATCTTTCTTCAAAAAATTCAGTTGTAAACGTTGCGCAATGAATTTTGGAGGTAGACTAGTGCTGCATTCCAGCTCAGAGGCTATATCCTTAGAAGCGAGCATTCAAATGCCGATTTCGTCACCGCGGTGCGACGAATACTGTCCCAATTCGAAGACTCCTTCAAATGCAACTTTCCAAAAAGTCCAGTACAAAACGTTAGTCACGCATCAACGGCAGCTGTCACAGTTGCAAGGCGACAAGAACAATATTACGTAGGCTAGACCGCTGTCCGACTTTCACGGGCTTCGCAGGATTCAGCATCTGAAGTCCGAGCCCTTCGAAGAATACAGCCTTTGAAATGGGACACAGCTTAGGATCCATCAGTGGCATCCTTAATTGTTTGTGAAAAAGCGCATTTTGAGACTGCATTTGAAGGAGCCTTCGAATTGGGTAAGCCTTTGAGACATGATTTGTGCTGTGTGTTAAAGAAAGGGCAGTCTGTAAGAACTAAGTCAAATAGGACATCTGGGAAAAGATGGTGTGCCATTAAATGGCTGGATCAATCACGCACAAGACAAAAGAGGAGTTCAAAGCAACATCAATTCATTAATAGGCTTGGAGTGGATGTCCCTAACAAAGGTAAAGTTTCTGTAACATTTCTCAACCGATAATTCAAATTACATTTTTAATAAATCGACTGAAGGTCAAGCCATTTCATCTTTTCACACACATGACAAAACAGAAATCTCCTTTGATGTTTGCCATTTTGTAGCCTGACGTGGTCATACTCAATTAGACTCAGATATAGCTACAACCAATCAGAGCAACGAAGCGACACTTTACATTAGTTGTCAAATGTCATCAGAGCTCAACTGCACTGTGTTGCCAAGTCCGCATATTTTTCCACGGTTGTTGTCCGCGGGTTAAAGCGACTATTATGTGATATATAGACGCATGAGTGCGAATTTTAGCAGGCAACCTTGCCAAAATAACACACATTTTACCCCCACCAACAACAATTTTTTTCCCGGAGAACCCCCACAAGAAGCTACTGTTTAGGGCTAGTAGTTGGCGGGTTTTGTTGTAAGAACTTGGCAACCCTGTATGCACGTGCGCTGGAATAAACGATCTTAGCCGGTGTTGTAAAAAAATAAAAGAATTTAATGATACACAGAGTACTTACCCAGCTTGATCATCATTCTCAACATCACCATATGGATCAAGTCCAGACCGAACCGCCAGACCTAAAAATGTTGTGGGCGGGGCTAAGTTCGGCTGGCATCCAGGCTAGCCATTTTATAATCTACTCTCATAAATTGGTATTGCACACTCTCATTTATAATGTTGACAATAGGATGTATTTTATAAAGATTTTTTAAATGTAACAAAGGGTTGGAAACTGAGAATAATTTCTTATTCAGAGCTTGTTCCATTGTTTTAAAATGACAGGAACTAAATTATGTTTGGATCTGTTAATGGTTTTACACGCTGTTCCCTGATGCAGACGGAACTGAACCTGCATCATGAAACTGATAGTGGGACCAGTCCGATTCTCGAACAAATGAATCTTATCGGTTATTACTCTTAAATGACTCTCTAATGACTCTTCACAAAAAATAACACAGACATTTGTTTAGGAAATGTTATACTGCATGTTTCTGATTCACTAAAAAGAAAAAGGTCACTAAACATACACAACTAACAAACCAGTGTATTTGAATCAACAGTCAGTAATGTGACACACATGCAAGAGATATGCATGCATTTTTAGTAGTATTTTATGAAGCTTCTTCGAAACATTTCACAGTCTGTATGCTGTCTAACACAAACACACATAAGCTTCATGATTAGTTGGGATAAGTAACACTAGAACTTCAGGGACAACTTCAGTCTAACTAATGAGACCAAAATTACAGTGCCCTTTTCAGCTTCCCATTACATGGTAATAATATCTGGGCTCTAATGCGAGGGGCCACAATATGAATACGTTTTCATGCACCGGCTATCTCATTAAAGAGTCCTCAGCTATCAAGTCTTCCAGTTTGTCTAGAGGAGAGGACACTTTTTTGCTATAAGACCACAGTGACACTTGAGAAGTCCGAAAGTGCCAGCAGGAAAGAGTGGTGCTCACTCAAACACCGCATTATCAACCTGACTGAAAAAAGCCAATCTTGCCGTCAAGAGCAAGAGCATGTCTTGCTGACATTCAATATAAATATTGTAGTTGGAGTCTACAACAGCATGTTTCCGTAGTAGAGCAAGGGTAAAGAAAGTTGACATGAAACGGACACGTAAATTGATGCATTGTGGGGTATAAAAGATTAAAACCACAAGTGAAGTGATTTGTCTTTATTTCCTAGATTTAAATACGGTGTATTTCTGATTTAGCACTATTTTAAGTTTACTAATGAAGGTTCCATTTGTTAACATTAATTACTTGCATTAGTTAACAATGAAAAAATCTTAATCTTAAATGTTAAATTCAACATTTACTAATACATTATGAAAATCAAAAGTTCTATCTGTTAATATTATTTAATGTACCTGTATTATATTAACGAACACAAACAAAGAATAACGTAAATAGTGTAACAAATGTATCACTCATTTTTAATTAATGTTCTTTAATATATTACATATGAACTACTAGGACCTTATTGTGAAGTGTTCCCAATACTTCTGACACTATTTGTCAAAATTGTTATAAAACCCCCTTAAAATCTCACTTTTTATTGCAGTCTCAGATTTCGGACATCATTGTACAGTGGAGATTGTATCTGGTGATATAATAACTGTAATGTAATGAAAAAGGAGACGGCATGTGCTTGTATGTTCTATTCAATCCTCCACACAGGACCAAATGCAATATATAAATATATAAATATATATATATATATATATATATATATATATATATATATATATATATATATATATATATATATATATATATATATATATATATATATATATATATATATATATATATATGTCCAAAATCCGAAATATATATAATCTGAAACCGTTATTGAAGGAAATATTTTCTGGATGATGTCCTGAGACCAAGGGTGTGGTGGTTCATACTGGAGGCCGAGGAACATGAGATCAATAATTCTATGCAGCAACACATGGGAATGTAGGGGTGGGTGACAAAAATATATAACTTTTTTTCAGGCAGGATCACAATCCACGATCTTATCACAATTCTTTTTCATGTTGGTTTTCAATAAGTCAATAAGCAGTATAACTAAATAGTTTCCATATTTAAAAAGTGTAACCTTACATGGTAACAATAGAAAAAAAAGAATGACAGACCCTTTAGGCTTTTTTCATTAGGTCTGTTTCAAGAGCATCACTATTTCATCGAGACATTCCCATAGGGGTGTGTGATATCACGATTTTAGATTGTGAACTCTTAAAATGTCTCCACGATCTGCCTTTGAAGAGAGATCATGCTTACAGTGAAATAAAATGGTAAAAAAGATTTTGGTCATATTTCCCACCCCTATGATCAAAATCTTTTTCACCATTTTATTTCACTGTAGCATGATCTCTCTTCAAAGGCAGATCGTGGAGACATTTTAAGAGTTCACAATCTAAAATCGTGATATCACACACTCCTATGGCAATGTCTCGATGGAAATAGTGATGCTCTTGAAACAGAACTAATGAAAAAAGGCCATCGAGAAAGGCCTTTATAATCTTATAATCTTGCAAAAATATTGTATTTTACCTCTGCATGGCATGTAGCTTCACAATCTAGAAGGCAAGCTTTTTATTTTTTAGTTGCTGTAAACAGATTTGCTTTTCCTCTCCCGAATTAAGAGAGAAAATCCAGTTTCAGAGGTTCCTAAGGCTGCGTTCACACTGCAAGCCTTAGTGCTCAATTTCCAATGTATTGCTCCCATCTTATTGTTTTGTATTCACGTGTTCACATTGCTGTTTTAAATGTGGCCAATATCAGATCCCAGTGTGAATAGATCACGGTCCTGGATTGAACTGCATGGGTAAAAGGATTATAAAATGACATTGTCATACGAAAGTAAACATGGAGGACATTATAGCAAGCGAGCACTAAAAAACAGAGCACTAAATACTTCCACTAAATACCTTTTGAAACTTCGGGTATGTCAAATCTTTTAAGTGACTCAAATGAGAACAGAATTGTGACGAATGTCAATCGGTGACGTAAAAGTCGCATCAAATCCGACTGTTCAAACTGAGGTCGCACTGACCTCTATCGAATTTAAGACCACATATTGAAGTGGTCCAAATCAGAATTGAAAAATTATATTCCATTAGGCAAAAACAGATCTTTGGAGCCACATTTAGCCTAAATTTAGCCTTAGATGAGGAAAACCCATTTGACTTAATTACAGCACCTTGACTCTTATTTATTGGAGCAAATGTCCCAGTGGGAAGAATGGAAGCTTTTAGTAGACAATGATGAATTTAATTAAGTGTGAGTGAACTGTGCTAAAATTCATAGCACACTACAACATAATCCTCTTTTCTCTGAAAATATTTCCAAACAGGATTAGCTGTGGGAGCTGACGCTGGAGGGAAGGGAATGAAATGGAGAAAGAGAGTGATCTTTTTCCCCCCTCAATTGTCTCCATCTCTCCTCTGGATCCTGTAACCAAGGAGACTGTTTCTACCTCAAAGACCTTGGTATTTTGGGGTAGAGAGTACTGAAGAATACATTTGTGCATGTTTGCAGTCATATTTTATATAGGAATTTCTTTAGATTATTATTCCTGGGCTGTGTGTTTGCATATGTATGCATGTTAAAGTGAACTTTAAAACATGCTGATAGAGATATTAGTTGCCAGTTATATTATCAAAGTTTTCTGATGATATATTTTATGTTTATGGCTTATAATAAATAACATTTATTAACCTGCAGTTCATTTTTTAATTTTATTCAATCCAAATTCTACTTCTTTAAATTCAAATTTGAATGAGAATTCTGCATCATGTTGCCTTTGCCCTTTAAATTGTAAGGGAGATTCTCAATTCAGTTCTGAATGCTGCATAAGTCTGGTGCACAAACCAGGCCAGATTTGGCCTATTGAGTTTAAAAGGGAGACTGTAATCTTCCACAGGGCAGCTTTAATACTGAATGTTACATTATCCCTGGCAGAAAAAGATAACCTTGTCTTGAAAGACCTGGTTGGGCCTTTTGGACCCCCTCCCAGTGACTGTTTAGATTTATAGTGGCATAAACAGGTGTCTTGAGAAGAATACCTACTATATCTCCCTTTTTCAGCCACCCTTTGAGGGCCTGGTAGCCGATTCTGTATTTAAAGAGACAACAACGGCAGGTTCTTTCTCTCTCACAACCCCTCATGAACCATTATGGTGAAAGGCAGTTCTCTGAGTAGCAGGTCAACAAGAAATGCGCCTCACAGACATAGTCAAATAGCACTATAGAGACCAAACTGGAGAAAAATCCTATTGCTGATGCAGTAAAACAAGTCACCAAACTTCAGAGTGAAGTGAGTTTTATGCTGCCTTGCTATTTCCCATAATCAGGTTAAAACAGTGCAGGGATGAAACGTTGCCTCTAGTATACACTACAGCACTCATGAATCAGCATATGTGAAACAAACATCATATTATTTTCACAGCGAATGAATGTTCTGTGCGGTCACAGCCATAGAAATGTATACATATCTATGGTCACAGCAGGTGGTGGCATTGTTACAAATGCTGAGAAATGGCATGCTCTCTCAACCCAACCTGTGAATTACAACTACCCATCAGATTAATATGAAATCAGCACTCAGGTAATGCTTATCATTTGCTATATTTTATTTAAGTGAATAAAGCTTTGCTTTTGATGGTTAGCTGTGTTATCAAAATCAATAAATGTTATCAAATAAACTCAAATGATATACTATATATGCATTATATGGACTCCTTGTATCATTCGGTTATTTGGTGTCCTTCTGGAGTCTCCAAGTGTGCTTTCTTGGAAACACATCCAAAACTACCTTGAAAACTGCTTGCAGAAAATACAGTTTTGTGAGAATCACACTTTAATCTGATGGTATATTAAGCCGGATATAGAAAATTATGAAAAAATTAACATATTATACAAGATAAATGACGTAGAGTGAATTTCACGAGTGTGAAATCAGTGGTGTCACAATATATCGCAATATAAAAATGCTAAAAATTTGTAGCGTGGATGGTGATAATCTGTATTGTGTATAGTTGACGGTGGGACTTTTATTATGAAGGGACACAGTCGCCGGCGCCATTTCCGCTTTTCCGGTCACAAGTAGGAGGTAACGCAGCTCATTTTATTGTGAGTGTGTGTTTAAGGTGTGTTTAAAATTATGTTATGACGTTACCCTGTGCGTTAGCTCAAAGGCTGTTATGACACTTGCTGCACACAGCTAACAGTAAAAGCACTTCTGCAGAAAACATTTGGCATTGTAAGAACTCGACTGAACAAAATGTATAACACTGCAGGGTTGCCAACTCTCACGCATCTGGCGTGATATTCACGCTTTCAGGCTCTGTCTCACGCTCTCACTCCGCCCAACTCAATCTCACGCCAAATTGCCAAACCTGCTTTTGATATTAAACAAAGCTATAAGCTTTAATTGTTTTAAATGTGTTTTCATGAAATTCAAACAATAAATAGCGTTTTGGCGCTAATGTGGCACAATGTTAAAGCCAGAGGCGTTGAAAAGCGGAGTTGCATGCTCTCGTCTCCCTGCGGTGCGCGCTGGTCACGTGGCCCATGAGCGCTCAATACTTCTAGCGCTGTGCCAATGAATTTAAATTGCTTAAGCGGATACACAACAGTTTCACCATATAGATGTTTGCTGCAAGTTTTGGTAAACAGTACAGCATAGTGTTAGTGTGTATTGATTATTAAGCCATATTTACAGGATCGTTTTATTATGGAGAGTGATAGAGATTCAACATTGTTAACATTAATGTTATTCTTGTATTTAGCCCTCAGGTATTCCTTACTAATAGGTCACACTCATACTCATTAAATTATATTTATTGAATATTTTGAGGAGATCTTTTGGTACTAAATACTATTTGTCCAACAATTATTGTCAATAAATGACCACTTAAAATATTTTTCTTCTAATATTTGTATTTCTTCTAAAATTTATATTACAATTAGTGTAGTAATTAATATTAAAATAGGCAAATTAGAGTCATTTTGTGGCTAAAAAATATTAATGTTTATTTGTAATGCCTTTAGGTGCCTTATGGCTCTTTAATAAATATACATGTATCTAATCTAGTTGCTCAAAAATATATTGCAGTCTTTGCATTCTAATAAATATTTAGATATGATGATCAAACACTAGATTTCTTTAAATGTGAAATTTCAAAACTTAAATAACTTGCATCCTAATCTTTTTAATGAATAATGATACTTATATAAGCAGTCACAAGTAAATATTAAGGAATGGCACATATAATTTGACCCAAGAAATGTTTAAACTAGTGCCAAAACAAACATATTATTATGTACAGTATATATACTAGATATAAACTGATACTGAATCGAGATCAAAAGCCCCCCCCCCCCCAAAAAAAATCTCACTCCAACCTGAACTTAAAAGTTGGCAACCCTGGTGGTTTTTGTATATTTTACTGCAAAAATACTACATAGTGCACCTTTAAGGTCCATTCTTTATGTAGTGTACAGGCAGGTCTGACAAATAAACACCCTTAAAGGGGGGGTGAAATGCTGTTTCATGCATACTGATCTTTTTACACTGTTAAAGACTTGGAATCCCATACTAAACATAGACAAAGTTTCAAAAGTTAAGGTGGACGTTTGATGGGAGTATTTCTTTGTCAAAAATACAACTTCCGGTTAGTCATAAGTTTCGGCAAGTTTTTTGAGATCATGCGTCCCCTTTGACGTTAATGGGGGCGGAATTTCCTTGTATGGGCCTTACGGACAATTCTACCGGAAGCGCGTGAGAGAGAGCGAGGGAGAGAGCGAAAGCAACAGGCTACGCCCATCAAAGCGCTGGCTCGTAGGCTGCTGCACAGGTGATGTGCACATAACAATGTCACCAAAAAAGTGCGTTTTTGATTGCCAGACCAAGACAGTCCTGCACAGATTCCCCAAAAACCCCGCGTTAAGGCAACAGTGGATGGAATTTGCTTTTCCGGATCAGCAACTGAGTTGCGCGAATGTTTATATCTGTTCGCTGCATTTCGGTGCCGACTGTTTCATAAACAAGGCCCAGCTCGACACCGGATTTTCCGATCGCCTAATGCTGAAGGATGGAGCAGTCCCAACGATAAAGGTCCCAACGTTAGAACCGCAGGCGGTGAGTGAGACTGCTTCAAATGTCTGTGTTTTTGCCTATGCTCATCAAGTAGCCCAAACATGATCACGTATAGTTAATTGATCAATGGAGCATGCGATGTGTAGTGCGTGTACATTTGTTTAGCTGGCCACTATATGTGTAACTTTATGTTTGTGTATTGTAAAAGCACTCCAAACAACAATACACAAAGAGGGGGGAAATATGTTGAACTAAATAAGCACGCTTCTTCATTCAAATGCGCTACTATTCCGTGTCTTTCTATGTAAACACTAACTTAGCCTGCCGTGCAAAACCAGTCCGCTTACTGTCTACACAAACCACGCGTAAACACACAAACACACGTGCACAACTAAACTTCCCACATGTACACCTTCAAAGACAAAAATACGACGATATAATTCAAGTATAAATATGTAAATAACACAAGCCGCTAAGCATATTATATAGTTAGTGTATAACTTGTACCACATACAGACGTCCTGCTCTAGTCGTTTTTGCTGCTGCTCCTGTTCAACTGCAGCCTCTGGGTCTGATTCCGGATCATAGATGTATGGCTGTATCTGATTAAAAGCCATATTTTTATTTTGAATAAAGTTTTTTTCCCGCTGTTAGGGATGACACAGCTTTACGACGCACTCGACTCAACATAGCAGCAGCGCGCACACGTCATTATTTAGCTCCGCTCACACGACACGCCCCCACCCGCTCGGCTTTTTTCGGAAAGACTCGGAACAGCGCATCTTTCTTATATAATTATAAAAAAAATAAAGACTTTTCGGAGATATGCAGGATGCAATGCTACTCTATAGGTACTCAAGATTGACATGACACTGACTGAAACTGAGTGTTTCACCCCCCCTTTAAACAGGCAGTCTGGTCAAAAGAACTGAAGAGATTGAAAATCTAAACCAAAAACTGCGCAGAAACCAAATGACCTGTAGAATATAATAATAAGAGAGAGAATGTGAGAACCAATTCCCTGGAGCGCCTGTGATGAGAATCCCCAGCAGCACTATAACATGCTGTTCTTAACATCAGAGAGAAAGAAACGATAAGGGGTTGATCACAGGTTTAAAACAGATCTGTGGAGTCTCACATTCACAGAGCTGAGCACCTATAATGTGCCCAGAGACCTATGTCTTGAAATCTTACACAACATACTTATCCTGATGACAGCTGGTTTTATACGGAGGAAGAATACTGGCCGGTGGCGGTGCCATATTAACGGCTATGATTTTGTATGGCATGTGTACAGATTCCATTTAAAGTGCCCACCATAGAGAGGCTTTGATAGAATTAATGGGATCTGTGAATAATGTTCAGCATAAATCTGCAGAGACTGGTGCCAAAAGGTTTAAAAGCAAGTCAGTCCATCTCTGTATTGTAATACCCCTGGCCAGATATTTCTGCTCAAGCAAAAGACAGAAATATCCCAAATTACATGTTCCAAACCCCCTCTCAGTCTGAGTTTACCTACCCTGGCTGGATGCCAGGCTAATGCAGTTTATCAAAGCCTCATCTACAAATTAGCAAGGCTACAAACTACTCTCCAGACCAAAATAGGACCGATTCTCAAAAAACCATGGTAGGTAAACGAGGACTCCCATCCAGATGAATCACTATAGATATGAACAGGCAGGCGAGCAAACTGACCGGGCGGGTGGAAGACCCAGAAAGCCATTTAGCTCAGGCTTAGCTCAGGGAGACAAACACTTACAGACGATATTCTTAACAGCAATGGGGAGACCAGAAACATGGGGCTCATCAAGAGTAATTTGCATAGATTTTAAGCCTTTACCAATGTCAACAATACATTTATACAGTACATATATGTATGTATGTATGTATGTATGTATGTATGTATGTATGTATGTATGTATGTATGTATGTATGTATGTATGTATGTATGTGTGTGTGTGTGTGTGTGTATGTATGTATGTATGTATGTGTGTGTGTGTATGTATGTATGTATGTATGTATGTATGTATGTATGTATGTATGTATGTATGTATGTATGTATGTATGTATGTATGTATATATACACGTGTATGTTAGATGCGATTAACTGATATCACAGCACTAATTATATTATATTATATTATATTATATTATATTATATTATATTATATTATATTTTTTTTTACTTTTTAATGAACTAACGCTGGAAATTATTGTAAAATGCATTTTAAAATTATTATTTCACCTAATTCATTTAAAAACTAATACAAATTAATAAGTGAAATAATAAATGTAAAAATGTATTGGAATTGGTGTCTATTGTAACAGAGGTGTGTGTCAGCTGTCATAGAAAAGCAAACACACACATAGCTATTATTCAAAAATGTTCTTAAAAATGTTAACGCACTGCACCCAAACTTTAAAAAGTCGATGCACTGCACCCAACACAAGTGTAACACTGCATACATTTATACTTGATTGGCAGCCCTAATTAATTAGATTTTCTTAACCTCTGGCAAAAACCAGTCTAGACTCTTAGAACTCTATTTTATCGGCACGATTTATTGTACTGTGCTTATTCACTTAGCACGAGCAAACCAAACGCCTTTCCTCTGTGCACAATGGCGGAACAAACTGCAATG
Source organism: Pseudorasbora parva (assembly GCF_024679245.1). Taxonomy (NCBI): domain Eukaryota; kingdom Metazoa; phylum Chordata; class Actinopteri; order Cypriniformes; family Gobionidae; genus Pseudorasbora; species Pseudorasbora parva. Next base: position 20,750,883 of record NC_090177.1, on the reverse strand, counting down.
GGAATGGCAAAACAAACAGCAGCCAACATCGTTGATAACAGTCCTGCCCTGAACGATAGCTCCACTTACTGCTATTAATAAACATTTGTAGCTCGCATAAACCTTGAAGATAAAAAATACACTCCCACCAGTCAGTGTGACATTATTACTCGTATAAAGAAAGACAGGAAGAGGCCATATGACATGCCAAGCTGATGCAGGATTTTCATCCTCTGTCACGCCGATGTGAAATGAGCATGGGACACTGTGTGTTTGTCATGCCTCAGCTACTTCAAAGCGGGCGGCAGCACAGAACCCAAAGCATGGAGAGCATGTACTGTATACAGGCTTACATTAATGAGTGGACTCCTTGAACCTTATGAAAGCAGCCCCTAACATTTTTGAATGTGGAAAACACTTTTTATACCTGATACAAAACAAAAAAACACCTAAAAATCTTCATCTGCATCTTTAAAGTTGAGTAAAAATGACTTGAGTTACTCAAGCAGAAGACTTGTCTAAACACAGATCAACAATAATTTAGCTGCAGGCCTGCAAAAATTTTCACTGGCCCCATAACAAAAAACAACAACTGTGTGTGTGTGTGTGTGTGTGTGTGTGTGTGTGTGTGTGTGTGTGTGTGTGTGTGTGTGTGTAATTTTGTAACTTTTGCTGCTGAATTATTTACCGATACAATTTATTCACCATCTAGTGTATAGTAGTATATTTGTCATAGGTCTGTTCTTTATAATGAAGTTGTCTGTATGTAGATTGTGTTTAACTCACAAAAGAGTGATTATCGGTTCATCAGACTGAGGTATAGAAATTCTACATATCATTTTTAAACAAAACGGCATTGGTATCGGATTGGTACTGGTTTAGTATCGGTATCGGCCGATACTCAGAATTTTTAATAGTGTATCGGTTCTAAAATAATGGTACCGGTGCATCCCTAATTTTTTCTACTATAAAAAAATAAAAATGATGGTCTGGGCGATGCCGCAGCAAGCAAGTGATGTTACAGCTGTTACAACACCAACTAATCGCAGAAATATTGTATAATAAACGAGTGTGCTGACAGTGTAGATATGGTATAATATAGACAGCTTCTTTGTAATTGCGAGTAAAATTTTTGTTGTAGTGTGCAGCTGGTTTGCACTTGCGTGTCAAATCAACACCTTAAACTAACACCTGTACACACAGATCACTGCGCATGTGACTGATTGTGATATTACAAGATAAAAGAAATATTTCAATTTTGTACTATTAGTATTATTTCCCATGGTAATAGACGGAGAGCTTATGCAAAAAATGTTGCTGAGCTAAAATCCTGTTCCTGGAAATATCGATACTTTCCATTTGCATCAATACAATATCCCCACACAAAATACCGCAATATTATGCTGTATCGATTTTTTATTCAATACGATACTTCACTGAAAACTCAATAACTATTTGTTACCATGGCAAAAAAATAAAACACCAGTACAAGTAACTGAATATGACAGAACTAAAAATTGTTTTCTAAACTAATAAATAAAATAAAAAAACATTATCAATCATGCTATCGATCATTTCTAACTAAGGTACAACGCAATTTTAGGGCATGTTACACAACAACGATGTACTAAAGACAGATTACAACATTGTCGAAAATGATCCACGGATCTGAAAAAAAGGATAAAAAGGCTGTATTATGCATGCCAGTTCAGTAGTTGGCGACGTCACTTTGTCAAGAAACATGGCGTGAACATGGCGTTTTTTGTTTTCAAAACCTTGCACTGAAACCCCTTTCAAAGTCAAAAGCTTGTGTTTTCAGGCCCCAAAACCGCTGTTATCATATAAATGATGGCCAAAACGCATTAAAAGTTTATATAGTTTTTAAAATTAAAGTTTTATAAAGTTTATAAAAAATATAGGTAACTAACTGCTGCTACAGATATACTATCGTCCATAGCTGCAAAAATCTGCAAGACACTACAATTGATGCAGGGCATTGGCAATCACTTGCTTTTTGAATAACTGACATTAATTTATAGTGCACTGATCAACAACGATGAATAATGAGCATTTATTTGAGCATATGAATCAGTAATTGCATATGCAATCAAAACACTCAGTATCAACTGTAAGTCCTAAGAGAGTCTGAGAGTCATGATTAATTTAAGTTCAACAAAGAGAGAACTGTTCAAAATGAAAGCAGATTTCACAAGATTGAATAAAATAGTGTTAATATTAACAATGATGATAATTAGATTGAACTCGTGCTGATTAAAATGCATTGTTCTGTGGCACGTTTGGCACCAGTATGCAGGGAGAGTTGAGGAACTTCAACAGCTAGAGTTGTGCGTCTGTATAATTGAGAAATGATACACTCCCAACCTCTGCCAGCAGAAAGAAAAGACTCCACCAGAGTCAGATTAGCATCTGAATGCCTTCTTAGTAATGTTTTCACCGGATAAGTTCAGCCCCCCTAAGGAATCTGCTAGAATGATAAGACAGAAGCATAGATGAAGAAGGAGAAAGGCAATCAAAAGACTGAAGAAAATCAATCCAAACGTGTGCGTCTGTGTGTGAGCGAGAGGGATTGTTGAGTTTGTCCGTGACTGATGCTTCTAGGAGTTGATTAATAAGGCTCTGTGTGCCAACATCAACAACATGGTTTTTCCCAGGTGTCTATGTTCACAGACACATGCAGTACGTGTGATGAATAGGGTTATGAAATGAGGAAAAAAAAGGTTTCATGCCAAATCCTAGATGATGGCTAATTAGGAAACCTGCAATAAACACAATATTCACAACTCTCAATATCCCCTACCGTTTAAATATAAAAAGTGATAAAAAAACAAAAAATAAAAAGTGACAGTAAAACATTTATAATGTTACAAATAAAAGGTTTTCAAAGTTTCCACAAAAATATGAAGCATACTTCTACAACATCTCAATTTAACATTTTTAATAAGAAATATATTAAAATACTAAAGAGTTCTTTGAAATTGTAATACTATTTGAAAGTAAAATAATAAATGCATTGGTGAGCATATAAAAAAACCTTTCAAAATATTTAAAAAAATATATCTTATAGATCCCAAACTTGAATGTTAGTGGATGCCATTGTAAATATCAAAATGTGTCCATAAAATGTAATTCATTCAAAGAATGTTGTGTGATTTTAATCAGATTGTGGTTGGCAAGCTAACCATTTACCCAATAGCTATACTTTTAATAACTTTCATTTTGTTACCTTATTTTCTCATTATCACATCTTCGCTTTTTTTCCTGGCGTTAACAAATGGCTAATTTTCTGGAGTCTAAGAGGAAAAGGATTTTGCATGACAACCAAATTATTTTCATGAAATTTGGTCTGCATTGCTCTGCCATTGGCACCCTAAAATACACTGACAGCGTTTCCAGAAATGCTATACAGCAGAAGCACCGAGCTGCTAAGAATCTAAGCTTTAGCTGAAAAGTCTACTGAACACTGTGCACACCAAAAGTCAAACATACAGCATGAAGAACAGTCTGATTCACAAACAAATTACTTATTGAGTCCAAATCAAAATGGTGCTACTGTCATGGCCTTACTTGGAGTTTGTGAGACTTCCATCTGTAAAATGACTGGTTGTTAAAGATGTACATTCAGAATGTATGTAGTTTAAAAAGAGATGCTACCAAAAAGCAGAATTCTTTTTGACTGGTATATAACAGTGACCAATTATTCTACAGGAACCAGAACCAGAATCATTAAAATCCCCATCCCAAGTGATTAGCATTTTCAGCTCCTTAACAGTGACAAACAACCGGCAGTTCACTGCCATAATTATCAAGTTTTGAGATCAAAAGCCAGTTCAACCTTTTAAGTCTGAACGGTGAACGCTGCATGAATGCTTCTAACCACTCATTTCCAGGCACCTCACGTCAGGGTTTGCTGGCTGCTCGTGAATATCAGGTCGGCAACGGATAAGTCACAAAGATACGTGATGATCTGATCCACTCACTTCAGTGATAACATTCTAACAGCCGTGGAATGTAAATGATTCAAGCTAGAACACGCACTTGAGTGAGGAACAGCGTGGGGAGCGTGAGGAGATGCTGCAGTGACCTTGTTAGAGGTTCTCTCCACATCATTCCTCATCTTAAAGCGCAGTTCTTTTAATATATTCTGTTCTTTCAACTCTCTCTGCTTCACTCTTTCCCTCTGTGCAGGTACATGCTGTCTGTCTGTGATGGCTGGCTGCAGACCTGATCTTAGGGGACTGTGTAGCGGGGAGCTCGGTCCAAAGAGGATCCGTGAGCTTATGTGTGGGTTTGTCTGACAGGAACTGCTCTCCAGGGATTGGACAGCAAAGATCACAGTTCCAGGTTTCTCTTCTAGTGATGTGGTTAAAAGGCATGGAAGAAATGCAAAGAGTGTGCGGTGTTTCTTAGGAATCTAGAAAATAGGTTAATAAATTGCCCACAGGAGAAGCAATAAATGGCAATTCTGTCAATGTTGCATTCAACGTCATGTTGCAAATGCATATATGAACTGTGGAACACGAACAATAATTTGCACGTCCAGGCTGCTCATTTACATGGAATCAAAAAGAATGGTGACTGAATTAATTTTTTCAAATCATTTAATAGTTTTTATATATTTTAGCATTTTAGTTTAATATATATATATATATATATATATATATATATATATATATATATATATATATATATATATATATATATACAATATTGTTCAAAATAATAGCAGTACAATGTGACTAACCAGAATAATCAAGGTTTTTCGTATATTTTTTTTATTGCTACGTGGCAAACAAGTTACCAGTAGGTTCAGTAGATTCTCAGAAAACAAATGAGACCCAGCATTCATGATATGCACACTCTTAAGGCTGTGCAATTGGGCAATTAGTTGAATTAGTTGAAAGGGGTGTGTTCAAAAAAATAGCAGTGTGGCATTCAATCACTGAGGTCATCAATTTTGTGAAGAACAGGTGTGAATCAGGTGGCCCCTATTTAAGGATGAAGCCAACACTTGTTGAACATGCATTTGAAAGCTGAGGAAAATGGGTCGTTCAAGACATTGTTCAGAAGAACAGCGTACTTTGATTAAAAAGTTGATTAGAGAGGGGAAAACCTATAAAGAGGTGCAAAAAATGATAGGCTGTTCAGCTAAAATGATCTCCAATGCCTTAAAATGGAGAGCAAAACCAGAGAGACGTGGAAGAAAACGGAAGACAACCATCAAAATGGATAGAAGAATAACCAGAATGGCAAAGGCTCAGCCAATGATCAACTCCATGATGATCAAAGACAGTCTGGAGTTACCTGTAAGTACTGTGACAGTTAGAAGACGTCTGTGTGAAGCTAATCTATTTTCAAGAATCCCCCGCAAAGTCCCTCTGTTAAAAAAAAGGCATGTGCAGAAGAGGTTACAATTTGCCAAAGAGCACATCAACTGGCCTAAAGAGAAATGGAGGAACATTTTGTGGACTGATGAGAGTAAAATTGTTCTTTTTGGGTCCAAGGGCCACAGGCAGTTTGTGAGACTACCCTCAAACTCTGAATTCAAGCCACAGTACACAGTGAAGACAGTGAAGCATGGAGGTGCAAGCATCATGATATGGGCATGTTTCTCCTACTATGGTGTTGGGCCTATTTATCGCATACCAGGGATCATGGATCAGTTTGCATATGTTAAAATACTTGAAGAGGTCATGTTGCCCTATGCTGAAGAGGACATGCCCTTGAAACGGTTGTTTCAACAAGACAATGACCCAAAACACACTAGTAAACGGGCAAAGTCTTGGTTCCAAACCAACAAAATTAATGTTATGGAGTGGCCAGCCCAATCTCCAGACCTTAATCCAATTGAGAACTTGTGGGGTGATATCAAAAATGCTGTTTCTGAAGCAAAACCAAGAAATGTGAATGAATTGTGGAATGTTGTTAAAGAATCATGGAGTGGAATAACAGCTGAGAGGTGCCACAAGTTGGTTGACTCCATGCCACACAGATGTCAAGCAGTTTTAAAAAACTGTGGTCATACAACTAAATATTAGTTTAGTGATTCACAGGATTGCTAAATCCCAGAAAAAAAAAATGTTTGTACAAAATAGTTTTGAGTTTGTACAGTCAAAGGTAGACACTGCTATTTTTTTGAACACACCCCTTTCAACTAATTGCCCAATTGCACAGCCTTAAGAGCGTGCATATCATGAATGCTGGGTCTCATTTGTTTTCTGAGAATCTACTGAACCTACTGGTAACTTGTTTGCCACGTAGCAATAAAAAATATACTAAAAACCTTGATTATTCTGGTTAGTCACATTGTACTGCTATTATTTTGAACAAGACTGTATATATATATATATATATATATATATATATATATAGGTACTGGTTTTATTGTGCATATTAACTAATTGAATTGTTTTTCATCTTCAGGTCCAGTTCACACTCTTTTTCATTCTGTGGTATGGTTTGACAATCTGTAATGCATCTTCTTTAGGTTTCGAGGAAGACACAAATTGCAGATTTGGAATAACTGGAGGGCTGGAGGGAGAATTGATGAAAGGATTGCCATCCATGCGCAAACTATTCCTTTAAAAAAATAGCAAGCACTAATTAGCTACATCACTCAACAACACAATAAAAACATAACCTAAACATGCACAATAAAGCAGTTCTGTACTGTAGAAAAAGACGGTTATTAAAGTCTCACTGAATAAATTACAAGTGCAAAATGCATCCTGTTTATAAAGTGTCAAGCTTGCCAACAGAGTTGTAGTAGTACTTTGACAGATTGTGTCATTCAATAGGAGTGAAGAGAATTCAAACGACTACTATTTAACTTCGTGGGTGTAAATCTACGGCTGTCTGTGATCGTGAGCGCTGTGTGACAGAAGCTTCATGACTAATGAGTCAAGACCACAACTATTCTCCTCACAAACTCTATTTGCTCATGCAAGGACAGTCCTTTTACAGCACAACAAAAATGTCTAAGGCCTTTTCAACACGCACGCCCATGGTCACATGCTTACACATAAGAAAATAAATAGCGTCTGACGCGTATTGGCAAGCAGAGGACGTAAATAAAACAAATCCAATTACCTGTGATGATGAGGTTCCAAGATCCACGTGTGTGCATGAAAGAGAAGAGAAAGTCACTATTAGATCAATGTTCATTCAGTACTCTGCACTACTTCATTAAAAACGCAATTACATTCAAGTCATTTAATCTGCACTAATTCTTATGTTCGTCAGAGATTCACTGATTCAGAACGGCAGATTCAAGGACAAACACTTCGTTTTTCAGCGACCAGTGCTCAGTGAGACGCAAAGCCATTTTTTAGACTAGAGAAACTGTTGAAGCAAACACTAAAGAACTCAGGTTGTGAGGTGATGCTCTAACAATACTTGACTATTCACAAAATTCCCAACCTGAAATACAGATCAAGGGTTCAGATTTCAGATACTGCCTATTTTCGAGAACAGATAATAAAGGAACCTCCTGCACCTCGGTTTCAAAACTGTATGCAATGTCTCATCTAACTTCATTTAAAGAGATAATTCACCTCAAATGTACCATAACTCACCCTCACAACGACCATTCCTGGTCCTCAAGCGCTTTATTATAGAAGATACATAATGTGAATTTACAAACACTGTTAGAAAAATAAAGTGCAAAAATGTTCCTTTGGGGGTACAACAGCTTGTAACTGGAGCAGTCCCCTTAAAGGAATAACTCTGTATCTTATCTACCACTAAAGCTTCATAGTAATAATAGTTTAAGGCAGTGTTTCTCAAGCATGTTCTTGGAGGCACACCAAAAGTACATATTTTCAAACTCTGTCTAATCAAACACACCCGATTCTGCTTAATAGTTATATAGAGATTCCAAGGTTATTTTGAAAATCGACCGTCACCACTCTCATTCATTACTCTACACTGTAAAAAAAAGTCTGTAAAAATAGGGCACAATGTACTGTATAAATATGATAAAATTTTCCATATTGTTTTTTTTAAATTACACATTAGTTTGTGTTTTAAGGGTTAAGGGTTAAATTTCCGTAAAGTTACTGGATAATGTACTGGCAGAAAATTACCAGTACATTTTCCGTTTTTATTTTTTACAGTGTACATTAGTGTGAATGAAAACAAGTAAGCGTATTCGGACAGAGTGTCGGAGGAGGGTTTAGTGTAGTTTGTGCTTGCGGTTTATAAATCATTTGGCTGCTCCAGCAATAATGAAAAGATTTATCTTGAAACCTGTCATGGAACCAATGTATAAACCTTAATTAAACAATTTAATAATCAATTAAAAATGAATTTACACCTGAATGAAATGACACTGTAGCAAAATTGGATCAGCGGTTTTGAAAATGAATGGATGACTGATTCAGCCATCTTCCGGTGAGAATTCATTCAGCACAATCCTCCCCACAGTGCATTATGGGTATTTTTCTAGCCGTTGATTGTCCATGGGTTGTACACTCGTTATTGCAGTGCATTGCGGGATTGAATGAGTGCAATCAATAACGTCCACTATGGTTTGGACATCATTACAAACTCAAAAAAATGCCTATTTAAGGGTATAGTGGGCAATTTCAGACACAACCCAAGACCACAAATAGATTGGTCAGATATGGGTGACATCCAAAATTTGCACCGTTGCACTAATATGCACCTTTTAGGGGTGGATGAGATACAAAGATGTCCCTTCAAAGCAGTGGTGTCCAAACTCGGTCCTGGAGGGCCATTGTCCTGAAGAGTTTGCTCCAACTTTCCTCAACAAACACCCGCCTGGACATTTTTGGTGTGCCTAGTAAGACCTTTATTAGCTGGTTCAGTTGTGTGTAATTGGGGTTAGATCTGAACTCCGCAGAATGGTGGCCCTCCACGAGCAGGATTGGACACCCATGCTTTAAGGGCACTGTCCCAGAGACACGCTGTTGTACCTCTAAAGGTACATTTTTATTTCTGATAGTTAAGGTTTTTCTATTCAAGCAGCACATTTGAGTCAATGATGGCAGTGCAGTAAATGAGTAGCATCCCATAGTAGAAAGAAACGCCTTTCATGCAAAGCATATAAAGCGGGAGTGTGTTTGCGTTCCATTGAAAGTGACCTTTGCTGGTGCTGGCTGCCAGCTTTCTAGGAAATCTATGCTGCTTTGAATCTCAAAGTGATGCACATAATCTCGATGTGGTCTCCATCTGAACATCCTGTAGCCCCAGAGGGAGTCAGATCTATGGGAGGTTGTTGTATAAAAGAGCTTGCCAATAGACTACGATAAGACAAGCTGAATATGGCTGTGAACAGAAAATCTGAGATATGTTTTCAATTTCAATTCAATTCAATAACTTTATTTGTCCCCAAGGGGCAATTAACAAGAACACATAGAGTAACACAATTACTAAGCATAAATAAAATCATACAATAAACAAATAGCACAATGTGTACAAGGGCAAATATAATAAAACAAGTCCAATCATATATATAAAAAAATAAATAAGCTAATATACTGTATATACATATACAGATATATATGTATGCAATTAAAAATCACTGCATGGTGAAATTGATGGTACTTAAGAGACGGCTGTGAATATAAAAGCTGCACCGATTTTGGAACAAAGGTTGCCCTCTTCCTTTGTGTCCTACAGCCCGGGTAACGAAGACGTCGCCTCGAGTGGAGCCGCTCAAAGACAGAACAAAGGACATGGAGCACTCAAAGGTCTCAAATGCGGACCTAAAGGTGCATCGCATTAGCAAAACTTCTGCAACATTTCACGGGCAAAAGCAGTCTTTTGTCAGTAGTGTAGCAATGTATGAAGCAAAGCTTACACAGAAGTCAAACCAGGCAGTTTATGGTCAATGCGCAAATTCCCCTGACCAAGTTGAACCCGTTGCGAAATCTGCATGGGGAAATATTTTTCCCTCACGCAAATTTTTATATCCTTTAAATCCCTGTTAAAAAAAATTGACTTCATCCGTGAAAATTCAATTTGACAAGAAAACATATTTAAGTTGTCAGAAAACTTAGATTATACAGGATCTTTGCCTTGAAACTGTGTGACTATTTCTCATTTGGAGACACTGCTGCAAAGTTTCAATGGTGAGGTGGTGTGGAATGTGTAAAATTTGACCCACGGGTTTTACCAATTTTGTTTTGTTTTTCAGTTTGATTTTTGCAGAATTGTACTGAATCAGCTTAGTGTATTTGACCTGAAACACAGGGATCGTACCAACATAATACAACAAGGGTTAAATCTTTCTTTATCCCTACTTTGATGACCACAAAGCCCCCAGAGTCTTGTGGACATCATGGACATGTGAAAGTCCGTAACACTTCACGTACACATCATTTGCACCATTTGGGGCAGGGCCTAAATCTGAGAAAAAGAGCAGTGCTACATGTAGTATGAGTTTAAAACTATACACTGCAATAAAAAGACAATCATACAATCGAAGGATACAACATTCATTCTAAAGGTATGAAAATAAGCATAACTGAAATGACTTTCACCAGCTGCATAAGGTGGTAATTCAGGCAGCCGCGCAACATTTAGCAAGCACTAATTACTCTGGAGGGAGATGGAAGGCCTTCTGTTTGGCGGCCAGCAGCTGCAATCACAGAGCAAGGACAGATAACATGACCTTGTTTGTTTTTCAGAGACTTTAACAACTCATTACCACTCCTGAACTCAGAGAAATGATACCCTACTTCTGCTAATGTTGCTAATTATATATATATATATATATATATATATATATATATATATATATATATATATATATATATATATATATATATATATATATATATATATATATATATATATATATATATATATATATATATATATATATATATATATATATATATATATATATATATATATATATATATATATATATATAAAATAGACTTCCCAAATCTTTTCTTCACTATTGTGGCATCAGATTGTGACTTGATTTTGTTCATGGAGACATTATTGGATTGTAGGAAATGCTGTCGTTTGCTAACTACTGTGATTGTTTCATGTGCGTGACCGGTGTAATTGTCTTCAGAGAAAATATGTTGTTGCAAATGGGCTTGCACATTAAAGTTTTTGATGAAAAACATGTTTTCTTAAAAAAAGAAGAAGGATGTGTGCACAGACAAATCATTTCTAGGGGTGGTTCCATGTTTTTTTTCTAGGTTTGGTTATGTTTAGGGGGCGCAGTATAACATGTCTTAATACTTCTTTTTTTTAAACGCTGTATTTTTCTTATATTTTACCTTCATTCCACACCGCTGTCTCCTGTTCGTTTGCTTCCTGCTTCTATGAAGGCCATCCCTCCGAATAACGCAATGGTCTTAGATTGGTTAGATGGGTAAATGTAGTTTCATGTATTTTTATTGGCTGAAGTGCTCAGCACAGGTTGCCTTGAAACGCCACAGCCCCTTACCATTACGGGCAGAAGTCACATCTGTGGTGACTAGCAAGTGTTTATGATGTCACCAACCCGGGAAGAAGCTTGTTGTAGTCCAAACCGGCTGTTTTTGTAGGCAATAAACCTTCAGCGCTGTAACTTTGCAGATACTGTTTATGCTCAAGCAGCAACATTGCACACTAACTAAAGTTAAACAAGTGAAATCGTATGCAACCACCCCTTTAATGAACACTGCAACATTCCATAAAAAATAAGAATTGTCGATTTTAATTTAATGTTGACTAAATCATACACCTGGTAATAATAATAATAATAATAATAATAATAAATAATAATAAATTTTATTTATAATGCACTTTATATTAAACAAAATCTCAAAGTGCTACAGAATTTAAAAACAAAAACAAAACAATCAACAACAATAAATAAATAAAACCGAAAAATAAAATAAAATAAATTAAACAAGTAGCAAGTCAATTAAAAGTCAATTAAAAGCTCTGCTAAAAAGGTGGGTTTTAAGACCACGCTTAAAAGTATCTATAGTCTGTGGAGTCCGCAGGTGGTCAGGGAGAGCATTCCACAGACTGGGGGCTGCAGAGCAGAAGGCCCGATCCCCCATAGTACGGAGATTGGCTGTGGGAGTTTTGAGGCGATACAGCGAAACAGAGCGGAGGTTACGAGTGGCTGTTTGTGTGGTGAGGAGTTCCTTGAGATAGGAGGGAGCATCACCATGGATGCACTGGTGGGTAAGGAGAGAGATCTTGTACTCGATCCTGAACGACACAGGAAGCCAGTGGAGTGATTTTAGAATGGGGGTGATATGGTCGTATTTGCGCACCCTCATGAGGATCCTAGCAGCGCTGTTCTGAATACACTGCAGCCTCTGGAGATTTTTGCTAGGGATGCCAATAAGGAGCGCATTGCAGTAGTCCAGCCTGGAGGAGATAAAGGCATGGACAAGCTTCTCCGCATCAGCCAGTGATAGAATGGGACGAAGTTTGGCAATGTTTCTGAGGTGGAAGAAGGAGGTCTTACACAGGTGTTTGATGTGCGCTTCAAAAGTAAGCTGTGATTCCATTCTGACCCCCAGATTCGTGACTGAAGTGGAAAGTGGAATGACCTGATCAGAGAAAGCAATGCTGGTGATAACGGACTTCTGGACCTGAAGTGGAGTGCCGACTAGGATAGCTTCAGTTTTGGAGCTGTTTAGCTGCAGAAAGTTTTGCTTCATCCACGCCTTTATCTCATCCAGGCAAGTGATCAAAGTGGATGGTGTGAGGTCAGCAGAGGGAGATGAACTTGTCCTAAAGTAAAGTTGAGTGTCATCAGCATAGCAGTGAAAAGAAATCCCATGCCGGCTGATGAGACGGCCAAGGGGGAGCATGTAGAGTATGAACAGGGTGGGTCCGAGCACAGAGCCTTGAGGGACACCGCAGGTGACATTGTGTGACAGGGATGTAGCTTCTCCTAACGCAACATATTCAGTTCTCCCAGTGAGATAAGAAGAAAACCAGTTGTGGACCGAGTCAGAGAGACCAATGGTGGAATGTAAACGGTGAAGGAGGATGTTATGGTCAACTGTATCGAAAGCTGCAGTTAAGTCCAGGAGGATGAGAAAGGATGGGGAACCAGCATCTGCCGCCATCAAAAGATCGTTTGTGACCCTGACCAAAGCTGTTTCTGTGCTGTGTCCTGAGCGGAAACCAGACTGAAATTTCTCATAAAGATGGTTATGCTCCAAATGGACCTGAAGCTGTGCAGCAACAACTTTTTCCAGCACCTTAGAGAGGTATGGGAGGTTGGAGATGGGCCTGTAGTTGTCATTAACATCTGGGTCTAAAGTAGGTTTTTTCAGAAGTGGTCTGATGATAGCAGTTTTAAGAGATGAAGGAACATGGCCAGCCTGGAGGGAATTATTAATAATCTTGGTAATGAATGGACTTAAGACACTGAGGTTAGATTTTACCAAGGCTGTAGGAAAAGGATCCAGTGCACAGGTGGATGGTTTCATTTTTCTGATGATGTCCTCAACCTCGAGCTGTGTGATGATGGAGAAGCAGCAGAGATGTTGGAAGGTCCCTGGCTGTGGATCAACAGACGGGACAGGCAGAGCGGAGGTGCTAGATAGGAGCAAGTGGATGTTGTCTACTTTGTTCCTAAAAAAGGTCATGAACTTATTGCACCTCTCTTCTGTGGCTTCTGAAAAAGAGTGAGTTTGCGGTTTGAGGATGTGATTAATAGTGGAGAAAAGCTTCTTGGAGTTTCCAGGGTTATTGTTGATGATGCTAGAGTAGAACTGTGACTGAGCATCTCTTAAACACCTTGCGTAGGCCTTCTGATGATCTCTATAGGCTTGCCTATGAACAGTGAGTCCTGAGAGCTTGAGACGCCTCTCAAGTACGCGCCCAACCGTCTTCATCTTCCGCAGTTCGCTGGTGTACCAGGGTGCTGAGCGCGAGAAGGTGACCATTCTAGTTATGACAGGTGCGTGAAGATCTAGAAGGCTGCTCAGAGACTTGTTGTAGAAGTCAACCGACTCAGAGACTGAGGAGAGATCAACAGAGGAGAATTGCTGAAGGTCTGTAGTTAAAGAGTCTTGGTTAATCTTTTTCAGGTTCCTGAAGCAAATTTGACGGGAATCTTTGGTAAGGGAAGAGGGGCGTGGCAGCTCCAATGAGAGCCCCCTAGAATGAGTGGGTCCATCCACATGCTGTTGGAGATTGAGGCAGTCCAATAATTGCAGAAACTCAGCTGCCAGGTGGCAGGAGGGGGTATCTACATGAATATTAAAATCTCCTAATATTAAAATGTTGGCAGAAGTAGAGCAGAGTGTTGTGAGAAAGTCATGCATCTCAGAGATAAAAACTGAATTTGTTTTTGGGGGCCGATAAATGAGCAGTATTGTCAACGAAAAAGGGGGTTTACATTTAAAAGCAAGGTATTCAAATGATGACACTGTGGGCAGAGGGAGAAAAGACAGCTCCAATGATTGTCTATGAATTACAGCTAAGCCACCACCACGACCAGTGTAGCGGGCTTTCTCCAGATAGCTGTAACCAGGAGGACAGGCATCATTAAGTGCTGCGTAAACTGCAGGCTGATGCCATGTTTCCATTAAGCACATAAGGTCTAATCTCTTATCAATGATGTGGTCTTGGATGAAAGATGACTTATTTGTGAGGGATTGTGCATTAAAAAGTTCTATTTTGAGCGTTGATGGGGTGGTGAATCTCGTTATTGGCCGTAAAACACTAAAATCCACTCCACGTTTTCTGTCATGCGCTGTGCTAAAAGATCTCGCGGTTTTTCCCGTGCAATCCAGTTTAGATTGGTGAGATCTCGCGGTGATTCCCGTGTTTCCCGTGTTGCCAAAACGGAGAGCAAAACTGTTGTGATGACGCGGCAGATGTGCGACGGAGGTCCAGATGGATGGTATGGCTGATGCAGAGTTTTCAGGCTGATGATAAACTAGCCCGCGACGAGAGCCTCTATGGATGTAACGCCGTCTGCGCAGAAGTCCAAGTTCCTTAATGACCGCGATGCACGCCGGAAATGTGCGGTCGTTGAAATTTAGCAGCTGTGGGATGGAATATTTAAGCTTCATGACGGCCGCTGGAAGGTTTTGACTAGCGCTATGCATTATAGAAACACAGAGCTGGAACACTGTCAGGCACAGCGAGATGATGGTCCATACCATAGCAGAGTGTATGCGGCAACTCCCAGCAATTTCAGCAAACAGCCGATGTTAGAAGAGATAGCAGGGGTGAGTAAAAGTCTTTGAAATTAGGAGAAAAACCGTAAAAATCCGTACAAAAAAGGTTTTAGATGTATAAAAGTCCTCTCCTGTCATGAGGGAGTCCATTCAAACTGCCAACTGTCAACAGCCAACTGTCAACAGCCGAGAAGAGTTATCCGAGACGATAAGAGCCAAGCAATATGTCCCAAAATTAGCACTGACTGAATGTACTAGTTACTGACAAAAAATAAAATTAAAATAAAGTTTATAATTAACGTATATAAACTAAAATCGGGTGGAAAAGCGGCGAACAGACAACGCCAGCGTCCTCTCCCCCTCGTTGCTAGGCAACCAAAAAATTACATCGGCATACATAAACAGCTGCCTTGGTATCCAACCTCATTCTGCTCAACGAGTCCACCATTGCAACATCCATCGCTCTCCATCATGTCCAGAGCCAGTGCTGTCTTTTTGATCATTAGAGTCCGGTTAGATGAAAGCAGAGCAGAAGAGAGCCGCTCCACCCTCGGCTCTCGTGTCTGTAGTGCTGTCAGGGCAGGCTGGACCCGTCAACCGATGCAGCTGCATCTGTCCCGGCCCTTCAAATAAATGTTTGCTCCAGCATTACCCGAGCGTCAGTATGTAGCACCGTCCTGACTTCTGAACCTGCCATTACATCTGTCATTACACAAGGACTTTCCCAGAAATCGATGGGATGCAATGTATTTCACGGATGAAGGAAAGAACAATCATGACATCACCCTGATCCAGATCAAAATGATCACTGCATCTCAAACTGTTTTTCATTACGATTTGCAATCAATTGGAACAGATGCAACAGAGTTGACTTGGCACTAAATAAGTGATTTAAAGCTTGAATAAGAGGTAAATTACCCAAATGTGGGTCACCGAACACATATTTTTAACCGCTAGGCTACACTGCCCATGTTTCTGAAGCCTATAAAATGTCAAAGCTCCATAGAGATTTGCTGAAACCAAGAAACTCCAGGGAATTACTTTACAATTTTATTGGAAAGAATCAGTCTAAATTGTCATGAACTAATCCCAGGCATCTGGAAAGAAGCATAATTAGGTTTGAGAGGGAATTGGGTGAGAATCTCACGTGAGAGATACTAAGAGCTATTAGTCAAATAAAAAACGGCAAAAACCTTTCATATCATCAAGAAGGGAACAGATAGTAACTTAAGTGAAAGGTAGCCTTACAGGTGTTTTTCCTCCAAGTGTGGTGTTCGTAGATTATCTTAAACTCCTGCTTAATGCTCCATAAATGATTACCATAAATGATTAAATCTGCACTCGTTTGCACCTAAATTCAGAATAGGAAACATCGGCATGATTAACTGAGCAAACAGTGACTCAACCACTCAACTGGTAACACAGACATCCACAGATCCTCATTAGAGTGTTTACAACCACCAATCCACTTGATACTTGATACCGCATCGAGTATGAATGTCATTTACTTGATTTTACACAAGCAACAGCTGCACTACTGGCAGAAAACAGACTGGGCTATGTAATTGCTTCATTTTTTTTTGTTTTTTTTTTTACTTTATCTGAAATAGATATTTCTCTGAGAAGGGAACTTAATTTGTTGCCAAATTGTCAAATTAATAAAAAAGTCTGCACCTTCAAACTGAAAGTTTGAACATTTTTAAGCCCATCTTACCTTTTAAAATGGAGCGGGGTTAAATAAAATCATGATTTTTTTAAAATTATTTGAATTAAATAATACTTTCTGAATACAGTACAGTTGATGATTAGAAAAAATAAAAGCACATTTAAAATATGAATACGTTTTGTAATAGTGTGTAAATAATAAAATAAAACAAAATGATTTATGATGCAAAATTGACTTAGCATATTGCTGACAATTACAGCTGATTTAAAATGTTTAATGCAAAACATAAACTACAGAAAATCTAGTTTAGTAATCATGATTTCATTTCCATCACTTTTCCTATTCATTGTACATAGAGGTAATGCAAAAAAGACCTTTAAATCATCAATTTAAACTGACAGTCACAGAAATGAATCAAACATACCAACTCTAACCAACAAGTTTAAATGATAACACAATTTAAATACTATATGCTTTTGTGTTCATACTTGTAGTTTGGTTCGCTTGGTTTGCTTTCTCCGGACCTAAGAACATTTAGTCCTGTTCGGCTCGGCATTCACAGTGGCATTTTAACAACGAACCTAAAGACACCAAACCTAAAGGCACAGGGATGTGTTCACAACCTGATTGGACGGCTTTTATCGTGTATATTTTGTGATGGAACTTACTGAACATCCAAAACAATGCTATGTGCTGGGCTAAATGCACTCGTTGTATGTTTGTACTGTGTAGCCTACATATGATGGTATTTTTACCAGCTGAGAACTTGTGAATTCCTGTCACACACGCACAAATGAAGATCTACTGCCTGTACTAAACTGTTATGGGCAAAATCACTACTATGACAAGAAAAAAACTCTAGAATGCTATTCTTGAGCATTCTGTCCTTTTTAGGGTCACATCTTGTAACATATGTTAGTTTATGTCTTAGTTGCGTTCATTTTTCATTCAAACCGAGCTCATTTAGAAGCGGACCGAGACCCATCTTTTCAGTGGACTCGGTCCACACCAGTATTCGGGTGGCAGAGTTCACTTATTCAAATGACCCCGACTAACAGAGCAATCGCAGTTTGTTTCAATCGAAAAAAACAAACCCTGAGAATCTAAATCATTAGGAATATATAATGAATATTTAATATTTTGCTCAGCCCTATTGCCCAAAAGACAGAAACAGCCAGAACTTCATAAGGAGCATTAACTTGTTAACAAAACCTGCTGTTCGGCACAACTAGATCATGATGGATGATAGCTATTACACACATATCCGTCTCATGGAGTGGTCGCCTTAAGCAAAAAGAGGGAAAAAAAACAGCAATTTTTGCACAGCTTATTTAAAAGGGAACACTTTCAGTAAATGTTTAAAAATGATACCCAGATCTAATGTCATTAGCTAACGCATTGCTCTGTGATTTTGTCAAATATGTGGAGTGTCATAAAAATGTATTTAGACAGCTCAGAGGCAGTTGAAAGAACATTTGGTACAGTCAAGTATAGGGATGCTCCATCTCCTCAGAATAGCAAATCATATGCAATCATAAAAAACAGACGGTTCTATTACTGATTTGTAAGCTCACAACATAAAATCTGTTCCAAATGTACATTTACTGCAATACATCCATTCACTTCCAGTCTGTTCCATGCAGTACTAGGGCAGTTGGGCTGGGAATTTAAGGACTGTTAAACACCCCACAGGAGCCACAACCATACGCTTCTCACTCATTAATTACTTTAGCTAATTAGCTAGCCAGGCATTCTGGGAGATGTTGGGTGTCTTAAGCTTCAACTTCTAGAACTAATTTGTGTCAAGGCACTATTCAGTTACAGAAAAGCTTTAAATTATTCAAGACATTGTCTCACCCAGCACGTATTTTCTCGGTGGGAATGTGTTTGAGACTGATAGCTGGTGGTCCGAGAGTGGTGTCATGGTGGACATCTACCTACTATTGTCTGATGTGATATTACAAAACGTTTGGAAATTGAGTCGCTCTCCCAATGGCCCTCAATAGCCCTTTCAGTCAGTGAAAAGCAGGCTTCATTCTGAGCCAAGATGGCTGCCTCTTTCACCCCTGCATTGGGAACGCTCCAAGTGCCAGGTGAAGTGCCGATTTAAAGTGGACACACAGGGTATTCATCTTAAGAGAGATTCCAAATTCACAGGAAGCATACAATTCAGTCCAAAGGGCATTACAAACCGCACAAGGAACATCCAAACACAGGAAGAAGACAGGGAAATTGCCTATAAAGACTACCGGAATACTATTTAGCTTAATTACGAGCAGTTATTATGACCATCAGTAACACAACAGTTAAACATTCATATAGATATTGTTAAAATTAAAAACACAACACATTACAACAGACCGAAATGTAATTATTAAATCATTAAATCTAGGGAAAGTAAGGTAGTTTACTTTATATTTTAATGTATCATCATATTAGATACACCTATCTGTGCAATGTATGACGTTATGTGTGTGTTTGATGAAGTGAAGAGAAATATCTCCTGCTCATTGTGTGGGGAGCAGTGAACATGTACTCCACTTCTCTCTTGCTCGGACTGAAAATAAACACTGGATTGTGTACTTTACTACACTGTGCTCACCTAATTTATCATGTTTACATGGACAGGCTCCCTTAGAGAATGCAACAAAAAAGCAAAATCAACAAAATGCAATTTACAACCCCTTTTACTTGAACAATGTGACTCATCCATGATTGAAAAAGGATATTTAAAAAAATCTAATGAAAAGAGTGGGACAGGACTTGATTTCATCCACTGGAAAATGATTAAATGGTGAAGCCTTGAATCATACCTCAATTAAGCCAGACGAATGAGTGTTTGCTCAAATAAATGTCTAAAATGTTTTATTTCATTTGCATTAAGAAAGTAAACAGTGTCAAATCTGATTTCATGTTAACATTATGTTTTTAAAGGGGAACTATTAAGTAAAATTCACTTTTATAAGGTGATTGAACTGACCATAAAAGTGGAAGCACTCACAACCTGTGTCCGCAGTGTGTGAGAACAACCAGACTATGGTTGCCTATGGCAAAAATCCACTTACTCATTTTTTTAAATAATTTTCATACATCAAAAACAGTCTCTTCACACGAGCTGGTTTTAGATTCCACCTACAATGACGCCCTGAGTAAGAAGCACAAAGTACACCATTTCAGTATGCTCCCTGTAGCAGCTGGAGTTGTACAATGTCTGCGCTAAAGAGGACTTTCAAGTGTTGTGTTTTGGGATGTAGCAATGCACATAAGAGTCTCCATAGACTCTCGCCATCTGAGTCACTGGCATAGTGGCATTGTGGTTAAATTTAATTTTCAAAGGAAATATCCCGCTCGTTTGCGCCAATCATTTTTGCGCTGGACTGCTTCACAAACGAGGGGCTTTTCAATGCTGGGTTTTCAAAAAGGATAATTTGAAAGATGGGTCAATGCCAAAGCTTCACTCTGCACAGTGCGCAAACTTCATATCCAGACAAAGTAAGTATCACACATCATATGTTGTGAGTGCTTCCAAATTGCTTTTCTGAAAGAGCTTGTTGGCACTCTGTACGGCTAATGTTGTACCATTATCTTAGGTCTCTCTATCACTGTCTGTAGTGGTGTTCAGATGTTCAAACCGGAGTCAGACAGTTTCTGACATTTTCAGTGTATGAGATTGCCCTGTTTTATTGTTGCTGGTATGCCAGAGCATGAGCTCTTGAAGCTCCACCTTCTTCTTGGAAAGAGGCCATTTCCATTTAAAGGGACAACAGCTTTGCCCAAAAAGTGGCCATCTATAAAAAATGATCTTTGGGGTATTTAGAGCTAAAACTTCACATACATACTCTAAGGACATCAGAGACTTATTTTATATCTTAAAAAAGGGGCAAAATAGGTCCCCTTTAAAACCAATAAAGGTCACCCAGTTGTTCTCCAACTAAATAATCTCCCAAGCCTATATATTAGCCAAGTCACTATGTGCCTTAACAATGCTTTCCCTCTCCTAAAAAGGGGGAAAAGCTTTTTGCATATTCTTTGTATCCCTAGATTTCTCATGAGGCCAGAGACTCTATCTTTCCACTCGGGACTCACAATGTGAGTGACAAAGCCTTATTGAATGTTTGTCTCCCGTCGCTCACCTGCTGAGACAAATTTCACATAACTCCATCTACGCCTGGGGAAAATGTAATCAGAGGACTGGAGCGCCTGCATACAAATAAAAGATCAGTTTCTCTCTCTCTTACCCGACATAAAGTGAGCATATGGAAATGGGCTTGCTTTTTCAGGACAAGCCTGAATGGGCTGAAACACTATCCTTCCACACAGGGTGGAGCGGGTGCAGTCTGCAACGAGGGTTCACAAAAGCTCAACCCTGACTACACACTGCATCCTCAAATGCACATAGGAAAAGGTCTATCGTCAATGGAAGCTCACTTCGCAGTCTTTGTACTCTAATGAGCGCTGACCGGCCAGTATAAGCCCACGAAGTTCAGTTTGACGCGGCTCTGCTAAAAATAACTCAAACAATAGAATGGTAGCGTGCCTCAAGGGCCTTGAACTATGTGCAGCGAGGACCCTGCTGGTGTGAGAACCAATCCTTCAGAGTTTGCAGCTCAGTTGCGGATCTAACTCTTGCCTCTGCAGATGGTTAATAATAAACCGCTGGGAGAGTGTAAACAGATCTCAAATAAGCCTTCTTTACTATGCTGACTGATCCTCTTAGACTGGGATGATTGCAAAATCAAGAACTTCTTGTGCAAGTCCTCGAAATGAAGTGAAAATGTGCTTGGAATAAAGGGAATAATGCACGAGAGGCCATGTGGTACAGTGATTTTACCTCGAATGAGGGGGGTTATTAGGCATGACATAAAACAGCACCAAGAACAATATGATAAAACAAGTTCAGAGAGAAATATAGAAATATATTGTAAAAATAAGACAATTAAATAAAAAAAATACAAATATTTTCCAGATAATTTACGAACGTCAATTTTTTTTCATAGTATAAATTAGTCATTTTTAGGTCAATAGAATTTTTTGCCCAATACTTTTATTCAGCAAGGATGCATTAGAAAAAGACATTTATAATGTTACAAAAGATTTATATTTCAATTAAATGGTGTTCTCTTGAACTTTTAAAGCAGCACAACTGTTTTCAGCATAGACAACAAAAAGAAATGCAGCTTGAGCAGCAAATCATTATAGAATGATTTTTTTTTTTTGAAGGATCATGTTACATGCTGAAAAATCAGCTTTGCTATCACAATAATAAATTATATTTTACAATATATTAAAAATATAGAAAAAAAAAATCTTCAAACTGTAATACTACTTTTGTACTGTTTTTATCAAATAAATTCAGCCTTGGAAAGCGACTTGGTAAAAAAAAAACGTTTTAAACAACAATAATAAAAATAATAAATGAAAAGTTTTAATAAACTGCTACATTCATTAAAATACCATTAAAAATAATGGTTTAATTTAAGTGTTTAATTGTAACTATTAATTCAATTTCGGTTGTATTTTCAAACAAGCTGGCTAATAACAGTTTACCTTGGAAATATTATGAATATTTTATACATCGATCTATGGCAGACATTTGTTAAACATATAATCATCTAAGGGATCAGGGACTCAGTCATACCAAAGTGGTTTACCAAATCACGAGCCGTCATCTCCTTATGCTGCCCTAACTTTATTACTGTGGTTTAAAAGAGGCAAATGGTTCCAAAGTAGGACCTCAAACAGTCAGAAACACTCTCACTCGTAAACGTTTGACCCACAGAATATCATTATTTTAATGATCTGCTGTAACCTCACGCAAGCCCTCGCCTCTCCAACCCCACTTTACCGTCATTCTGCACCTCGAGTTCCCAGCAGCACAACCACTTTCTCCTCAAAAGCATTCCAGATTCTTCAGAGCCTATCAGAAAAGAGCAGCTGACGATGATCTGAATGTGATTTTGAAAGACTGCTCTTGAGGGGGGCATGACGACAACACTGCAATACGACTGATTCTTTGACCTCTGCTGTAAGGTCATGATGTCAAACAGCAGGGGACAATGTAGAGCTGCTACCCTTTGTCTGGAGGCCATCTGGGGCCATGTTTACAAGCTTCTCCAAGTGGGCTTGTGCTCAAGACTGACAGGCCGCCTAATGAGCTGAGCTGCCTCACCATTTACTGCTGCTCTAAACCTTCCATTTACATTTCTTCAGATGCCGTCTTAATGGAACAGTTCAACCTGAAATTAACCATGTCATCATTTACTCACCCTCGTGTCATTCAGAAAAATGTGTGTGTGCGGGGGGGGGGGGGGGGTGTATGATGACTGTTCATCATACAAATCATTCTGATTCGGATATTTTCAATTCACAAAAAAAAAAAAAAAAAAAGTATCCAATTCAACTGATCCCGTTAACACAACCAATTAAACTGATCTAGTTCACACAAATGTACTAAAATGGCTCATCTGAATAATACAACTCTTATATTTACTCAATGACCTAGTCACAGTAATTAACAGCTCATTATAGTGAAAAATCATTAGTGAATAGTTACTTACTAAATTTATGACTGTTCATCACATAAAAAGAATCACAAAAAGAAGGGACATTTTGACCACTTTTATGTTATTTAAAGGGGTACTTCAGCATTGGGAAGATGAAACTGTATTTAAACTGGGTCATCAATGTAGTGGAAATGTGAAATTATTTTTGAATTTGGTGCCTTATAGCCTGAGACTACAATTCCCAGAATGCTTCGCTCCCATGAGGCAAATCCCAAAGCCACCGCTACTGAATAACTGTGACTGAGTCGGAGAACAGACACAAAATTAAATGCTGAACGTGTCTATTCAATATGAGTGGGTCGCCACGCGAGTGTCACAGCACTAACGCTGTAGGATTCAGATTACATTTAACGTCATAAATAAGCTGAATGAACACAGTTTAAGATATTTTTTATTTTGTCCAAGAGCGTATGCAAGTGTATGCACACTATACTGTCCATGTCCAGAAAGGGAATAAAAACATCATCAAAGTAGTCCATATGTGACATCAGTTAGTTCATTAGAATCTCTTGAAGCATTGAAAATACATTTTGGTCCAAAAATCACAAAATACGACTTTATTCAGCATTGTCTTCTCTTCTGCATTTGTTTTCAATCCTCAAATAAAGATTCAAATGGTCATGAATCAGTGTATTGATTCATGATTTGGATTGCGCGTCAAACCGCTGAAATCACGTAGCATTGGCAATCCGAATCATGAATCAATACACTGATTCATGACCATTTGAATCTTTATTTGAGGATTGAAAACAAACAGGGAAGAGAAGACAATGCTGAATAAAGTCGTAGTTTTTGTGATTTTTGGACCAAAATGTATTTCCAACGCTTCAAGAGATTCTAATTAACCAACTGATGCCACATATGGACTTCCTTTATGATGTTTGTATTACCTTTCTGGACATGGACAGTATAGTACTGTGTTCTGAAGATGAACGGAGGTCTTACGGGTGTGAAAGGACATTAGGGTGAGTCATTAACGACATCAATTTTTGGGTGAACTAACCCTTTAAACTCCAGTCATCATTCTCTAAAACTGCATAGTGGCTGAGCCGATATTTAGTTCAATGACACAATTGCGCATGATATTGCTATTGCTGTTTAACAGTTCGTACAAGAAAACATCAAAATTGTATTTTTTTTTTCTGTCAATTAAAATAGTTAAAAAATAATGCATTATGCTACAGTATGCCTGTGTCGCTGCAAATGCAGACAAACAGACTGATACAATACACATTTAATTTTTGTACGAGCTGACATTTAGGACAGGAATAGAAAACGCTTTGCATCCCCTCAGACCGTTCCTGATGCTGAGGCGAGGCTGTAGGCTGGGCTTCAGAAGCAGCGTCGTGCTGCAGTGCATAATGCCGCCCTTGAAGCTTGGCATAAATCAAGGCTTGAGCGAACGAAACTCCAGAGGCCTGAGTCTGCCAGAGAAACGATACACTTAATTAACTTGTGTCTGCTGAGGTGGGTCTGTGCTGAAAGCCTTGTAATAGAAGAAAGATACCTGTAAAGAGGCTGAGAAACCCCAGTGAGCCTGCACAGAGACACATGCGGCGCAACAAAGGCAGTGTCAAGCTGCAGCACACTGCGCTCTTGAGACGGAGGGCCCAATAACACACAGGTCAATTACGCATCCGCAACGCGTCTTTGTGTAATAATGAAGTAAGGGCAGATCTAATAGTGAACGTATAGGACCCACAGAACAGTAGGTTGATGGGTCTCTCTTTATTGAATCAGACTTTGTTGAACAGAACATGATAATTGAATTCTCTCTGTTCTATGGACTAAAATATGGTACTTTAGATGAGGTACTTTGATGAGAAAATCCTCTTAGGACCAATCAAAAGCTTCTGCTATAAGTAACATCAATAGCAAGGGATGTCAGCAAGAAAAAATTTTAAATGTAATTTTTTTTCTTGAATGTAATGTTGTCTACAGTACAACAATAATGTGTACAAATAATGTTTACATCATTAATGATAGAAAAAAACATCAAACAAAAAATATGACCATAAACTTTATATCCATCTGTAAATCATAAACAAAAATAATAGTTTTGTTGACTACTTGCATGTCATTTCAACAAAAGTGGCTTAAAAGCTGCTTAAAAAAACAATATATTACCATTTTATTGTGTGAGTAAAATATTCCTGGCATTTGCTCCCATCCTTCCTCGACTGTGAGAGATCAGAATAACCTACAAAATTCAGGTTAATGTCTAGCCCATGTGACCCAGGATGTCTCATTACTCATTGTCTGTGGGAATTTAGCTTTGCCTGCTCACACATCCTTGATATGGATGTTCCGGTTGGTGCATATTCAAATAAAACAAACCTCAGCATTCATATTCTAGAGCGCAACATGTTTTTTGAAATACAGTTCACACTGTTAACTGAAGAAATCTTCATTTTCTGTGCTTTTCTTTTTTCCATCACATGTTTGTAATTGTTGCGTTATTGCAATATTCCATTGCCCACTAGATTGCTTCACACATTGTGTCATGTACACATTCTTTCAATTCGATTATAGCTCGCTTGGATTCATCAAAAAAGAGGAAGAAAAAAACGTTATTTTGTCTCAAGTCTGGTGACAGAATGAATAATTCCCATCTCTGGTGAAAATAAAACATTAAAGATCAGGGTGAGGATGAGAAGCACACAGAGGAGGATTGGTATAGAAAATGCATTACATGGTCAAGGTCAGATCTACTGCAGGTGGGACAAAAATCCCCTGGGCTATCAGTGCAATAACTCACATGAATCCACATGAGCCACAGAAAAAAATGCATACACATGTGGTAAACAAGGCTGTATGTGAGAGCAGGGGAAGCCGCTGGCTGAGCATAATTCAAGTTCCACGTACAGGGTGTTACACAGGCACTGGAGGCCATGGAGTGCCTGTTCATTGTTTTCCAGTACTTAACAAATGGGTGGATTTAAGTCACTCACACTGTAGTGTTAATTCCACTAAGAAAAATTATGACCAAACAACTATATTTTATATGATGAAATAAACTAAATAAAAATGTTTAGCATAAATGTTTTTTTTTTATTTATCAGGGACAATGTACAAAATACATTAATCTTACGAAAAGATGTTTTGTACCAGAATTAGCTAATGCTAGTTTCCATCTGCAGTCAGATGGAATATAACATTTTGCATGTACCGTATATATGTAAATATAATATATATATATATATATATATATATATATATATATATATATATATATATATATATATATATATATATATATATATATATATATATATATATATATATATATATATCTATCAGTAGTATATTGTCTTAATCAGTAGTATATTGTCCTTTTGAAAACACCTAAATCCTAAACCAAATACAACAAAAACAATTAAAAGCCACAATATGTAAGAATTTTAGATTAAAGTATCTAATATTATATATTTTATTCACTTGTGTAATTATATTATCCCAAATGTTTCCAACAATGTTTAATTTAGCCACAGGAGGTCACACGCCAGTGTACCTTTTGTGCCGGCCCCAAGCCCGGATAAATAAAGAGGGTTGTGTCAGGAAGGGCATCCGACATAAAATTTTTGCCAAATTCATTATGCGAATCATGAATATGACTTGGTGGAAATTGGGCTACTGCTAATCAAAGAAGGAGAGAAGGAAAGTGTGTTAGAGGAGGAGGGCATGTCCGGAGCCAGAGAGAGAAGAGAAAAGGCAGGTGTTTAGGACTGAAAGTAGGGACTTTGAATGTTGGTACAATAACAGGTAAAGGCAGAAAAATGGTAGATAGGATGCAGAAGAGGAAAGTTGACATTCTGTGTTTTCAGGAGACCAGGTGGAAAGAGAGCAAGTCTAGAAGGATTGGAGCAGTGGTTAAACTGTTTTATAATGGCGTGGACAGGAAGAAAAATGGAGTTGGAGTGATCCCGAAGGAGAAGTTTGTGAAGAATGTTCTGGAGGTAAAGAGAGTGTCAGATAGGTTAATGAGTCTGAAGCTGGATATTGAAGATGTGATGTTGAATATTGTTAGTGCCTATGCTCCACAAGTAGGCTGTTAGCAAGATGAGAAAGACAGATTCTGGAGCGAGTTGGAGGAAGTGATGCAGACTGTTCCCAGAGGTGAGGTAGGGGCAGATTTGAATGGACATGTTGGGGAAGGGAATAGTGGGGATGAGGAAGTGATGGGCAGGTTAGGAACAGATAGAGGTTGGTAGACTTTGCTAAAAGTATGGCGATGGCTGTGGTGAACATGTACTTTCAGAAGAGGCAGGAACACAGGGTGACATATAAGAGTGGTGGCAGGAGCACACAAGTGGACTATATCTTATGTAGACGCTGTAATCTGATGGAAATTAGCGATTGTAAAGTAGTGGTAGGGGAGAGTGTAGCTAGACAGCATAGGATGGTGGTGTGTAAGTGGTGAGGAAGATGAAGAGAGTAAAGGCAGAGCAGAAGACAAAGTGGTGGAAGTTGGAAAAGGAAGATTGCTGTGTGGTTTTCAGGGAGGAGTTGAGACAAGCTTTAGGTGATCAAGAGGGGCTTCAAGATGACTGGACTACTACAGCCAAAGTGATCAGGGAGACGGGTAGAAAGGTGCTAAGTGTGTCATCTGGAAGGAGGAAAGAAGACAAGGAGACTTGGTGGTGGAATGAGGAAGTCCAGGAGAGTATCCAGAGGAAGAGGTTAGCTAGGAAGAAATGGGACAGTGAGAGGACAGAGGAAAGTAGACAGGAATATAGGGTGATGCAGCCTGAGGTTAAAACAGAGGTGGCAAAGGCTAAATAGAAAATGTATGAGGACATGTATGCAATGTTAGATAGTAAGGAAGGGAAGAGGGATGTGTATCGGTTGACGAGGCAGAGGGATAGAGATGGAAAGGATGTGCAGCAGGTTAGAGTGATTAAAGATAGAGATGGAAATGTTTTGGCAGGTGACAGGAGGGTGAGGGAAAGATGGAAGGAGTACTTTGAGGAACTGATGAATGAGGAAAATGACAGGGAGAGAAGAGTTGTAGAAGCAAATATTGTTGACCATGAAGCAGAAAGTATTAGTAAGGGTGAAGTTAGGAGAGCTTTGAAGAGGATGAAGAGAGGAAAGGCAGTTGGTCCTGATGACATACCAGTGGAGGTATGGAAGTGTCTAGGAGAGATGGCAGTAGAGTTTTTAACTATATTGTCCAACAAGGTTTTAGAGAGTGAGAGAATGCCTGAAGAATGGAGGAGAGTTGTGGAAACTACAGAGGTATTAAGCTGATGAGCCATACAATGAAGTTGTGGGAAAGAGTAGTGGAAGCAAGGCTAAGGGGAGAAGTGGACATTTGTGAGCAGCAGAATGGTTTCATGCCAAGAAAGAGCACTACAGTACAGATGCATTATTTGCTTTGAGAATGTTAATGGAGAAGTACAGAGAGGGTCAGAAAGAGCTGCATTGTGTCTTTGTAGATTTAGAGAAAGCATAAGACAGAGAGCCAAGAGAGGAGCTGTGGTATTGTATGAGGAGGTCTAGAGTGGAAGAGAAGTATGTTGGAGTGGTACAGGATATGTATGAGAGCAGTAGGACAGTGGTAAGGTGTGCCGTAGGCAGAGATGTATAGTAACGAAGTAGAACTACTTCACTACTGTACTTAAGTACTATAAGGCGGTATCTGTACTTTTCTAGAGAATTATTTTTTTCTCCTACTTCTACTTTTACTTCAGTACATTTTTTTGATTCGTTTAATACTTTTTTTTAAAGGGCTGTATAGTTACTCGTTACAATTATAAAAATGCCACGAATCATTCCATTCCAAACCCGCATTATTTACCACTGCCAGAATGGTAGATGTCAGGTTTGATGAAGCTGGCACATCATTGAGCGAATCAAGCTATTCAAGAAAGCTGCCCATGCTCCCGTTCTGCCTTTTTTTTGCCGCCAAAGCCATATTTGTTCGGTGAATAGAATAACTGCTGCGAGGCGCATATGCGAGAGAGAGCATATTCACCAAAGCGCGCAAATATAGAGTTCTCTTTCAAATCTTGCACTTGAACGGATAAACTCACACAAAAAGTATGCCAACATGTCCATCTTGATGAGTATCCAAGCAGACATAGTCTGTATGAGAACTTTATACAGTCGAGAAAAACGATGACTATCCATGCACTGGGTCTTAAAGGGGCAGTATCCTTTACTGCCGTCTGTTTAATGTCAAACAAAAGATAAGGAATCACTCACTGCTCTTGATTGAATAGCTTTGGAAAGTTGAATAAGGATTAATCTTTAATTTAAACAGTTAAATATTCAGTTATTTCACATTTTATTACTTTATTCAATTTCTCTACCTAAAAACTCATGTTATACCTACCTGAAAAAACTGAAAAGTATTGTTTATTTTATTAGTCTGCTATCTTTGCTCAATATAGTATTTATTTGTGCTGCTGCTTGTATTTAAGTTATTTGTTCTTATTTTCTTTATTTTTATTTGACAGTAGTCCTTTTTTCCCTGAACATAGCAAATACCGAAACGTACTGAAACCGTGAAACTAAAACCGTGATACAAACCGAACCGTGAGCAATCTGTACCGTTACACCCCTAGCGTAATGTATGCGAGGGGGTACCACAAAATTTAAAACAATTTCAAGGGATGACATGACAAAAGGTTGGTAACTAATGTAATGGTAATTAATCAAACCATATTGTAATGTGTCACAAACAAATAATTTACTCAGAACACCTCTTGAAATAAGAATTTACGTGTACTTATTTTTATTTTTTTAGTAAGAGTGGTTAGTAAGATTTAATCTTAATGAACTACAGTATTTTCAGGTTATTTATATGACAATATGTAGCAAAATTACCTTAAAAAAATCATTTAGCCTAGTTTAGACGGGAGTGAGGTGAAAACAGGAAACCTCACAAACCAAGTTGTTGTTAGCTAGCTATTAATTAAACTTTTTGGTAAAGAAATATGATGTTCAAACTTTTGAATTCTTTTTTTTAATAACTACATAACACAATATTTTACTTTTACTTTCAGTACTTGAGTAGATCATTTTTAAATAAACACCTTGCAATACTTAAGTACAAAAAATGTTGATTACTTTTGTACTTCTACTTAAGTGTGGAGCTTAAAAAGTACTTCAACTTCTACTCAAGTCACTTTTTTGATAGAGCACTTGTAATTTTACTCAAGTCTTGGTCTCTAATAGTTTATACATCTCTCGCCGTAGGTGAGACAGAGGACTTCACGGTGAAGATGGGTTTGGGTCCTGGTTTTATGACATAAGGATGAGTAATGAATAACAAAACCCTTAAAGAATCTGTAATATATAATCCACATAAAACAAAATAACACTCAGCATACTGGCACAGGCTTGGCCAAAGAAGTGAAGGGGTTTTTTTGTCTGTGAGAGGAAGTATGCTGAAAAAAAGAAAGCTAAATCTAATGTATAATTTGTTTCAGTTTTGCTGTTAGCTTTGTCATATGTTAAAAGCCAAACTGACTGGACAATTCAAAAGGAAATGACACTGCTGCTTCATCCAATTACCTTGATCTAAGAGCTCTCCGCTCTTGCCCTGCACTTCTTTTGGCAAAGTGCATTCATTACACACCCTGACAACTTTTCTACACAACAGCATAAATGGACTGTCAAAAAAATTATCCGGTCATATTCTGCTAAAAGTGTTTTTTCATTGCATATAATTAACTGATAAGAAAGCATTTCCCAATTTTTTCCCAAGCACACATAAATGCGTTTGAAGGGTCAGAGAAGGGGTAAGTCGAGGTGGTTCTCAGCGAAAAGGCTCTCACTCATCAGTGTGACTGATTCAGACAGTGTGTTCTCATCACGCTACTCTTGAGTGGGCCCATTAAGTCACGTTATCTCCCCCACATCTGGCTCTCAGACAGGAACGACCTGCTGAGAGCTCTGGATCTCATTAACAAGACTGGTCAAAACTCAACGTCATCCCGAACAGCTGTGAATGCACCATCCGGGCTCTACAAAAAACTGCTGTGAAACTAGGCCTGCTCACGAGCCGTTTTCCCACGCAGGCTCTCGGGTTACAAATGAGCGGATGAAACTGCAAGAGAAGGCTGCGGAGTAAAAGGGGTGAGAAGGAGACGGCTGGGCAATCCATCACCCTCACTATCTGTACCGCTTAGTGTCATGTTATGTGTGTGTTGTTTTCCTGCAACTGTCGGATGACCAAACATTAGGACTGGAGACTCCCAGTAGATTTTCATAGAGAATAATTCCAAAATTAGCCTGTTTCTGGGAAATATAAACAGATTGTGTGTGTGTGTGTGCGTGTGTGTGTGCGTGTGTGTGTGCGTGTGTGTGTGCGTGTGTGTGCGTGTGTGTGTCTGACATATCAGGACACAAATGTGTATAATGACATGGTATGACATAGGTATTACAGAAGAGGGTGACTTATGAGGACATTTCCCAATTTCCCCACTTTTCAAAATGCGTATAAATCATACAGGATGAGTTTTTTTGCAAAAGTAAAAGTGCAGAATGTTTCCTGTGATGGGCAGGTTTAGGGGCAGGGGCAGTGTTGGTGGATAGAAAATACGGTTTGTACAGTATAAAAACCATGGAATGTCAAGCCTATGTAATTTCCCCACATTTTACAAAAACAAAACGTGTGTGCGTGCGCGTGTGTACACAAATGGAGCTTGAGTGATCGAATGGAATTCAAGCGTAGTTCAGGCAGATCACAGAGCGCTAAACGATATCAACTGACGCTCAGCTGATTTGTTACTCCACCTTCTCTAATCAACTATAGTATTTAAGCTCATTCAAACTCATGTTCCTCAAGTCTGTCGTACAGACATTTACACCCTCTTCCACCCCTTCACCTCCTAGTATCTTCATTATCGAGTATTGGATTCTGTGTAGAACTCTATTGTTACCATTGTATCTTTTTCTGTAATATTATGCTAAGAAACTTTAGGTTATTATAAAAGGCTGGGGGATTATTTTTCAAGTATGTATCTCGA
Organism: Pseudorasbora parva; assembly: GCF_024679245.1. Taxonomy (NCBI): domain Eukaryota; kingdom Metazoa; phylum Chordata; class Actinopteri; order Cypriniformes; family Gobionidae; genus Pseudorasbora; species Pseudorasbora parva. The sequence continues at coordinate 20,718,551 of NC_090177.1, read as the reverse complement.
GCTGTCTAGTATGGCAGCTCGAGCATCTTGGAGCCTAAGCCTTTTGCGGTCCTGTGGTCCTGACTTAAATAAATATTATTATATAATTATATATTTGTTTTACTTATTATTATTTTACTTATATAAAAATACTACTAATAATAATTATATTATAGAGCAGCTTTTTATTCCTACTAGTATCATTATTATTAGTAATGATGTTTCATAGATAATTTAGTAAATAATATTTAATTAGATTGTCATCATTTAACACTCTTAAAATGTAATATTTTTAACTAATAATTTAATAACAATGTTAAATATAATCAGCAAATCCAAAAAAAATCTAAATTAACTTTCTACTTCCGTTTAATTTGTAATTTACATAATACAGTACAAAACATTAATATCCCCTATATGTATCTTGCATAACATGAAAAATATCATTACCTTTTCAGTATCAGACAGAAATGTAATAAGGGTGCATTTGTCCACACACACTTGTTTTTGTGTTTAAGCAATCACTATGCATCCTCTATTGTAAACCATTCAATGATATATAAGGAACGGAAGCCATGGCAGGTTTATAGTGGTAACCCTGAGTAAGCGGGCGCTGTGTTAAATAGAGATGAGTGGAATAGAGACTGCAGTAGCTGAAAGATGAGACAGAAAGTGCCAACTCAGAGAACCAGTCGCAAATGACTAAGAGCTGATCCGCACAAGCCAATGAGCTCTGTAGACGCCAAGGTCGAAGTATAAATTCAGTGAGGATGCGGCAAGACGTAGATGCGGCCTTGATTTTCTGCAGAGCTGTGAGGAGAGACATTGCAGTGCATGGGAAGTTCACAATACACTCCATTCGGCTTTAAAAGCAAGTTGAGGAATATCCTTCCCCGTAGCCCATATTGCAAGCAGAGCCTGTATAAATCTCTTCCCATTAATTATAGAATCAAGAGAGGAGAGGAGATGCCATCTCATAAGCCTGTGCCGGAGGGACCACCTGCATTCAGATGCCCTGTATTATGGTAATGGATGGTTATATAGATCACAGGCACCATTTGGAGCAATATTCAGCTGTTATGTAACTGCAAAAGCTGTGACCCTTTAATGGTCCGCTGAGGATTTAGCAGCTCACACATCTTAATATTCCAAACAAGAGAAAATAACATACAAAGTGTGGGAATGAATAATCGGTGCGCTTTGATGTCAGCACAAGACAGCTCATGACTGGGGGTTTTGTCGCTTATTAATGTCAAAGCAAGCCTGAAAGCCACAGATGAGCTTCATCATTTACGTAGTAGAGAGTCAAGGCAAGATTTACACATTAACTACTTGGCAATATGAAGTATTATGGAAGACCGAGAGCTTCACTTATTGAAAACAGGAGAAGAATCATCTGTGCTATTTAGATGGTTTAGGATATTATTTATGACATAAAAGAAACATGTATTTTGAGCTGTGATAATGAAACATCTCCTGAGCCTGGCATCCTGCTCAATTTCTAATTCACGAAAGCCTCTAATAAAATCAATCACAAGTTTTTAGTGGTGCACCTTGAAATAAGCAATAAATGCAAAGCTAGTAAAATTCAGGGCTCACGAATTCTTTAAATTTAAGCTGCTTCTGCTGACAAAATGTGAACCATAAAAAAAGATCTAAAGCTTGCTTTTCCAAAATCCCTCTGATACCAATTGTCAACTTCAAACACATTTTGCTCTCACTCCAAATTGCATAATAAACCCAGTCGAAATAAACGTATTAATATTTCAAACTGAGCTTTTCAAGGTGAAGTTAAAAGTAAACTTGTCCGCTGAGTTTCATTCACCTCGTGTCAATGTTTGACATTAAAAAAAGGATTTCTTTACAGCTGTTTCATTTCGTTTTTAAAGAATGACTCCAGAAAGGGGCAAATTCTTATCTAGGTAAGATTTCCTCCACAAAACAAAACAAAACAAAAAAAACTACTAACAAACAAAACCTGGAAGGAAAAGGTTCTTCAACAACCAGAGACACTCCCATTTACTCCCCTCAGGAAAACAATGAGCTTTATAGCCAACTGAATACAATGCTGATTTTTTTTTTTTAAATCTAAATGGGAAAAAAAAGTCTGCTCTGTAAAAAGATCTGTCCTTGGATAAATTAATCCCACTTTTTATGTACGACGATCAACTGAGAGCAATACAACAGCTGTTGAGTGTAAGGGTGTTTTCACAATTGACCCGAGTTCGATTGCTCGACCACTCAAGGTAAATGAGTGAAACACAAAACACATTTTTATCAACTCATATGTCATTAATAGCGGTTCACTTCTGCGATTTAGTACGATTGCATTCACATCAGCAGCGAACCGTACCGGAGTTCACACGAAACGAACCCCAGACCACCTGGTTTTAAGCGGACTCGGGTACGGTAGACCACTTTCACATCATACAAACAAACTAAATTCTGACGTCAATCGAACCCGGGTGCGCACCAAAAGTGCTAGTGTGAAAGCACTAGCTTGGTCCCTTAGACTCCTTTAAGTGGACCAAGAGGTGAACCAAGTGAAAAAGGACCCAGTTCTCTTCACATTCACACCATAGGAAAATACAATAAAAGAAAGATGCAAATGAAAGAACTGTGTTAACTTTTCAGGTAATGTAGTTATATCTAAAAGCAGTATTTAAGTAACAAATGAAATATTAATATGAGGGGTTACATTGGTGCCGAGACCCAGTTGCGAGCTATAGTGTAATGGAGGCTAGCTAGTAGGTGCTGTTCAAGTAAACCTCACCCCTCTGATCTTAAGAGACGCTCTTGAAACTGATGCTAGAGGTTGCAGCCTTTAGCCTCCTTGTTAGAGTGTCCGTGTTCAAGTCTCACTTGGAACAGGTGGTTTGAATGGGAGGGGTTACATGTATACACGTAAATTCATTTTAAACCGGCAAGGCACGCAGTCATGACACGTCTCTCTTACACAGTTTGGAAGAGGTTGAATTTACAGTAAACAAGTTTACGTTGTGAACTAATCATTTGCAGAGATCTGCCAGAAGCAGCCGCCATGATTAACATCCAATTTGTACGGAGGCATCTGATGACCAAACTGAGCCCGAACTGATTTGCGTTCACAATAGACAATTTTAGTAAACCGTACCATTAGCTGAAAGCAAACCATACCCAGACTACCTTCCGAGATGGTATGGTTGGGTTCACTTTAAAGGGGTCTGAGATCACATATGGGCCAAAAAAGTCACAAAACCCCTGAAAAGTAGTAAAAACACCCTAATTTATTTTATTTTTATTTAGAATAGAATTAAACCAATAATTACTGTCATGTTATGGTATATGGTATGGTAAATAGCTGAAAATAAAATTATATATTATTCTGTCTAATATTAAATGAAAAATTAGACCTTTTAAAGATTACATTTATAACATTAAACATGAGGAATGTATATGCAAAAAATATTTACCAATAAATTCAAAACAACTAAAACAGATTACAGATTAGGCACAGATACACGGTGTATGCGAGTTTTTGCCAGTCACAATTAAACATGAGAAAGACCCTCAGTGTGCACCATAAACACAGGCCCACACACACATTCACACAAATCCAAGACAGCGCAATCCCATCAGCGCTCAAATTAATGAGGGTCATATAAAGATGAGCTGGGTATTGAGACAATTAACTCTTCCACTGACATTTACACCACTGCTCTTAATAAACAAAGTCCTTCTGCAGAACAAAAGGAACAAAAAATCTAGGACCTTCTCCTCTTCATCAGCAACCAAATATAGAGGCGGCAAGTGACTCTGTGCTCTCAGAAAGGGGCAAAAAATACAATTTGGAGAGCGCCAGGGGTTGGCAGATGAACTCCGAGAAGGACGAATGCCTGGGGACAGTGATGAGTTAAAAACAGGAGGGAAGAGATCAGGAGGCATGAGGTGAAGCCAGAAGCACAATTACCTGCCCCAGACACATGTGACGGGCTGATTGGGTCTAGAGGGACCTGTCACTGACTAGAGACTAAAAAATGCCCTCTCTGAACCTGTCACTCATGGGTTTCTATACTACCACATAGGGCCTTTATAGAGACTTTTCCTTCTAAAGCCTTGGGTATATTGCATTTTACACGTTTTGGTCAGTCTTGTGCACAGTTGAGCATGTTAGCCACTCAAAGTACATTCCCTTGGCAGTGAGCGTCTAGTGGACTCTACTGTACTCAAATCACACGGACATGCGCCATTGTACGCATACAGTCCACGCGGACTATGTGCACGGATCCTCCTGTGTGCGCGGAGGCACGAACCATCGCAGAACATACATGGCTAAATTATACTTTGGGCTTTATAGATTGTGCTTTAATCTTATCAATCATGTAGTATTTAACATACACTATAAACACAAAATGTATTTGTTTATATACTCCGAATGTTAATGCATTGATTATCTCTTGATCGCAGCACCTGTTATTGGGTGGGATATATTAGGCAACACGTGAACATTTTGTCTTTAAAATTGGGCAAGCGCAAGGATTTGAGCGAGTTTGACAAGAGCCTGATTGTGATGGCTAGACAACTGGGTCAGAGCATCTCCAAAACTGCAGCTCCTGTGGGGTGTTCCCGGTCTGCAGTGGTCAGTATCTATCAAAAGTGATCCAAGAAAGGAACAGTAGAGAACCCGCATCAGGGTTATGGCTCATTGATGCACGTGGGGGGCTAGCCCATGTGGTCCGATCAAACAGACGAGCTATTGTAGCTCAAATTGCTCAAGAAGTTAATGCTGGTTCTGATAGAAAGGTGTCAGAATACATAGTGCATTGCAGTTTGTTGCAAACGAGGCTGCATAGCCACAGACCAGTCAAGCTGACGCCTGTCCACCGCCGAAAGCGCCAACAGTGGGCATGTGCTCCTGGCATCTTGGTGCCAGATAACAGCATATTTATAGCATAAAATAAATAATATATTTATAGCACAATAAAATCTTTTAAACTCTCAGCCATGCCTGGGGTACTTGTCATTTTAGCAGGTGTTCAGATGTTCACACAATAAAGATGTGTCATTATAAGTACACAGCAAATTACTGAGGGATAAAAACCTGGTGTTGGGCATCTAGTGATAAAATCTGGTGTTAATTTACAAATATTGTATGCTTTATCACTTGTTTAGTGTTAAAGCACAGTGTTTCCTTTGGGTGATAAAGCACAGTGTTTCCTTTGGGTGTTAACAATCAACATCTGCGCATGTGCAGAGCATTTTAAATTTCCCAGCTCATCCTTCGGTCTCTCCATCTTTATGGATTTCCCTGCACACACAACGGTTACAAGGACAAGGTATAGTATAGTATTATTATCTTATCAACTTGTGATTTATTAATGAGCTTGTATAATGAGTAACGTAGCCGATGTGGATGACTTAACTCTTAGCGTTTTTTTTTTTTTTTTTTACCTCAGTTTAAATTTAGCGCACTTTTGATCCGCCATTCAGTTTAACATAACTGAATAACCCCCACTAACACACTAAATTCGTTAATGGAGGACGAGATTTACGTAAGTGACTTAATTTCGTTGTATTAATTTTGTAATAATGTAGCAGCATTAACATTATGTGTCATTTTTTAACTCACTGGACTTGGATAGTTATTTCTTCTCATTTGGCATAATGTTAAGCATCTTTAGGGCTTCCAACCTTTATAAGACCGTTTATATCTTTCACCCCGTAACTACGAGTTAATTCTGGTGTTTTGAAATGTCATTCAAATGAGAAAGCAGACGTTAATCGAATGAATTAATTGCTCTTAATTTTTTTTTCTTGTGTGACGCCGGGGCTCGATCCCTGGCCGAGCACCCACGGATAGCACGGTCCATCATTGTCGGCGCTGCGCATACTGATCGGCCTGCAACATTTTGCGAGTGAAATGCTCTGTGTGTTCTAGCAATCTTCTCGTTGTACTTTGATAACATACGCCGACCATTCTGTACAGCGCTCCAAAATGTCGAAAACATCGTAGGACACGCTTTTCTTCATGAACTGCTTCAGTCACATAGAAACTCAAGATCGAGTACGAGTGTGCAATGTCGTGGAATGTATACGCCAAAACTCATTTTGGCGTGCATATGATACGCTGTTTTTTGCGTGCATATGATACGCAATTTATGGCGTATTATACATACGAACCCCCCACCCCACTACCCTAAACCTACCCAAGAGAGCGTGTCATATATACGCCATAAAGTGCGTATCATATGCACGCCGAAATGAGTTTTGGCGTATACATTCCACGACATTGCACACTCATACTATTTGACATTTTTCGTCTTATTTTGTATTAGTTGAGCAGACATGCATTAGTGCCCTTCCATGCGCGATTTTTTCTGTACAACTTAGTTCTAGCCTTTTCTAGTTGTTGTAAATCTGTAACAGTAGTGCTTATGTTTTGAATGTAACGTTTTCTTGCTATGTGTTGGTATAAAGATAACCTGAAGTAAAACACAAAGTGACCTGATTATTTTGAGTCTTTTAGTTTGCTTTCTGCTTTGGAGGATTTTTGTTTCATGGAATATTGTTTATTATTGCAGAAGGAAACCACTTAAGGCCACAATCTATGTATGCCCTTGGCATTATTACTCTACAAACCTAAACGATCCTGAAAGGAAGACAGGCTATGTAAGTATCTCTGCTTGTTGATTGAAGATGTTTGAAACTTTATATCTTAGATTTTTTTAATGTGTTTGTTTTAACCAAATGTGTCTCTTTAACAGGAACGATACTATGTGTTTGGATCATTTTGAGGAGCGCTATCAACGCCAAGATCGTGGGATCGATGAATTGGGAAAGCAAGAACTGACAAAATGTAAAAATGCGTACATTGAATGCAATGTAAGTCTCTTTGGATAAAATCATCTGCCAAATGTAAATGTATGAATTTATAAAGGAATAATATTTTTTTATCAGAATGAATTACAAACCAGACAGTTTTTTAACATTAAGGTTGATTTAATATATACAATGTTGAATTTTTGTATTTTCAATTAAAACATTACTTGAGGAATGTTTCTTTGTTTAATCTTGTTTGAAACGCAGTAGAGATTTATCATGGTAAGATGTTATAGCATTGGAGTATAACAAGAAATTGTTTTATTCAATTGTATGTGTGACAACAATGGCTTTACTGTAGCGATTCCCGGCGAAAGCAAGAACTGACAAAAATGTTTTTTTTTTTATTTATTAAAAATGGTATTGAATGCAGTGTAAGTCGCATTGGATAAAAGTGTCTGCCAAATACATAAATGTAATGGAATTGATATATTACAATTTCAATAAATATTCAAATAAATTTGTAGTCACTTGATTTTTTGGGGGAAAAAATAAAATAATATATATAAATTGTTTTAAATTTCATTCACAGTGCCATTTTAGTATTTAAGTATTTACATTAAATAAACATTAAATACACTGGGTGTGTGAGATTAATCACCATAAAGTGTTAAATGTACACTTATGAGTAATACATTTCTCAACACCTTGAGTGACTAAAAAGAAACACTAACACAGTGTTTGTATAACGAACACTTTCGTCAGTGTTGTTTTAACACTAGCAAAGACGGACCTGTATGTTCACCCGGAAAGTGATAATTTTAACACCCGTGGTGATAAATCTCCCAACATGTTTTTTGCTGTGTATGTCACTTTGTGGCTTAAGTGAGGATCATCAGACCACAGGCAATTGTCCAAAAATACAGATCATATTTCAAAGAATGCACAATCCTTTTCTTACAATTGGGTTTGGGTTCGGTCTTATTAAACAGGTTAAACACTGAAACTAATAGAACTGACAAACATCTAATTTTACCCAGAGAAGGTCCTATCAGATGTCTAACCACAGAGTATGTTACCTTGGTAGCGGGTGTTTGAGGGTGGCAGGAGATGGGCTCAATTATAACACTGACAATGAACTGCTAATCAGGTCCACACCGGCACCATCAATCAATAACCTGATTCTTCACAGGTGAGGCAGTGACGGCTCAATTCACAGCTCGAATATAATCGTGTTTGCATGTGCAGTTGGGGTGTCGGTGCGAGCTTCACTGACACACAATAGGCCATTGTGGCAGGTTTAATAAAGGCTACATAGGGTGCTGGAGGCTGTCGGAGGGAAGATTGCAGCATTGATCTGTCAAGGAGCTGCGAATTTCAGTTCTCACTCAATCCCAGCCCTTCTGGAAAACTCACAGTAGACATTGGCTGACCTTACAAAGACTCAAGGGGGGCATGCAATGGATGCATAACTTAATTAAAAGTTATCTTGCAATTCTTTTAGTTAAAGACAGTCCACAATGTGGTCATTTTTTTAAAGTGCAGAAGAGATGTATCATTTAGATTCACAATCATGAATCTAAATGATACATCTGAAAAAGAAAACATTTCAATGCCACACATAGCCTCTCAAATAAATTCAACTTGGAATGTTTTTACTGGACAACAAGCCAAAACTACTAATTAAGATTTTTTTGTTTTTTTTGGCAGTGCATAAATATTTACTCAGGTCGTATTGACTTCTTTCGACAACATCACAGTTTCAACACTGAGGTAGGGGACACACACACTTACAAGGTAAAACTGCTAAATGGGAGTCTTTTCTGTGATGATGAGCCAGAAATCACATCACAATTATGATCTCTATAAACAGGTGGTGACGGGGGGAATGTTACACAACAAGCACATTTAACTGCTCATCACTGTTCATTATGAAACCCAAGGGTGTTTGGTTTCATCAGATCGGCTCCTTCCCAAACTGTGATAAACCCATACTGTGAACCCACTGAACCAAAAAATATTGGCCAGATTGCAGCTTCCAGATTTTCCATTACCTAAAACTCATCCTGTAAGATTAATATAATCCACTCAGAAATTGGATTTAACCCAAACAAAAATCTTTTGGGAGAACTTAGGGGAAACAAATTCATCTCTAATACGCCATTCTCATCAACCTTACAAATGTCGCCCCCGACGTGCAAGCCTGGGAAAACGGTTAGGCCTACATTGTTCTTCTTAGGTCTCAAATGTAATTCAGACTGTCTATGAATTATTCCAATCAAACCACACAGTCTGCTATGACTGTTTTAATGCCATGTTTAAAAAAAAAAATGTTAAGAAGATGATTAGACACAGACAGATAGATAAAGCCATTTCTCAATAATATTACAACTAATTCTTTAATGCTATGATTTTATTCAGAAAAATATTACTACGGTAAAATCTCTTAATATTATTTTATTCTTGAAACTTAGGACTTTATTCTTGTAAAAGGCATATTGATATTATTCTTTATTTTAGATTATTTTAACATAAAACAATTATTATGCACAAATATTTTAGACAGTTCACTGCATTTAATTCACGCAAGAAAGACATAAAACCAGGTCAACCACTCAGTGCTAATCCTTCAGATGTGATATCCCCGCTGTAGTTCACACTGAGCCACCTGAACGCATGTTCCCCCTACTTTAGAAACAGACTGGACGCGTACACTCATTATGGGTCGTGCAGCCATAAGCCTGCTGCCAATTAGCCTGAGACTTCAAATCTCTTTAGCTAAACAGATCAAGGCATATGCTGTGTCTAAAGAGCAAACGAGGGGGGGAGAACATGTGTAAGGGCTTTAGTAACTCTGAACCCTCAAAAAGAGACAGAAGAGCTAGTTAATGTGGGTCGAAATTGTGTAATGCACCTCCTATTATGTAGGAGTGCTTAAGACCCATTTGTATCCATTTAAAACCTGATGTAAGAACGTTCACAAAGGCCAGGACAGACAAAAAAAATTCCTCTCCTGAATTAATTTCTGCCTTCAATAATTACTTCATTATTGGATATTTGCGTTCCCCAATAAGCTCAACTTGAGAAGAATGTAATAAACTCTACAAAGCTGCTAATTTTAGTAGAGACCTATAAAAGCGGTCCTGGGTTTTGTATTCTACACTCCCTTGCCCCATACAAACTGGTAGAATAGGTTGTCTATCTAACTAAGAGGGCCAGCCCTCATCCAAGATCAATAGACCCAATGATGGAAATGTCAAGATGAAGATCTAAGACCCATTGACCAGACATCAAGGGTGAGAACGGCGTATCCACTCCTTTGCGGAGCTGGCATCAATACTGTTCACTCAGCAGGTGCCTATGGATAACGCACTGGGAGATAAACTGAGACACCAGCCATCCTATATCTCTGATGGGCTGGGGGCAGGACCCGAGCAGTCATGAGTGACTTGCCTGCCAGCCTCCATCCTGCTGTTCCCTCTGCAAGCGAGCAGCAGGATTGACTGCAGAGCTGGCTGGCGTCTTCTCCTTTGAGATAGAGATAATGTTAAACTGAGCCCAACTGTGCCAACTGTAAAACACTTGTGCTCCTGCTGCGAGCGAGCATTCAAACATCCACCAAAGCCATTGATGCCTACAAGCCATGCTGTTGCTGTGGCAACCCAGCACCTGTTGCCTACTCTACCACCCTCAACCTCGTCATCTTTCTGCCGGTCGCTGTCCATCCCTCAAAGGACCTTGGAAAGAACACCCTTCAATCCCTCAAAGCCCGGCTATTACCTTTAAAGAAAATTCTCGTTACTCCATATTCATCAGGTTCATAATTATTAGCAAAATGCCATCAAAAAAGCCCTTGTCTATGTCTTTGTTCCACCTATTTACCTGATGACACATAAATGTCTTGTACTCTTTTATCAGAGTCTTCAAAGATAGACCAATCTCGACCTCTTCAGTTTCCACAGAATAGAGGAAAAAATATATGTACAAAATATAAATATGTTGAAGCAAGGATTTAAAGTATCAATACAATGGCAGACATATGTATTCAGCTATTATATATGAATAAAATCTATCATAATTAATACCCACCTATCTACCGTAATTAATAAATCTATCTATCGCCATACCAATCCACATCTATCGATCAATATTGTAGATGACAGGTGCAGACAGATAAACAGCTAGATGGATGGATAGATAATATTTTTTCCATCAATCATAATTCATTATCATTCATCATCATTCATTTCTATGTCCCCTGGTTTATATCTGGTATTTGTTTTGGTCAATCAGATCTGAAGTAGATAAGGAAGACAAATACCTGTTTACACCTGGTGTTTTAATCCGTCTCTTTTGTCCACTTCCAATCATTTCTGTCCTGATTTCTTTGAGGGAAGGGTCTATGTAAATGTATGCATTTTTTTCTTCAGATCTTTTCATCTAATGGACAAAAGCATGCACAATTTACATATGAATGCTCCCGGAGACGACGGAAAAACATACGGAGAGCATCAGTGGTCAAAAAGTTGACAAGCTCAAAATGTTTTAGACCCCTGTATTTAGCATCGTCCAATTGTGAGCCGATCGACCAAAACAGACCTTAATACCAGGTGTTAACAGGGCCACTAACTTTCTAACAATCTAAGCCACATCAAGAGTCTTGAAGTATCAGGAGCATGTAAAGTCATTTAGCTACCGAACTGTTGGTCAAAGCTTCAATAGTAATTTTCGCCAAAAGAAAATCAACAGAATCATTTATCGATTTGCTTTATTCCCTCAGTTTGTGACTAGACTCACAGCTTGGAAAGAAGCCAATTAAGAGCACAATCAATATCTCAGCCATTGATTACAATTCACATGGCTGTCACTTTGACAGGGCTGTATCTCTGCTTCTGTAGGTATGCTATATATAATCAGGGGCGTATGGAGGTCAGGTGCTCTCTGAGGTGGACTGAAATAAACATGAGCAGGTTCTAATCCTCATATAGAGTTGAAAACCTGACATGACTGTAGGAAAGCATAAGAGAAGCATAAATGGATTTCTGAGGATGGCTTTTATGTCAAATACAAGAACAGGCCTACATGGAGAAAAAAAAAACATCCCATGTATACAGGCATACACAAAGCCCTTCTTCAAAATCAATACTGGGCTTGTACCTTTAGCACAATGTTTTTAAAGGCCCCTCTGTGAGCCCATAATGAATCCCATCATAAATGAAGTTGTTGAAACAGTGATATCGATCCCTAATAGGTACTATGTCCAGAGGACAATTTGTTACTCTTTCAATATGTACCTCATTTTGGCTAAAAAAAAAAAAGGTTGCTGTTTTTGCCCATTAAAAAAGAAATTACAGGATGGTACGGTTCAGGAGTCCGGCGTAATAAACTAGAGTGCTCTTGTAAATCTATTTACATACAATTTTCTAAATCAGAGTACTAATGGCTTAAGGTATTATTTTCAGAATAAATCTGCAGTTTTTTCCAGGTGACTGGTTGCCACGTGATCCAAAGCCATACGAAATCCAATAGTGCGCACCACCAAAATAGAATAGAGTATTGTTTTTATCTCCTAGAATGCTCTCTTGCTTGGACCACAATTTTATTGAAAACAGAAAACATTCAGCCGGGTATGGTAGTTTTGTGGTAGAGGGCTGAAAACATTGACCGAAACAGTTGGTTCCTATTCTATTTCGTGCACACATTGTGAAAAAGCTTCAACAGGTTAATATCAGAAGTGTGGACACACTTCAACATGACCAACATTATTCTTATTCTACAGTACATCTGAAATATCGAGAGACAGCTTGTTGCAGAACTTTGCTACAACTAGTTTATAGAAAAGCCTGAACAGCATAGCAAGATCATGTTAATTTCAGTTTCAGGGTTTAGGTAAAAAAAATCTTTCCGATGCATCACTACAAAATTTTCTTCAAACTTTTGCTCTGCTTAGATATACTGCAGTTGACCTGATAACAAAAACAGATCAGAAATAGAAGTTACTTGCTATGTGTATTATATAGCCACTTAAATATCAGATAAACTTTTAGTTTGCCAGCTGTGACAGGTGAGGTCCACTGCATTTGTGTGCAGTTGGTGTAAACGGAGCCAAAACACGGACCCAAGGAACGTAGCACTAATTGGAGCGCCATTCTCGGCTCAGTGCCCCCAATTTCCTGTTTATTGAGGAAAATATGACAAACACTCACAAAGCATCTATTGTTCTGATGAATGTGCTACATTTCTGTACTGTCTGAATTATCAAGCAACTAAAAGATCCATTGATCAATCTGACCTAGTAGCAACCAAGAGACGATCAAAACCAAGCTCATCATCATTAATCCATCCGGCAGGCGAACCAGTCAAGTGCGATGGTAAAAAGCTCAATCCCTTACATCCAAATCGCAGAATGATTTTCTGAGCGTCCCTCGACCTTGATCCAAACCCTCAATCAAATATATATAATATACACAATCTTTTGCTTGCAATGACACAAAATCAACATCAAGTGCTGTGCAGTGATCTCTCACTCTCTGTAAGGGTACTCTGGCTACAGCAGCAGGCGACCACTGGCCTATAATTACCATAGGGATTGTCTTTCAACACAAGTGCACCACCTGGGAGTCGAGAGTCAAAACTTTATTGCAGTATTGACCAAGCACGGACCACCTTACTGCAGCCGAGCATAAACACAGGACCAAAGCCAGGGATCGATAGACTTGCTAGGAGCAATGTGTCGCCTTGATATGCATCCACACACATGCTAGTCTTGCACAAACGGCACCCTTAAGCCCCCCTACAATTTCGGACAGAAGCCGTACATTTCGCTCTGTTTGCCAATTTTGCACTTCCGACTAAACCGTGCCTTTGCTATTGGAAACTCCTAGCAGCATAATAGGATCTGGCCTTATCTGTAAACACATGCCCAATTGAAGGACAGGCTGGAAGAATGAGATTTAGGTACGGCCTGCCCAGACAAACAAGTGTGTCCAATGCTGAGGAAACGGCCTCCTGAAGAGCTCTCTGAAGGCTGCCAACAGGCCATGGGGAGCTCAGAGTAAGGCACGCATGGAGAACAGTGTTTAAATGTGGACTGGATTAGCGTGGCCTGTGAATAACGGGTACCCCGATCGCTCGGCCATCGATCCTAATTGGAAGATATCTGTCTTAATTCTGTGATTGCCAATTAGTCTAACCTGCTTAAATTCGTGGCTAATCTGTGACTGCGATCAGAGTCAGTCGATTTTAGAGTTAAAAATATATCGGTATCAGTCTCAAATTTCCTGATCAGTGCAGCACTAATAATGAGGACATCCACAAGACCAACATAAGACAAAAATTCTCAAAGAATTTTTGAGAGAAGTCTCAAAGTGGACTATCTGGAAATTCACACATTCCTACCCTTCCTTAATACCACAGACTGCCAAACACCTGTTGCAGTTTACAAGAGGAATTTCAAAGACTTTATGTGTGGAGTTTCTTTTTTTTGCACTCAATCAACTTTAACAGCTAACACAAGCACAAACCACATTTCAACTCCATATAGCTAGTATGGACTAAATAGAGATTCCATATCAGTTTATTAGAAAAAAAAATTGTTTTGTTTTGTTTTTTGTTTTTTTCTCAGACAATATACTACAATTAAACATCAACACATTCTAACATAAGAGTGGCATGCTGACTTCATAACAGCTGCTGTAGGGATGCACAATATATTGATATGGTGTCATTTAGCAAACGTCGGCTGATAAGCAATCTTTAATTTATTAACATTGGTCCATATTGGATATTTCTCAGCAGATATTCTATATTTAAGCTTTCACTTTCATTTACCCTATTTTTACATTTAGATAACTTTTGCTATCAGCCAATAAAAGTAGCTTTTTAGTGTTTTGTTCATTTAAAAAAAAAAAATACAGTAGTAAAGAACTCTGCAGTACATATTGTGATTCAGTATGAAAAAAAAAAAAATTCACCAGATGAATTGAAGTTACACCCTCAAATTTTTATTTTTTTACTTCAAAATTGTACATTTTAAGGTGTGTCCGTCACTGGTGTGGTAGCCTTAAGGGGACATTTTTTGTACCTCTAAGTCAGGGGTAGGCAAGTTCGGTCCTAGAAAGCTGATGTCCTGCAGAGTTTAGCTCCAACCCTACTAAGCCACCAGTATAAAACTCATGGCTCCCATGCATGCAATGCAGATTATGTGTTTTGTTAACACTGTAACAAAAACCACAAACTCACATAAAATGCCACGAGTCAAACTGCCCAACCAAAGGAAACACTGATCACCATAATGAGTTTGTTTTCTGAGAGTGTATATAATGAAGCTGAGATGCTGCAAATGTGTAAATGAGCATAGTACCATGCTTCAATCCAAAACATGTAGCGCATATTTAATTAAATCTCAGCCATATGGCAATATCATTTTCATTTCAATATATCGTGCAGTCCTAAAATCTGGCATAAAATGAAAATCTTACTGGTACTGTCCAGACTTTTCATATCAGTGCATCTCTATTAAAAGGAAGATACCATATAGTCTATATAGCTGGTCTATATGAAGGGATTAAACCTGAATCTAATAGGTGTCATGTTTAAACAAGATTATAGAACAAATTAGTTTACTCTATAGATGGACCTTTGTTGAGGAGCAAATGTTACTGCTTATTATATTGACTTTTAGTGTTACCTTGTCAAGTTATTCAATCAAAATTCAATTTAGTTTCATTAAGTCAGACGAACATCATTTGTTAATACAATTTTAATATTGTTTTCATCAGAAAAAGAGTACCACTCAAAGAAATTACCTTTCTCCAAAGAGCATGGTCGATCTAACAAAAACTTCTCATCATTCAAAGCTGCTAAATATTAAACATGCTCATACACAAATACCATACTCTAAAAGCATGATCTGCTTTTTAAATGGCTCACGACACATGTTGTGGACATTGACGCATTGTCTTTAGAAGAGGTAAATATAGCAAAGGCAGCTGCCAGGGAATGCTTGTCTTTGCTAGGCGTTTGTGTATCCATGCATCCTTGACAAAGAGATAACCCACTTCATTGAGCTCCCTGGGGATGAAAACGACAGCACAATAAACAGTGGGAACCATTCATAAGTCATTTTTCACCAGTCCAAACTGCAGCAGCAGGGTAGGCAGTAAAATGAGTCATTGTGCACGAAAAACGATAGGGTTGCTCGACATGGCAAGACGCATTAAATATAAATGAAACACCACAGATGGAATAAACGAAGAGAGAGATCCAATTCAAAAAGAGAACACAAGTAATTGTCATTAATGAAGCCCACAAGCTTAATTTACAAAGCCAAACGAAAACCACTTTCATAACTGCTTTTGGTAAAATATTTTCACACGGTGGCCGCTAGTTAATAATTAAAATCCCACATACTTTGTGTAGACTAATGAAAGGGATATTTAAACATTCCTGTGACAAATGCACAGCCTTGACTTTGAACATCTATAAAACGTTACTATCCAAAATTCCTGATTGGCAGATTGTTGAGTATTTGCGGGCCTTGTAGGAAGTTCAAAGTTCTCTGCAAGTTTGTAGTGCTTTGCTGATCTGCCGTTGCCTCCAGTCAGGGTGGTTTCAAAGGCCAGGTAACGGTGCCATGCTAAGGGAGATCACAAAGAACAGAGCTTACCTTCAGAGCCTCCACCTGTTAACAAAGCCCAGGATGCTATGAATAAACATCTACACAGACTTCGAGATCAGTTACACCCCAGATCTGTCAGACTGCTGGTAACAAGGTGTGTGAGGGTCTAGGTTTTGTTACCGTCTCTGACTCATCCCAAACTCATCGTATCTGTCTAGCGTAAATCGGGACGAATGTCTGTTTTCACACAGCAGAGCAAGCTGAAATGTAACAGGTTGCATTTGTTGCTTTGTTTACAGTTGATATGTTCCTGAAAAAGATACCGACTGTTGTGGAAATACCTTTAAAAGGAAGCAAACTTTGTATGATCACAACAATTATGTTCTCTTCAATCAAGTGTAAAGGAATGGTGGTGCATTGTTGGAGGCCATGGAGAGATCTGGAAATACAGGCTATGTCCGGAAACACAATACGTACAGTTACTCCCCGAAACCCACGAACTGGAGCAGCTAGTTTTCAGCCGCAGTCATTTCTTATCAATCAGTTGAAACAGGAAAGACTGTTTTTATGTAGTCAAAGTGGATACGAACCGAGAATGACCCCCGAAACTGAACCCGTTGTCGAGAAGTAATCGTCCAAGGAAAACAGGACGTTCAATGAAAAAAAAAAACATTTTATCAAGTGGGAATTAAAACTGAATTAATTAAAGAACCACTCCACCGTCTTTATAAGTAGGGCTTATTGAACTTCTTTCCTACATTTAGATATTTGGGCAAATGCATTTTTGTCTCAGTGCATGCATTGTTTTAGTTTGCCTGGGTCGCCGCTAGGTTAGCTTAGCATAATGAATGGAATCCCATGTTGCCAGCTAGCATGTCCCGGGTAAAAGTGATAAAAACAAAAAAATCCCCACCTAATTACTTCCTGTGGCCTGCTCATACTAGTGTGTGTGTGTGATTCTGTTACAACTATATTATGGGGAAGCACAGGCAAAGCACTGCTACTTGGACGCAGATATATCATGCAACACAACTCTGCGCCCAAGTAGCAGTGCTTTGCCTGTGCTTCCCCATAATGTAGTCCCAAGTCATAGCTGCCTAGGAAAATGCCTAGTCTTTTTTGTTTTTTTGATCACTTTTACTCGGGACATGCTAGCTGGCAACATAGGATTCCATTCATTATGCTAAGCTAAGCTAGCGGCGACCCTGCCAAACTAAAACATTGCATGCACTGAGAAAAAAATGCATTTGCCCACATATCTAAATGTGGGGAAAAAGTTGAATAAGCCCTATTTTTAAAAACGGTGGAGTGTTCTTTTAAATTAAGTCCAACCAAAGTGAAATAATGACTAAATATAATAAAAGTTGGCATGAAATGGAAATATATTTTCCAAATGCATGTTATTGATCTTATTGCTGTGATAAATAAAAAATTAACCATATGCTTATTAATTGTTCAAACTATTAAACAAAATGTCGTAACGACCTCTCTGGTGGTGTATACTGGACATAAACCCCGCCGCTTTCTTACAAGAGACTGCAAGCTGCCTCCACCCAACCAAGACCTACCCTTTTTTTCCGATAATCCATTTCACTTCAATACACAATACAATATGGGAAAAATATATATATTGCTATTTCTGTTACATCCAGTATCCTAAGTGATGTCATCAGAAAAGGAAAGTTGTTTCAGGGGAAGTTACTACATTTTAATAAAATATGAAGCCAAACTTTGAACATGAATCATTTACAATAAGACTAGAAACATGCATTAAGAAAGAAAATGGGGTTCATTTTAAGGTTGTGTTGACTTTTTTCCTCAGGTAAATGAATGTCTGCACAGATGAGTTGCCTGATCGAATGACAGCCTCTTTCATTCTTACAGCTCAGCCACCACTATAATCCTCCTCTATATTAACAGGCCTCTTCAACCCCCTTCATCCTCCCTAGAAACAATGGCCCAATTTATTCAGCTTCCTGTCTTTCCCACATCACAGGACAATAAACAATGGCGAAATTAAAAAGAGAGAGAGAGCGACAGAGAGCTAAAAAGAGCACAAAAGAGAGAGAGAGATGGCAGGTCAGAAAAGATAAGTGAGAAAAGAGAAGGAAGGACAGACGAGAAGAGACAAAAGAGAAAGGACAGAGGAGAGAAGTGAAAAACAGCGAGATAGGGTCATTTATGCGCCCCGTCACCCCTCATCACAGGCCAGAGAGGTTGATGAATGAATGGAAGAGCATCCCAATAATAGAACTGACCAGAGCGGTTGGGATGATCACCGTGAAGTGGTGGCTGTGGGGGTCGTGAGGGGCATTTGAAGAGGAAAGGTCAGGGCTTTGCCTCCTGGCTGGCTTGCACTGGACTCATTTGCTTCAAGTGTCAAAACAAGAAGGGGAAAAGGTGCAAAGTATAAAACATGGCTTCCAGGAGCCAAACAAGAAGTAACTCAAACCCTAAATCAAGTGTGGCACACCAACGTTTTAATCCAAATGACTGCCGTGGAAAATCTCTGCCGACCAAATAAATTGAAGCCACTGAGAAAAGAGTGTTCACCGCTCGCTGTGTTTACAACCCTCGATCACCAATTTTGAATACAAACCTCTGCTAACAGCAGTGAGTTGAGACAATAAAGCTGGCCATATATTTGCATATCACAGAGCTGGCTGGAGCTAGGCGATAAAACGCATCCATAAATCTGGATAAACAAACCGAGGGCCTGGCACACACTGATTCAGAGAGGGAGTGCTGCAGGTACTGCGGCTAAAGGCGCATCTCCAGTCCTTTCTAGCTAATCTAATCAGTGTTAAGTGTAATGAGGCAAAGTGGTAAGCAAGCTGGCAGGTCTACATGATAGTCGTGGCGCTTCATAAATCTAGTAAGAGGAGTTCCCCTGGCGACAGTGATTGCTTTGTTGTTTTGATGTTGTTGGGGAAAAAAACTGTTGTACAATTAGCCAGACAAGCAGTATGCAGAAGTCATGTAATAAATCATAAGCAAATTTTCTAAAATGCATGCTGAAGATTTGTGGATATGCAATACAGTACGGATGGTTTTAGGGGCCGCATGCGCCTACTTGTTTTGAGGGGGCCCCTGTGGCAGTCCTGGATCACTTGGCCTAGGTACGTAGGATTTGACATGTTAATGCAGTAGTTCAATTCTCCTTTAGAATTACAGCTTCATGTTTCTACAACAATTATTTTTAGATTTAAATTATACTACTATAAATACTATGTTAATCAAAACATATGCATCATGAATCTTTTAATAATATCTGTATTCATATTAATAATAATAATAATAAATACATTAAATTACTAATATATACATCTAAATTAATAATAAAGATGATCATTAGCTGATCCCTATTACCACAACAACTAATAATAATAATAATAATCATAATAATAATACCAATATCTGTCTAAATTATGATTCATTAATTGGAATTAATATATTATTCTTAATACATTAGCAATTTAAAATAATTAACCATTTAGCTGATTATTATGATTTTTAAATAATTATGTAATTTAGCTAAATGTATTATTATAGTTGTAATAATTTAATTATTTGTAGTATTTTTTAAATAAAATGGTCATTGTGATAATAATAATACAATTAACTAAAACAACAACAATGCTATGTGCCAAGCATTTCTTAAACAAATCTCACTCAAAGCATGAATGCTGCTATGTAAAGTCAAATGAATTATACAAACAATACATTAAAATATTCATTGTCTGAACAAAAAATGTATTATCAATCTCTCTCGGTTAAATAACTAGGCCAATTATTTACCTTCCCTGGTTATTTTGTGCTATAGCATTTTTTAGTTTTGAATTGACCGTTTGAAAAAGGTCATGACAATTATGATTTAAAGATGCCCTGTGGAGTTTCTCAAAATGTTTGCCAATTTTCCGTTGCTATATTTAAAATGAATCCCTTTTCTTGGCGGCACATTCCACTGATGAAGCCTTTTTTTAAAAATAATAAAATGTTTTACGCACTGAACCTTAGGAAAAGGGAAGCTGTCAGACACCGTTCATCCGGGCCTAAGACTGTCGTAAATCGGGCACTGTCAGTTTGGTCTCATGATACAAGCAGAGGAACAGAGGTGGCCAAGGTCTGCTCCAGCTGCACGAAAAGTCTCTCCCACTGAGGCACAAGCTGCCATGCATCTGCTAGAGGGAAAAAAGGAGGCAGCTGGAGTCAGACACACTGGGCCTTTCACACTGATCAGAACACAGTGACTCCGGTCGGGATCATGTGGACCTCCATGCCATCACAAAGCTTATTTAATATCATGATTCATTTATAAGAGGATTTGATTCACAGAATGAAAAAACTAAATGAAAGACTTGACTGCCTAGTTTTACTCTGGTTTCAATTGGCTGCAGGCCAGGAATGACAAAATTTCAACAGTACCATCCTCCCGTTCCAAACTAGTTTGGCATTTGTTTGTATGCACGCAGCAACCAGCTCCCGTCCAAAAGTGCCAGATGTCCAAAACCCCTCTCATTATGTCCTTGGATCTGGGTCAGGCAGGTTGTGGCTCTCAAGGGGGGTGGCTGTCAACAACTATTTCAACTTTATCCATCATCTGGGAGGTGCTTGCAAAGCCATAAAGCGAGTGCTGAAAAAGTGTTGAATCAGTGAAAGAGCTTGGCTGTTCCCGTGACCCCCAAGGAGCTCATTTGCAGTCTTGGCGGTGCCCGTTTTCCCTCGATATTTGCGACCTGTGAGCGATGGCAGCTCATGAATCCGAGCTTAATACATATAATCGAAGGCATTTCCATTTGAGAAAGATGAGATGCTTTTTTTTATCCTGTGTGAGCGTGTCCATGTTTTTGGAATTCAGCTCAGGTTGCAAGGTCAAAGCGGGAATGTTTTCGTTTACAGATGATCTGTGTGCGTCTCCGCTACAGCTGACATTTACAACAATGTAGCATGGCTTTTTTTTATATTGTTGCAAACAAACAACACAGAAAGAACTATAAGAACCTACAAACAGAAGAGGCTTGCGCAAACGCAAGCACCTCATTTCAAAAGGTTAACATTCCTGCGTGATGACACCATGCTAGTGGTCGGACAACATTCTGTTAATATTTTGAAACACCCCCACCTCCTTCTCGATGACAAGCTGAAAGGGATTTCACAAGGAATTCTCAGAACGACACAATAGGAGTAAGTCCAAAAGGTTGAGCTAGAATTAAAGGCATTTTTAAACATTAGCTCAGACGCTTAAGGCATGTTGCTTACTGACCCCTTTCCAGGAATACCTCAGAAAAGGTCCCCTAATACACCAACAAAAACTGAAAACAAGTGGATGAAGGTGGAGGCAAGTAAGAACAAGACTCTTGGGTGCTTAATGACCCTTAGAAAACTTCACCAAAACACTTAGTTAAAGGTTTACTCAGTATGTTTCTGTTACATTTTCACTGAGTTTTCTTTGTCTCAGTATTTCTGAATTTACAGGCCACGTTAACTGTTAGTTTTTGTGATGGACAACCGCATTTACAGGTGTGAGTCTTGAAATGGCAAGTATAGCGTCTCAAACTCTATGCTACGGGGGTCAAGCCCGTATTCGCTTACCAGTAACCATAGAGACGATGACCAAAGTAATATCCATAGACAGTAAAAGAAATGGACCGAGCGATCCCATTGACGTCAACGGCGAAATAATGAAGTCAACCTAGGGGCACTCACTTCCTGATGGCTGAGCGAACTGCGCAGGCTCAGACTGAGCTTGACGACGTAGATGTGACGTGAGCCTCCTGTCTGACAGCTGTAGGTCTTCTAGTAGTTGTGGAAAGTGAAAGCTGAATCTTGTTGTTGAAATATTTTCTCCCGTTGCTTTTGGCTCACTATGGGCTTCTCCCCATTCTTCTCCCTTGACTTTATCAGACTTTATGTCTCCACGTCCCCCTGACTGTCTCATAGACAGTAAAAGATTGCCTGCGAGCGTCTCCTCCGGTCTATACGGTAATTTCTCAACTGTGCGACAGAGTCGCGTTGGTTATGACGCAATCGTTAGCCTATTTTTACAAAAACAGCTTCCGCGGGCGATAGTGTAAGATACAAGGTAACGGAGCCTTTTATGCATTGTCGTGTTTCTTTAGAAATAAACAATGGACAAATGGAGTCTTTAAACGTCTCAGATGTAAAGTTATTCACTGTCAAAGTGACTCAAAAATGAATGGGAGTCAATGGGATGCTAACAGCAGGTGATGACTTGGTTAGGGGTGCCACCCTAGGGGTGGAACGCTTTCCGAGCGCTAGATTACCCCCTTGGTAATATCAAAGTTGGCGACATCGATAAAACTGAAACGTTTTATGAATTTTTATATGACAGGTCGAGTCCAATCAGGCCGCAAGTTCATCCATCAAATCTTCATTAACCAACAACAACATTTATATCTAAGAGCATTTGAGTCGCACACAACTGTTTGGAGCAGCTCTGGTGAAGTAACTGAATCTAAATTCTTTCGATGACATAAAGCTCATCTCTGTCGCTGTAAGTTACCGAAAGGAAAAACACACGCACACATAGTAGACACACATTTGTGCAGCGTAGAGTGGCTCTCTGGAACCGTACGACATCACAGACAACGAGTTGTCCAGTCCGGTTCCGTTCACACAGCAACGTTTTCTGAGCAGTTATGAGTCTTGAAAATGGTTGTGAGTTTCATTATAGTCTGTGGTTGTCACTCCTGTCATTGACTGAACTGTGTGTGAATTAAGGACTCAAAAATTACCCAGAAAGTGCTCAAAAAGTAACAACAATAGTGCATTTAAGTCAACTTTAAAGAGGTCTGTGGTTTCGACATTGCATCATGCTGAGTCTACAGGGTCTCTGAGGAAAGGGCTGCTGTATGACACAGCCAGAGCAAACACCTGTTAACAATAAGCCATTGTAAGCTCCTTCCACCAATGGAACAATGTGTACAAATGGGCATTCTTCACATTCCCTTGTTATTTTGAATTCTCTATTCACAAAAACACATGCGCCGTTAGTCAGACAGATATACGCTGACATCAACATATTACCTAGAATTAATTTGAAGTGCTTATTTACATCTAAATACAATAGTCATTCTTCATTCCAGCTAATTAAAATAGATTGAGTTATAGTTTGTTTGGTCAACACTGGTTACCACCAGTTACTATAGTTCAATGTGCTCATCTGTAAAACCCTGTTAAATAATGTATTTCAGTTTCTGTAACTGTATCTGACTTGTCATAATATGTTTAGTGTTATCTCCTGCTGCAATCGCTCAGTCTACTATTTATTATAGAATAATTCTATAGGCTGGTAATAAAATAAATAAATTAAAAAAACTCACTTGTGGATATTGGTGCAGACACATTTACCTCCAAGCATCAAACTCATATTAATATCACAGTACCATCCATCCCTGCATCTCAGTTTATTATCTGAGAACTTGGCTTTTAAAGCTGAAAGATAGTCTCAGAAGACATGAAACTAGAAAGCTTATGCTGATAAGGGACTTGAATTGTAAGAAAAGCTAGTCCAGTGGTTATTCAACCATTTAAAGCAAAGAGTCAGGAGACTATTCAGACTCCTCTGAAAAGCACGAGGGCCCAGAGAGAGGCAACAGCTGAGGAGTACTGAGTGAAGAACAGTAAGATCTGGACAGAATGACACTACATCAAATTAAAACTGATTTCAGGGCTCTAAGAGACCTTTTGTTTGAGATGTTGACACGTTGGGCTGTCAAAATGAGGATGTGCATGTCGTGACCGGCCAGATAGTAGCAGTGATTTTTCAGAATGCTGAGGATTTGGAAGTTGTGTCAAATCCTTTATTGAGGAATAAAAGGATCATATGAAATAAACACTAAAGTAGAAATAATTACACTTGAAATGTGTACTTACTATCTATCCATCCATCCATCCATCCATCCATCCATCCATCATATAACCATTTATTTCAAGTGTAATTATTGCTACTCTTAGAAAGAAAAAAATAGTCAGAGGATTAGGGAAATGTCAAAGGAACTGCCTGGTGAGCTCACACAGCTTACACAGATCTGGGGAAGAGTAAAAATAAAACAACAAAACAAATGAATGTTAAGACTGGGCTTGCCTTGTACCTAATAGAACATCGCTGGAGAAATCTGAAAATATCTGTCCATCAACCGTCTACATCCAACCTGATAGAGCTTGAGAGGTTCTGAGGAGAAGAATGGCAGAAAAATCGCCAAATGCAGATGTGCAAAACTTGTCATATCATCATCCCCAAAAAAGACTTGAGGCTGTAAAATTTTAGGGTTTGAACACTTAAAAGTAATAAAAAATAAATAAAAATAAGGGGTCATGTGATGGTTCTAATAAAAACCTTTTTTTTGTTATTTGGTTTAATGCAATGCATTTACACGGTTTTAGATTACAAAAAATAAATTATTTTGCACATACTGTACATTATTGTTGCTCCTCTATGCCTCTCCATTCTCAAATGCGTCGATTTTTACAAACCCATCGTTTTGAAAAACGTGGTGTGCTCTGATTGGCCATGGCCAGTGATCCAGACCATTGTGATAGGCTCGAATACCTTAAGCATGTGACAGAAATGTCATGGCCCTTACCAAATTTGGAACATCAGCTCCCAAAACAAAGCAATACTGAGAGATGATAATGTCCGTCATACCCAACTTTGAGCCAGAATCTGATCGGATGATGCAGATGACCAAGCTGATCGATTAACGTTGTCAGCACGACTCGACCAGAAAGTATAAGATTGGTAATTTTGCATTTGTTATAGACGTAGGAACAGCCTGTTCTCTCCCAGGTGCTAGAAACAGTCCTCCAAAAATGAGCAGCACACAGTCGAATATTTAGTTTGTACTGTTCTAGCACAGTGTTGTAAATAAAGCTTAGGTTATCTAATTTTAGGTTAATAGGTTATCTCTTTTGTAAGCCCAAACAAAGTAGTCTGGCTTTTGCGACAGTGAAAAACAGTGTCTCCACGACATGATGGCACCAGCAGCAACAATACTACAGCAAATAAAAGTTATTACTTCTTTCCATTTGTACATTTGGGTGGTGTTATAAAACTCTGCACCCACATACTGACGTAGATTTGTGGGGGCATGTTTGAACAAAGTGCTTTAGAAAGGTGTTTTTTATTTAATATAATATAATATAATATAATATAATATAAATCATATCATATCTATATATATATATATATATATATATATATATATATATATATATATATATATATATATATATATATATATATATATATATATATAAATAAAGGTCAAAATGCGGTAGGACAAGATTTTACACCTTCAGCAATTCATAAAATAAGATCAGGTGGACAAGTAAGGTCAAGAGAGATCATTGGTCATTATTCTAATGCCATTTAAACACACTAGACACATACACAGGCCAACATTTTTTGTTGTTGAAAAAACGTCTTTGATCTATGAGACATTGTTCACATCAAAGGTTGCATTGAGTATTCTGGTTTATCATCATTTTACTTTGATGGTGTATTATTATTATATAATTATTAACAGGCAACAATGATGTGGCCTGATAACGCAGTCAAGTAAGCAATACGTGCTCTCTGTAGTGTCAGCTGAACTGGGCTGGGAACACCATTAGCATTTATCCCCTTTAAGACCATATGGATTGCTAGTGGTCTTGGTTGCTCTTCATCTGACCCTTCACCTTGGCCTCAAATCCGTTGCTAGAATGCTGACATAACAGGACAAGGCTAGCCAGATCAATAAGCTGTTAAGAGACCTAACCATCACGGCTAGCCGATAGCCCGCGCAGAGATCTTGACATCCATGAATTCTGATGAGGACATGGGGTACTAATCTTGCGGGTGTAGAGATGAGCTGTTGCAATGAGATAAGTGGAGCGTTTACTGTGCGCTGGCAAGGTTAGAAGAAAAAAAATACAATCATTCACTGTCATCTAATGCAGAAGATTGTCTCTAGGCCATCCATTTCAGATTTAGATTGAGTTTACGATAACTCGCAGACAGCCACCCCATCATGAAGCACTATTGTGATCGTTTAATGTAGAGTGAGATGTTATGTATCATTTAAAGCTCTACCAACTGCATAAACAACTGTATAACAGCATGAAGTCAGGCTAGATTAAAGTATTGGCCATTTGTTGCAAAGCCCCACCCATTTTACAACTCACCCAACCATTATACAAAACAGCCAGGATTCCAGTTGGGCCTATAAAACACTGATTTAAAGTGGATGTATAATAAACAATTACAAGCTATTTCCTACAGAAAAGTATGCTTTTATAACTTCCAAAGACAAACCTTGGCATCAGGAAGTGAGGAAGGAGTACAAGGAAAAACTTCAGGAAGAAAGAAGGAAGGAAGGAAAACAGGCAGGCAAGAATGTGGGAAGGAAGTTAAGAAGACAGAAATAAGGAAGAATGTACAGAAGACATGAATCCAGGGAAAATATCAAAGAAAAAAACGCAGCTTCACGGTGCACGTCTCTAAGACAGCACTGAGAAGCAGTCTCTCAGAGGGAACACATATATAGCGAAGAGTTGTATTTTGCAGCAAACTGTCTGCGTGCGCTTCAACAAATTAAAAGGGTCCTTGATTATGATCTCTCTTTTTTAAAGCTACACTGTGTAACTTTTTTAGTTTATTCTTAGCTAAAAACACTTAGTTCTTTCAAAAATATATGTGCTCATTAATGTATATTTACTGCTTTCAAGTAATAAAGTATTCTCGTATGTTTATAATATGCCATTGAAAATACATATGGGTGAGGGGTTCGAATGCCGGTCACCATGTTGCCCCTCCATCTTGAAAGTACATTAGCCAAAGAGGACATACCCGTAAATTCAAGCTTCGCCTTTCACGTTTTAACACTCGATGGCAGGGTGTCAAATGTGAAAAGGGGGATTGCCATGTTAATCTTGGACTAAATCGGCCACCGTAGGAGTTAAAACGAAATCAGAATTGAGAGGAACAGAAACTAATATTCACTGGATGGTCGTATACCTTTTCACCGCTAGATGGGGGAAAATATCACACAGTGTAGCTTTAACTTTAGTTAGTATTTAATGTTGCTGAGGACAAACAGCATCTGCAAAGATACAATGCTCAAAGTTTGGCTTTTGCAACGAAAAACACAGTATCTCCACGACATGAAGGCACTTTCAGAGATCATTGGTCATTTTTCTAATGCCATTTAAATACCCAGGACACACACACAGACCAAAAAAAAATGCTGAAAAAACATCTTTGATCTAGGAGACATTGTTAACATCAAAGGTTGCATTGAGTATTCTGGTTTAACGTCATTTCACTTTGATGGTGTATTATTATTCCTATTATATAAATATTAACAGGCAACAATGAACTCATCTGTTTAAATTATATTAAGCCTTAAATTTCTTCATGATTAAGAGCGTGGCCACTTGAGTGATGGGTGGATTGCCACTATGGTTGATCTAGGCGTACGTGGTTTCAGCAACTAGGCACCTCAGCTCCATCAACGCCCATCTCTTTGCCCTTTTTCAGTTATCCAGGAGTGACACGCGATGACGCGCTGCCAAGATGGTGGAGTCAGAAATGCTCTTCAGAAACCTACGGGGGACGTCACAGACACTACGTCCAAATGTTTTTACAGTCTGATTTCAACCTGCTATAAAAAAATTATATGTGGAGTATATTTTGAGATAAAACTTGACATACATACTCTGGACCCCTTTAAAATCAGCTGTTTTTAAACCGCAGTGCTTAAAACGCATGCAAACGATAAGCTGTCATGACCGCGTAGCACAGCAACGTCACATGAGCATATCCACGATAATAGTCCAACATTTTGGATTGTTTTGCCCACCCCTACCACATCCAGTTCACTTTTCAAGGTATGTTTGGGGACATTGGGACACTTGGGTAAATGCAATGATCAAAATAATCTCAAAGACTCAAAGCGCAGCCCTCCCATGCAGCTCCCCCAGTGACATTATATAGAGGAGAGGCTTAAAATACCTCCACATCCTCTAAACGTCCTCCAGGGTCAGATGTTGTTGAAGCAGACAAACACAGCAGCGGTTTGAGATTCAGTCACTCAGTGTGCTGTTAGCATGAATTAAGATTCGCATTCAAAGGGAAGGTGGGATGTTTATACAGGTGCGAGATGATTTCAACTGTGAAACTAACATGATCCGTTTAAAATAAACACGAGACACGGCAAGAAAAGCCGGCTGTAAATAAAGCCGTATGGAGCAGCACCTGTGATGAAGCTACATACGACCGGCAGGAAACATCTGTGGAGATCTGAATAATCACAAAGTGAGCAAACAAATAGCTACCGTCTACACAGCCCTCAGGACCACACAAATCCTATCAGTGTAATTACCTTTCAGCTCAAAAGGGCACTAGAGAGGAACAATCCATATTCCTGTCCTAATTTCTCATTTTCATGCAAAAGCATGCTCACACACACATTGAGTGCTCAAGAGAAGGGCAAGTTATTTGCAGGCATTAAGACTTCAAAAGGCCATCACTTCTCATTCTCTGGTGGTATGCACTACATGTCAGCACAAGAATAATAAAGACCCCTGGATCACAGAAACAGCAACAATAAGGCAACTGAGGGGGATATTATAGCACAGACCACCTCTCTGTCCTTTCAAGATATACATTTGGTTCATTATCTTTGTTACAGAGTTCGCTCTGTACACTCAGGAGACCTTATACTATTTTGATGTCTTAGGTCACCACATGCAAGCAGTGTTGCTGTATCTCTGAAAATAAAGCAATTTCTGTTTTATTACATCACTATTTATTTACTTTAATAATGGCATTGGCAATAAGTTATAAAATGGCAATTGGGAGTGAGCTATTAAAAACGTGTCTGGCATAAAAAGAAAATTTACACAAGAATAGCAGCACATTTCCATCCAAATGGTTTTTAAAGCTGTCATGAACTGGCTTTTTTTTTTTTTTTTACTGTTGTCTGAGGTCTACTAATGATGTTTGTGTGGTTTTTACATTCAAAAACATCATAACTAATAGGCTATTTTCTACACTGGTTTTGAGGCTGTCTTTTCTCGATCACAGGGCTCATAAACGTCTTTGTCAAACAAACAAAATAATTTCTCATCCACCCAAGATTGATTGGAATATTATTCCGCACGATCGGTGGATAAAAGTGTGAACACACACACACACACACACACACACACACACGCTCTCATATATGATCTTCACTATAGCCCATCTGAAAAAAACACAGCCCCGGAAAATATGTTTTACTCACATACGTTTATTCCACCATTCCTGTCAGATCCAATATAAAAGGCACAACATTGTGTCTGCAAATCCAGCACTTGAGACTTGTTTACAAATGATTCCGCTGTGAAATGAAGCAAACACACCTTCCTCACCTGAGCTGGAACTTCATTTAAAATAAATGAAGTATCACACATTCATTATGATCCAAAGGAACACGTGCTTATTTTTTCTATAGAGGCGGTGTTTCACCACTAGATGACATCAGGATTAAGCACACAATCATTTTCTGGGCCTGGTGTGTATAAAAGATTTTCTTTGAGGAAAGTTGATTCAAGGGAAAGTTGATTCATCACCCCTTTAAGCCACATGTATAGCAAAAGATTGTCTTTTTTAAAATAGCGTAAACAAATTTATAAATAAAAATAAAATAAATAATATATTTAAATAAAAACTGTCCCCACATCTCTCCAAATTTTTTTCAGTTATTTTTCTCATTTTTTTCAGAACATCCTCTTTAAGCATGCACAGGTCAGTGATGTAACACATCTGGCTTAAAGCACTGGAAATCACCTTCCCATCTCTCTAAAGTTTTGTAATGCTGTATCTCCTTATCGGCTCTACAGATGCTTTTCTACTAATCCAGATCACTTTTATTAATTCAGTAAAGCTCTTTTAAGTTCCTGTCACAACCAAGAGCGACAGGAAATCTTTATCCCCCTCACTTGTTGATGATGGGCACGAACACTATCAAACATTCTGCGTTCATCTGTCAGTTAATTATTCATGTCCATTCCCCTCACAGCATTAGCATCCTTTCATTTCCTGTAGCTGCATAAAGCGAGAAACTGCAGACGATTACTGCAAATCAGACTGAAAATATCAAAGCCCACCCTTTTTGACAATAACAGTACTTGAAAGATGAGATATCAGATCTGTGCATAGAAAAACACCTCCCAGGCTGCTTCAACAGACCTGTTCGGGCCATCAGCTACCATGTGGATTTCAGCTTGAAGGACTAAATGTAATGTTGGCATGGGTCACACTGACCACATATCTCCAGGGGGCATTAATAATTAAGTCGCATAAACAGGAAAGCATGACTGGCTGGCATGAAATAGAAGAAATGCCTCTTGGGATTGTGGATGACACTGAATGAAACCACTCTCATTCTGCAGCCTTCTACAGTGAAGACACAATATATCAGGGGGGAAAACGACATTGCTAAAAGCCACTTTTGGTGATCTCAGCCCCAACAACAGAAGCATGTGATGTCACTTCACATTTCAGCCGGGTTTCTAGCAAGTCACTCTCATTTCCATGTCGTCGCTTGTCATTAGGACTCCACAGACAGATGAACAGTGCTGGAATGGTGGAATGTTCCACCACATCACAAGCAGTGACAAGTGGCGGTGCAACAACAGCAGCCCTCTGCATACCCCCGCTGACAGGAAGGCTGATAAAGGGGCTGAGCGTGTAAGATGCTTTCTACAGGGAGAGGTTTGAGATATGCTTTAATATTCCAAGCAGATGCTCCTATCTTGGGCTCCGCCGCACCCATCCCCCAATCCATGGTCAGCTGGGGGTGTGTGAGCAGATTCGGGAATGATTCCAGAGGATGCACCAAAAATATATACTTCTCTTTGAATGGAATGAAGCACTTGACTCTGCAGGGCATTACTTAAAATGAAACTACGGCTGTAGAAGCATGAAAATGTGCCTGGTGAAATGGTAATTAAACAAATTATGTTTTACTTCATAAATGTTGCAATCAATTACTTGTTGGCAGCCTACAGGTTGACTGAAATGTTGCTATTCCAGTAGAATTCCTCGCAGTAAGGGGCCAATATCTCTTACTACTGCAAAAAATTACTTCCTAATGAGTTTAATTAGTCTTTTTTGACTTGTTTACAGGGGGAAATATCTGAAAATCTGTCAAACAATACAAGTAGCTTATATAACAATGCATAAGCTATTAAAGAAATAGTTCTTCCAAAATGACAATTCTGTCAATGTTTACTCGCCTTCATGTCTTTATTTTTGTTGTTATCTTCCAAAGTCCTAATTTGTGTGCACAGAAGAAAGACATTTTCTTTCAGCTAAATTACACAAATTTCATCTCTTTAAAACTTGAAATGCTACGCAGCATCTTCAAGTACATTTATCATTTCAAGTATTTTTACATATTTTATCTGGGAAATTGGACAAATGTACACATTAAGAATGTGACTTTTTTGCACTACGTAATAGGGATCTTTATGACAGCACAGCACAATTAATCATCTCACATTTCAAATTAACAAAACTTGTCCTGAAAAGCTAACAACTTCCTCAAATTCGGAAGAGCCACACTAGAATGTGAGTGTTGCCAACAGAAAGAGTTTTATTTGCTTCTCTGAGGCAGGTTGAAACATGCAAACAACACAATTTCAATTACACAAGGCCGACTGGTAAAAAAAAAAAAAAAAGCCGGTTTGAAGGGAGGATATAACAAGGATGGGAGAGAAAATGCATTCCGCTCCTGTCAAATCTGTGCAACAGCCACTAGAGATGATTACCGCTGAAAAACGTATTTCTTATTCTAACACTATGAAACATTGGGAAAAGGACAGAGGGTGTTTGCATTAAAAAATTGCATGAATATTGTTTGGTGACTAAGCAACGAGCCCAAGGCCCTCAGAGAGATGAACAGACTTGAACAGAATGTTAAAGCAGCTGTGGTACGGTTTTTATAGGTGCGTGTCAAGTAAAGTTATATGACCAAAGCTGCTGCTTGTGAGAGACTGCTCATAAGCTGTGAACATTTTAAAGGAAACCACATTAAAGCTTCCTCCCTGTTTCACAAAGCTGATATAACCCAGGTCTACTCCATAAACTGTAATCAACTAGTGGAGAACGCTTCGGAAAACTGCTTAAAAAAAGTTGACACACTACAGGACAAATTATTTTTTTTAAAGTATAATACTGCTAACAGTTTAAAAAATAATAATTTTGCCTACTACCTAATAAAATGAGACAGTTGATCCTTTGTCAGGACTTGGAAGAATATGTAAGAAAATTTTAATAATAAAAAAAAAAAAACAATGCCATGATAACGCTCCAACAACACGGTAGTTTCAAAACAATCACTGCTTCATAATGCCAACCGGCATCCTGACAGGAGGACTAATGCTAGTCAGCCTGTGAGTCAGTGATGATACGCTCCCTCACCCTCCCTCCGCTCACACATTAACACAATGTGTGGAAATTGCACCACTGCGGTCAATCAACAAGGCTGCACAAAGAATAGATGTATGACGGCAGTACAAAATTATGGTTATGAAATTCATAGCAGTACCAATGATTTTCAGCTCAGAGATGATAGTAAAAATGTGTTTGCTTGTTTAGGTATTTTGCATCTGTTAAAGTAAAATACTATTTGGTCCAAAAGTCAAAGGCCAGTAAATAAAGGTTATTTTCAAAGTAATAGATTTTTCTTTTTCAACACATTTTTTTCACAGTATATAAAAACCTAGCTTATTTGGTTAGAGACAAATGTTACAAATGAATAAATGCACCGTTTTAACAATTTAGACAGCACAATTCTTTGTTTGAGATACCTCTGCACTGTCAGAAAAAAAGGGTACATTGATGTCAATGGGGTGGAAAAATAAGGTACAAAACAATTAGTACCTTTAAGGTACTAATTCGCACTTGATGTACCTTTTAAGGTACTAATACGTACCATTTAGCGGTGAGTCACTTTTGTACCTTATAGGCCCCATTCAAATGACAGCATTGTACCAGCCTGAATACCCTTATCCTTGATGACTACTTTTACTAGTTAGGACTTTTTATTCTTTTTAAAAGTACTACTGCGGTACAAATTGAAAATGTATGACTATTCCAAAAAAGCATGGAAATATGGAAGCTGGACCTCTTGGAGCTTTAATTGAATTTCTCTGGTCTACAAAAAAAGTGCGGAATATTAAATATTTATTATTCACATCATGTCATAACATTTAACATTCAGTGTGCTCTCAGACTTTAGGACTCAAATGCTTGTGACCGCAGGTTGGCAGAAAAGGTGTGGGGGTGAACAACAGGAAAAACAGATGAGGATATGACAGGTTAGACTGAATACGTGGGAGGCCAAGAAGCATCACGCCTTGAAACAGATAATACTGTAAAAGATGAGCATGAGCCACAAGTCCACTGGTCAGGAAAGGATACAGCTGAAAGGGAGAAGGCTCTGTAAGTGTGCTCTCAACGGCACATGGCAAACTAGGCTGGCTAACTTTAGACCCTTCACAAATAATTTGGCCGTTTGAGAAAGGAAAAATGAATATTTTTCCTTCCTTCTGCTGTTTCCTTCCATTGTTTCCTTACTGCCTTGACCATGACTTTAGCTATGTGCTGCCATTTGAGGCAATATTACACCTTAGAAACAAATTCTTCACATAAAGGAAGTGTATGTAAGATTGTAGCCAATACTGGTACTGCAATTACCAGTAGAGACTGTAGAGCGGTGTATCCCTCTCCCTCTCCCCCCTGACTCAAGGTTGCCAGATAGGCTGCAGGATCCAGCAGGAACGTTTGTATCTGCAGCTGTGGTAAGTTGAGCAGATCAGGCAACCCGGATGAAGAAACACTACTGACTTTGTGATTGGTCGATAGGTGGAGGGTGGAGCTTCAGGCCAAAACACAACATGTCAACATCAACATCAGTTGAGGGCTGCAACAACAACTTTTAAATGACAATATCCTGGCCGGACTACTGTTGTCAGTGATATAAGTATTTGAAATTAACATGATTTCTTAACGTCTAGTGACATATCAGGGCAATTTTATGATTAATGGAAATACATTTCTTACATACAGTTTCCTTATTTATGTTATAAATGTCAGCAGCACCTCTATTGAGGTATCTAGACTGGGCTATAGGAGCCTTGTTGAGCCCATCGAAAGGATGAAGGCCCTTAAGCTTCATATCATTCATGTCGAGCACTCAGCCAGTGTTACTTGCAGCTCGAATTTAGGGCTAAATGGTCTCCTGGTAGCATCTGATCTCTTTGAGCTGGCCTCTTCTATGGACTCATCAAAGATTGAGATGGTATGAATTAAACATAAACTGAGGGACACAGAGAAAACACTCAGCCACACACACACATACAAAGGGCTTCTGAGGAAAGAACATTTAAGGAACTCAGTTTCTCTTCCTTTATAAGTAAATTTAAAATTAGAGATACACAGACATTAAAATGTTATATCCAATATAATTTTTTTTAATTCTATACTACTTTTAGCTAAACAAATAATAAAAGTACCAACTAAGACAAGTGACTTTAAACATTACAACATGTTTTGTGTGTATAGTTAAATTAAAGTTTAGGCAAACTTAATTTATACCATCAATATGGTAATGGAACATCAAATATGGTAAAGCCAGAAAGACACACATTTTTTTAACTTATTTGAGTTAGTATTTCAAACTTAATGCAAATTGTCAGGGACAGACAACAAGTATGCATCATTCATGATTCGGTTTAGCTGGAAACAGAATTATGTTAATGTTATTGATAGTAATAATTAAAAATAATAAAAAAAATTTTTTTAAAAACCTTACCGTTTAACTCTATTATTTGTTTAAAGTATCATGAGAGTATCTTATTGTGATATCAGTATTGTGTATTGAAATTAATCACGAGTGCATTGTTGCGTTTTATATTTTCTCTGTTAAAACAACCTTTTTTTCATCCCCGATTAAGATGCATAGATATCTATAAGCAAGCAATTCACAATTGGTTTTGCATTCAACATTTTTTTTTTAGAGATCTGCTTGACCAGCCTTACATACTGCAGCAAAGCTGAACATTTCTAATAAAATACAAGCTGGTGTTCAGTCCTCTGCTGAGTCACAAGCCAGACAGCACACCACCGATTTAAGATAGTAATTGAATCAATTAGACTTGGACTCGGTTCAAAGCTGCAGGCTTTGGCAGGTTTAACAAACTCACACTACGTTCAAATAATCAGTAAGAGACATCTGATTCTAACCTGTTCACTAATGCCAATTTACACTGATTAAGCAGCACGAGGAGAACTACATTTTTTATATTAGGTAATCCAATCTACTTCATTTGCAAGCCCAAAATAAACAGAGGTAGAGAGTGCCCATAGCAACATAAAGCTCTATGATTAAAATCATCTCCAAAAGAGCATTATAATGGCATAAAGGAGTCAAATAGTGATCCTTTAGGCAGGCTAA
Organism: Pseudorasbora parva; assembly: GCF_024679245.1. Classification (NCBI taxonomy): domain Eukaryota; kingdom Metazoa; phylum Chordata; class Actinopteri; order Cypriniformes; family Gobionidae; genus Pseudorasbora; species Pseudorasbora parva. Next base: position 20,682,647 of record NC_090177.1, on the reverse strand, counting down.
CACACTAAATGAGGTGGACAGCGGGTGAAGGGGGGAAGCTGGGAAATCAGACGGCATCTGTGCTGCAGGAAAAGAGGATTACACGAACCAAGTTCAAAGCTTTAAATGTTTAAAGAGTTTACACAATTTCTAGTTGAATGGCTGAGATACCCATAGCATCCATGGATCCGCTCTTGGTGACGTGAAGTCGCACAGATGCATACTGAAGGGTCATGCAATAAAAGAGAGTACTCATTCCCGCTTAACTTCATTTCTATATGATTTGGGGGTCTTATTCATGAAATGGCCTATTTTAAAGGGTTAGTTCAGCCAAAAATGAAAATTATTCTATAATTTGCTCAACCTTAAGCTGTGTGTATATGACTTTCTGCTTTTAGACAGAGTTATATTAAAAATTGAGTTTTTTAAAGAAAAATATAAATTTTTATAACTTTATAAAATATAATAATTGGCTTCCGTAAATGGTCATACTCAAGTCAAGTTTTGGCCGAAGAGTGAACTATGATCAGACGTGTCATACGTGTCATGTAGGATGTAGGAGTCGCGTAAGCTTAGCCTCTCGTGGTTCAAACAAATAGAGCTGGGTAATAAACTCAAGCACCTCGGACATTTCTATTTTAAAATTCTCGTTTTAGACTTAAGGCCCTGTCACAAATGGCATACTTCATTTGTACTTATGGTCTTGTAGACTAACAATGGCTGCCACTTGCAACATCATGTCTATTAAAAATAATTAAATTCTGTCATTAATTACTCACCCTCATATCGTTCAACACCTGTAAGACCTCCGTTCATCTTCGGAACACAAATTAAGATATTTTTGTTGAAATCCGATGACTCAGAAAGGCCTTCATTGACACCAATGTCATTTCCTCTCTCAAGACCCATAAAAAGCACTAGAGACGTTGTTAAAAGTCCATCTTTATGAAGCAACGAGAATAGTTTGTGCGCAAAACCCCCCGAAATAACGACTTAGTGTAACTGTAAATAACAACTATAAACTTATATAGGTCTTACGGGTGTCAAACGACATGAGGGTAAGTAATTAACTAACCCTTTAAGTCTGCAAGACCATAAAAACTAGCCCCCCTTTGGGGTAAATATGCACTCTTGATGCACACGTATGCCGAGCCCGAACTGAATCATGAAATTGTGGACTTGTTGGAAGACAGCAGAAGTTTAGTGTGCCATTTGGGATAGGGCCTAATTTTTGACCGGTGTTTTGTTTTGCTCTATCCTCTGCGCTTCCGCATTCGTCAATACGTTGGCTCAGTGTTCACTCTCTTTGGCTAAAAGACGCATATACGGCCGTTATCGAAAGTCAGTTTATTATACTTTATAAAGTTGTAAATATGGACAATTTTCTTAGAACATTTTTTGGGGCAGGTCTTGATTTTGTCCTTGATGTTTGGACTTCATTGGGAATTGATTGGATCAATTTTGCTGGAGTTTGCAATTGCGGTGTGATCTCAAGTGAGTGATAGGTCGTAAATACCAGTAAACGCCATCAGAGGAAAAGAAATGTCGCTGTAAGAGGGAGGGGGAGTTATTTTGATTAAAGATCATGAGGGCACATGAATTTAAAAATAACGTGCATGGATAAAACATAAATCATACATAATAAATACAGCAATTCTAAAAAAAAATAAAAAATAAGAATAGTCCTGAAATAGACATAAGATCTGACAAGGATTTAAACTACATTGTAACTGAAATGCTTATGATGACTAAACAGACAAGATTCTGAGTTAGGATGTTTCTGTAATATGATCCACAAACGGGTCTTGTTACACAATTATTCAAAGCTACTCAAGATTCCTGCGTTATCTGGTAACCATGGTAATTCTGTTAGAATCATGTCTGTATTTTACAGCCTCTGTTCCTCACCTGTCCTAAAGGCTCAGGTCTTGGCTGCCTTTCGTAAATCCTCATTATTTCTCCCCAGCAAACACAAGATTAAGAGTCCAACACCTGCAAATACTTGTAACCTGGCTTTAGCCGCTTAAATAAACCTTGGGTGTCTTGATGGAAAGTAAAAGTATCTACCAGCAACACGATTAATGAAATCATTGTGGTTACCCACAAACAGAATTGCATCTATTAGTATCAAAACTTCCTCATGATGGATAGTCTCAATTTCCTCCTGTTGTGGTAACTGTGATAAATGGCTTCCGTTAAAATCCACTTTTTCCTTGAGAGTCCCATTTAATCAAAATGCCAACTATGTAATTATAAGCAAATGCTAGTTATAGAATACGAAGATAATATTGGCTCTCAAAACCCAGAGAGCTGCATAAATAACAGTAATTATTTATTCCACCTGCAATGTTCCTAATTCTGTGTTAGCATGTTCCATATTTCACACTGAGCTATTAGTTATCGTTCTTATTTGCACATTTATCATGTCAATTGGACAATAACCGCTTATCAATACGTATGAATTTCGCCATTCATATCTTCTCGGGTTGCATGTTGTCTTCTAGTCACAGCGTTTTGAACCATATAGCCTACAGATTGCTTCTCATTATGCACTAAAATAATAGTGTTGATGTTATAAATATCATCAGTTACGAAACTTTCAAAAGTAAAGAAGCTCTACAGAATCAAAAGACTTCTGAAACTACAAACAGCGCGTGAAAGTTTCTGAGACTGTACAAAGTCTATGAATATTTAATCAGGTAGGCACTGAGGCCGTTCGTGATTGGTTGTCTGTTGCTAAACAACACATTGTAACATACGAGCACAAGCAGTGCTTTCAAAATTACAAATAAACCTTAAAACGACCTTTTATCGGGGTTTTAAAAAACCGCCAGTGCGAACTGTAGTGACAAACTGTCTAGTCACTTACTCGGTTTCAGAAATTGGGTTAACAAACTAACCTGGCTTTACGGTCTTCAGACGGAGGGGTTCGCGAAAGTGGCGGATGACTGCGAGGGTGTCTCGGTTTGTCAGTCCGCTGACAGGCGTGCCGTTCACCTCCAGAAGCACATCTCCGGGACCAGGTAGCCTGCCGACATGGCACACTAACGCGTCCGACAACACCTGTCCGAGGTGCGGGAACTCTCCGTGCTCGGCTCCCCCGAGTATCTCCAGTACGGCGCTGAGCTCCCCGGCGTTACCCCACGAAACTGCGCACTCCTGCACTTTACTGGACCAATGTTTCTTCTTTTTCAGCGTCTTGGACATGATTAATCCCTTTCGTAAACTAGTCTCTTAAAAACAGGTTATTTCCTTATGCAAACGCGTCTAGAGCGCAGTAAAGCACAGCGGCTTCATTTCCATGCCTTGGTGAAAAAGGTTTCAAAACTTCAGAGTCGGCATCGCCCGGTTCTTAAAATATATTCCCTGAATGGTTCAGTCAAAATTCACGTAAATTCATCTGAATTGAGGCAGGAGCTCAAGCGAATGTAAAAGGGCTCTTTATTGCCTCAGAATCTATGCTAGTCTTCACTGCTCACCAAGTGTCGCCAAATATCGTCTTCACGATCCAAACAAGCGCTTTCTAGGGGTAAAAGAAGCGGAAATAGCAATAAACTACCACCCGAAGCAGGACAGCCTTTATTCAGGCACATACAAAAGAATACAGCCTCGATTCGTTTGGTAATACCGGCTCATGAATGAAACGCCGTAGAAAAACACTCACATCCGTGTGTAATCCCTCGCGATGTAGGGCGACTGTTCTTAACTTGGGTTTCGCGCACCTGTTCCAATGACATCAGCTACCGGCGCGTTCACGGGAAACGACGATAAACAATACCTGGATCGGGAATACACGACTAACTAGGTCCACTGTCCGACGACCTTTGGTTCATGTAGAAACGCCCTCTTGTGAGGGTTGTTGTTGTCTGTGTCGAGCTGTCATCACCCGTCGGTGATAAATTGTAGGCGCAGTTTTCAACTTTGTAGGTTTTCACCTTGTTACTTGCGCCAAACGAGAGCAGCGACTGTCAGTGGCGCACACCGACACCAATGCAGAGTGGACGAGAGCGGGACAGCCAATGAGAGCGAGAGGGCGGGATTTCCCATACTATTTCACAATCCCAAACTTATAAAGCCTGTTTGACACACTTCTAGGACTGAAAGATGTCGACTCTGGTGAGGAATACTTGCTGTCTTGAAATTGCCTAATGAAATATATTTTGAAGATAGTAAACCAAGGGATTTTCTTAATAATGATAAAACAACAATTTATTTGCATAGCACATTTACAATAAAAGAAAACAATAAAAGACCCACATAGCCTACTTCAAATGTTTATCATGTGGTGGTTTAAAATATTAAAATTAAAGATGAAACCCACGTTAGAACAAGAACAAGATCATGCATTAAAAAAGATTAAGCATAATGTTTTTACAGATTTCAATTAATATTAAAATTCCATCAAATTGAATCAAATAATCCTTATTTAAATTGAATTAATGAGAGATGTCATAGAACTTGAATTATGTTTAATCTATCTATTTAAATCTAGCCCACATACTCCCTTCCACTTAAAGGCCCATACAGGTGTTCAGTGAAACCCTGTTTGAAAACCATGGATGTAAATAAAATAAATTATCAACTTCATACATAAAAGATATATTGTTCTGTTATTATGGATCATGCTGAACAGCTGTGCATATAAACCTTGTAATTTACACACGTTACAAACATTTTTGAACACAGACATGATTTTTGTATTGTTGTTTTACAATATCAACATGTCATTTCTTTCTTGCATTAATGGAAGTTTTCGAAGATAATACAGTTAAAACATTCTTATCAGGGGTTAAAAATCAAAGCATGCTTGATGTTGTATTACAGTGCCACCTTCTGTTGTAGTACAGAGTTGCATCCTTACAAACAATGTGCATTTACTTTTTAGGTACAGATAATACAGAGAATCCCAGAGTCAATAATTATCTGAAAGGTACATTTATTCTATCACTTGTCGGTGATATCTTTTGCAAAGGTATTCATACATTTTTTTTAACCATTTCAGTTGTATCTGACTCTTGGTGATTCTATGAGCCATCTCTTGGAACCTGTAGGAACACATGCAGACCAAGGGAGAACATGTGATCTCTAAACAGAAAAGCCTCCTGGCTTCCCTTACAAAAAAGAAGCTCAAGCGTCTTATTGGTATACTTCTTTTAAAATAAGAAAGTATACTTTCAGTTTTTTAACATTCTTTTCAGAAATACACTTAAAATTGCACTTACATATACTTGATTTTATATATATATATATATATATATATATATATATATATTTATTTATTTTTTTATTTTTTATTTTTTACAATATATGGTACAATATATAAGTTTATTCCTCTAATTCCATTCAAAAAGTGAAACTTGTATATTATATTCATTCATTACACACAGACTGATATATTTCAAATGTTTATTTCTTTTCATTTTGATGATTATAACAACTAAGGAAAATCCCACATTCAGTTTCTCAGAAAATTTGAATATTGTAAAAAGGTTCAATTTTGAAGAAACCTGGTGCCACACTCTTATCAGCTAATTAACTCAAAACACTTGCAAAGGCCTTTAAATGGTCTCTCAGTCTAGTTCTGTAGGCTACACAATCATGGGGAAGACTGCTTACTTGATAGTTTTCCAAATAACGACCATTGACACCTTGCACAAGGAGGGCAAGACACAAAAGGTCATTGCAAAATAGCCTGGCTGTTCAAAAGAGCACATTAATAGAGTGGCAAAGGGACGGAAAAGTTACTGGGATTTCCACGCACAACCATTTCTAGGGTTTACAAAGAATGGTGTGAAAAGGAAAAAACATCCAGTATGCGGCAGTTCTGTGGGCGAAAATGCCTTGTTGATGCTAAAGGTCAGAGGAGAATGGGCCGAATGATTCAAGCTGATAAAAGAGCAACTTTGACTGAAATAACCACTCATTACAACTGAGGTATGCAGCAAAGCATTTGTTATGCAGCAAAGCATTTTGGTCTGATGAGTCTCGATTTCTGTTGAGACATTCAGTTAGAGTCAGAAATTGGCATAAACAGAATGAGAACATGGATCCATCATCCCTTGTTACCACTGTGCAGGCTGGTGGCGGTGGTGTAATGGTGTGGGGGATGTTATCTTGGCACACTTTAGGCCCCTAAGTGCCAATTGGGCATCGTTTAAATGCCACAGCCACCTGAGAATTGTTTTTTGATTATGTCAATCCCTTTATGACCACCATTTACCCATCCTCGGATGGCTACTTCCAGCAGGATAATGCACCATGTCACAAAGCTCAAATCATTTCAAATTGGTTTCTTGAACATGACAATGAGTTCACTGTACTAAAATGGCCCCCACAGTTACCAGATCTCAACCCAATAGAGCATCTTTCGGGATGTGGTGGAACGGGAGCTTCGTGCCCTGGATGTGCATCCCACAAATCTCCATCAACTGCAAGATGCTATCCTATCAATATGGGCCAACATTTCTAAAGAATGCTTTCAGCACCTTGTTGAATCAATGCCACGTAGAATTAAGGCAGTTCTGAAGGCGAAAGGGGGTCTAACACAGTATTAGTATGGTGTTCCTAATAATCCTTTAGGCGAGTGTATAAAAACAAGCCTAGGCATGCAGACTACTTCTACAATCATTTGTGAAAGAATGGGTCACTCTCAGGAGCTCAGTGAATTCAAGCATGGTACTGTGATAGGTTGCAACCTGTGCAATGACAACAGACCAGGCAAATTAAGGTATATGAATATCTAAATATTTAACTGCCTGTTTTTAACAATGTGGATGCTTTTAATAATTAATGTTTTAAAATAATGTTATAATAGCAACAGTATGATACTTAACACCTATATGATTTAATCAATTGCAAAAATGTCTTAAATATATATATAATTTATGTAATTATTGAATAATATCCCCACAAAATACAATAAATATTATTGACGTGCATCCCACGTCATTTTACCCTAATTCAAGAGAGAGAGATGAGTGTAAATAATTAAGTTCAGAAAACACTGCACTCCAAAAGCTTCTATACTTAAGTTAATCATTAATGTGGAGGGCAGACACCTTCACGGTCATTGCTCTGAAAGTCAAAATCAGACTTTATGCTAACAGAAAGGCAAACAAAAACGGCTACCAAAAGCAGTCACAAACCTCTTTTACTCCAGTAAGGTAAGGACAATATGCACACAATTTATGTTGAGATATTTATTTCTTGCGATTCATCTCTAATAACAGATGTTCTTTCTATTCTAATAAATAGAGGCTTTTATCAAGCCTGTTTTGGAAATGTTAAAGAGATCCTCTTATGGCTGTACAGGCCCAATGCAACAGCTCCTCTTGCTCTAAACCAGTCGGTTGTACGTAAGAATCCACCTTTCTTTCAGTACTTACAATTGAGTCGAACATACTTTAAATGGTTTTACATTTGTTTTCAGATATAGTGATGAAATATTTAGCATATGTATTTTACCTTACGTTTGTATGACTGGGCAGATGAGGAAGGATCAGGTTCATCTGCGGTCATCATTATCCCAAGCTTGCTGGCTCTCAGCACCCTGATTGTTGTGTCTCAGATAATATGGAGCTTTGTTACCAAAAAATCATCCGCTCAGGTTATCACCGGCTCATCATCAAATGTAAATGGTACGTGAAAGAGGAAGCACTTTGAACCCAAATGTCATATGCAGAAAGTTTGTTTTCAATTGTATTGCCTGATTCTTTTTTGAGGGCAAATCATGAGAAATAGTATCTGCTAAATCAACCATCTTTCAGAAGGGGAGCCCGTACCCTTGGATGTCGGTGTCGGGACCCTGCGGCCTGCACAGGAAGCTCTAGGTCTATGGGAAATACCTGCTCAGTGCTGCCTAGTGGGGATTGAGCCGCTTCAGATGGGACATTATGGGCCAATCTGCATGGGTCATCTAAAACAAGTCAGCACATCCATTGCTGTAGTGATTAAGACTCTTAAAGGTACAGAACACAAATAAATCATTCTGAAATGCTTCTTTGTTGTTGACTATAGCTCTGCTCCACCATGCTGTTTATTTACATTAGACAAAATAAAAGTAGGATTTATGATTGTAGTCACACTGAAAGACTGCAAATGTTGGATATATGTTGTTGTTTCAGACAGGTCAAATCAATCGGAGGCTACGGAATTTGTGGATTTTGTCCTCTTTCATGCAGCAGTGAGCAAACACGAGAACATAGTGAAGATGTTACACTGCCAGACACGCCGGACACCCATGTACCTGGTTTTGGAGGCAATCTTTCCAGGGAACCTCCTACATTTCCTCTGGAGTCTTCGAGAAGTAAAAACACCTACGTTGACAAACAATATTCATGGGTTAAGTCACATCACTCATTTTTCTTCTCAACTTAACTCTTTCTAAACAGGACAGATGTGGCGCAGGTGACAACATCCAATTGTTTTCTGAGAGCTCTGTTTATCTAGTAGCTAAACAGGTAGCAGCAGGTCTGGTGAGTCGTTTATGTCTTTATACTCATACTTAATAGAACATAAATCAACTGAAATATGTATATTCAATTATTTATTTTTACTTAGGACTACTTACACTCCTACCACAGAATTATTCATGGAGATGTTGCAGCCCGGAACATGTTGATCGGTTCAGGGTTCTCTGTCAAAGTATCCGGATTGGATTGGGCTTTTAAGAGCCGCCAGATGAGGATGGTGGACAAGGAACAAGAAGTGAATGTGCCGGTAAAATGGCAGGCACCAGAACGGATAATGAGGCTTCCCCTAACAGACAGGAGCGATGTGTGAGTCGATAAGGACATTTTGAAAACTTCAAAAATACTGCACTTTGACCAATGTGCTTGATTTCTAATTTGTGCTGTCATACTCCTTCAGATGGTCTTTTGGAATCATGATTTATGAGATGATAACCCTAGGTAATATTAATACACCAGTTGCTACTTCCAATTAAAAATAATATGAAGCAACTAAAACATGTCTTATGCATACATTATATTATAATTATTAGCATGTCTTATACATATAATTAGGCCTACTGCTGTTATATTTACCTCCCTTCTCATTTGAAAGGGTCTCCTCCCTATCCTGACCTGGATCCATCTGAAGTGCTCCCCAACACTTTAGTCCATTACCGGATGAAAAGACCAGAAAACTGTGGAGCCCCATTGTAAGCCTTTGTATTTGTCCTATTACTTTTATTTTTTATATATAACAAATTGGCCATGTAAATAGTTGTTCTGCTCCTCTGAGCTGTATGCGTTTAATACATTCTGAAAATCTTGTTTAAATGACATATACATTTATATTATCTTGCAGATATGACTTAATAAAGTACTGCTGCATGTGGAACTTCAAGGACCGGCCTGTGTATTCTGCCATCATTCGGCTTCTAGACTCATACAAGTACCTCGCTGACACAAACCCGCTTCGCTCTGAACAACAAATGGACATATGTGAATACAGGAGGAAAGCAGGACTGCCTCAATGAGATCTACACAGTCACATGATTTCCAATTGCTCATTTCTGCAGGGCGTAAAAAATGCACAATAGATTCAGTTCCATCCAGTAGTCTGGTCTAGCCATGTCATGACGAGCAGAATTCACTAGATGTCGCCATATTTCACGGAATTGTCAAAGATAAACAGGAATGACGCAAACGTTTCTATATATAGATATACACACACACACACATACAGGTCCTTCTCAAAAAAATTGCATATGTGATAAAAGTTCATTATTTTCCATAATGTAATTATAAAAAAATAACTCATATATTTTAGATTCATTTCACACCAACTGAAAAATTTCAGGTCTTTCATTGGTTTAATACTGATGATTTTGGTATACAGCTCATAAAAACCCAAAAATCTCAAAAAATTAGCATATTTCATCCGACCAATAAAAGAAAAGTCTTTTTAATTCTACAAAACAAAAAAACAAACAAAAAAAAACCTTCAAATAATTATGTTCAGTTATGCACTCAATACTTGGTCGGGAATCCTTTTGCAGAAATGACTGCTTCAATGCGGCGTGGCATGGAGGTGATCAGCCTGTGGCACTGCTGAGGTGTTATGGAGGCCCAGGATGCTTCGATAGCGGCCTTAAGCTCATCCAGAGTGTTGGGTCTTGCGTCTCTCAACTTTCTCTTCACAATATCCCACAGGTTCTCTATGGGGTTCAGGTCAGGAGAGTTGGCAGGCCAATTGAGCACAGTAATACCATGGTCAGTAAACCATTTACCAGTGGTTTTGGCACTGTGAGCAGGTGCCAGGTCGTGCTGAAAAACGAAATCTTCATCTCCATAAAGCTTTTCAGCTGATGGAAGCATGAAGTACTCCAAAATCTCCTGATAGCTAGCTGCATTGACCCTGCCATTGATAAAACACAGTGGACCAACACCAGCAGCTGACATGGCACCCCAGACCATCACTGACTGTGGGTACTTGACACTGGACTTCAGGCATTTTGGCATTTCCTTCTCCCCAGTCTTCCTCCAGACTCTGGCACCTTATTTTCAGAATGACATGCAAAATTTGCTATTATCCGAAAAAAGTACTTTGGACCACTGAGCAACAGTCCAGTGCTGCTTCTCTGTAGCCCAAAAGTGGCTTGACCTGGGGAATGCGGCACCTGTAGCCCATTTCCTGCACACACCTGTGCACGGTGTGCCTTGATACAGCACTCTGGGAACAGCCTATTCATTCAGAAATTTCTTTCTGTGTCTTACCCTCTCTTGTGGGTGTCAATGATGGCCTTCTGGACAGCAGTCAGGTCGGCAGTCTTACCCATGATCGCGGTTTTGAGTAATGAACCAGGCTGGGAGTTTTTAAAAGCCTCAGGAATCTTTTGCAGGTGTTTAGAGTTAATTAGTTGATTCAGATGATTAGGTTAATAGCTCGTTTAGAGAACCTTTTCATGATATGCTCATTTTTTGAGATTTTTGGAATTTTGGGTTTTCATGAGCTGTATGCCAAAATCATCAGTATTAAAACAATATAAGACCTGAAATATTTCAGTTGTTGTACAATGAATCTAAAATATATGAAAGTTAAATTTTTATCATTACATTATGGAAAATAATGAACTTTTATCACATATGCTAATTTTTTTAGATGGACCTATATATATATATATATATATATATATATATATATATATATTTCTACTATGTAAAAGCAAAAAGTATAATCTTTTTCATTTTAATTTCTTTTTTTGATTAAAGTAGTGGCTAATGAAATGTTATTTATTTATCTAATATGACGTCACGACCGTTTTACTGTTATATAAAAAGAAAGCCTATCTATAAAAGCTTTTTCTTTTGTACTTGTATTACAACCATTTTCATGTTACTCCCTGGCTTACAGACGTTTGAATAAAACACTTTGAATCTGCTAAATTGATACATGTAAATGTTTTGACAATTCAAGTGAAATTTTAAATCAACTAAGTAAAACTTCCTTTTTGACTGTCACAGGATATATCAATTTGACTGACAACATTTAGTTACTGCTTTTTGCTATTGCACAGCATTAAAAGTACTGCAGTATTTTGATGGAAACAGATACCATGGTAAAAAAGTGTACCAGCCAAATCCATTAAGGTTTGACCTTTAAAAACCACTAAGACATTTTCCACAACTAAATTTTAATAAAAAGTAACCACAAGTGGTGCACAGAACACAAAATAATGCCTCAATACTGTTATGTTGCAGGGTACCAATCTCCCATCGAACCGTGAACAGTACATAGCAAATCCAATGGAAGATCACTTGCTAAACAAGTAATTACTGAGTCAGGAAACAGGACCCCTTAAAACAGAGGCCAACTGATACAGATAAACTCGTTTATCAAAATTAACCCAACTGCCACATTCTTCATATATGAGGCATTTGTTTTGATAGGCCTAGCTAATATTATATGGGACATAAAGTGTTGATCAAAGTCACACATGAACCAGGCACCAGGTAAACTACATGAGCCACTACATTATTCACACTGTAGTGTTTTTACATGAAATTACATAGATCATATGCATAAAATTCCCTTATGGTATTTATTTTTTTTAAAAGGGCAATGTAATCATAATAAAGAAAGCGGAAATTAAGATTATGATTGAGTTGAGTTATCTTTTTCGGATTAGTCTCAACAATACCCAAAAAAAAAAATCAAAAAAAAAAAAAAAAACAATTCTACAAGTATCAATTCCACAGCAAATTTGACAATCTCTACTCTGCTTCTTGCCTTTTTAGATTAAATTCAGTCAGGCTGAACAGTGCAAAAAACACCACACATAGTGTATCATCAGAGACCATCTACTGTGTCAAACATGACCTTCAAACACATGAAAATATGTGTGAAGCAGAGGCAAAGAGCATTTATCATCCTTAGCGATGAAACAACAGCAGCAAATCAAAATGTCCGTACTTTAGGCCTCCTACTGTAGATCATGATTTCATGAAGCTCATCACCTCAAAGAAAAAAAAAAAGATTTTTCAGATTTTCTAAATTGGGTTGATTTTTCTTTGCAGAAGCCCAAGGGGATTCTCTGTGGAGGGATCCTCATAGGCCATTACCCCTTTACACTTTACAGCTCCAAAGGGTTGTTGGAAACAGTATGTAGGAAACCGACCATAACAAGTAGTAGACACAAGCAGGAGGGAAGGAGGAGCAAAACACCATAGCAATTCCTAAACAGAGAAAAAAAAGTTGAAAGCAATTATTTGGTGAAAATTTGTAAATGTTTAATTGTACATGCTAATTTCCCTATTGTTTATTCTGAACACGCACCTAAAATGAATCTTTAGAGGGATAGTTCACCCAAAAATGAAAATTTGCCCATGATTTACTCACCCTCAAGTCATTCTAGCTGTATCCGGTTGTTAAAGGGATAGTTCACTTTGAAATTAAAAGTTGATATGTTTTAGCTTACCTCATGGGCATCCGAAGTGTAGGAGTATTTGTTTCCCCAGTAGTTTCAATTTTGATCAGTTTAGGTCAAACCGTTCTTGTCTGTGCCTCACATAATGCAGGTCTTTGGTCACCACCTCAAAGAGCATTTTCCCCTGATGATTTTACAAAGCAAGGAGTGGATTGCATAGTACTGACATACCTACCTATAATCGTTGGAATAATAATAAAAAATACAACACATTACTCACTCTATTGACAGCGTGCCATTGGGTCCCTCTGGCCTTGGACGTCACCTCCAGTTTATACCTGACAAACTAAACACAACGTGCAAAACGCTGTGACTCAACAGCGGAGAAAACTCAGGATCTTCAGTCAGGCAGGTGTGTGATGCGATACTGTCAATGTCCTCGTCGTCTTGTAGTTGTGGCATTCCTATGTTCCATTCGTGACAACATATGCTCTCCACTTCTGTTGGCATCTCACAACACTTGCTACAAGAACACCACCAATTTTGGAGATCTCTGTCTCTCTGAGGCTTGAAGACGTGCTGATGCAGCGGATGCTTCCTCCATCGCTCTGAGTTCTTGATCAGTGTATTCTGGTTCAAATAAATATGGTTGTGAAAAAAATTCAACGTTGTCTGTTAATATATCGAAATCTTCTTCCATTGCGATGTCCTGTACGTCTAAATATGTTTAGATCTTCACAGGGACACTTCCCAAATTTCTGTGTAAACAATGAGAGACGATCATACACACACGAGAGATCCACTTCCAGCGTTTTCCGCGCTTGCGCAGACTAAAGCCGATGGGGGATTGTTTAATTTGGACTTGTCTGTGTATGCTCTTTGAGGTGGGGACCATAGACCTGCATTATGTGAGGCACAGACAAGAACAGTTTGACCTAAAATGATCAAAATTGAAACTACTGGGGAAACAAATACTCCTACATCTCAGATGCCCATGAGGTAAGCTAAAACATATCAAAATTTAATTTCAAAGTGAACTATCCCTTTAAGGCTGATGTCAAGCGGCAGTGCTTCCGGGTCCAAACGCTCTATCTTATACCACAAGAAAAACAACAAACGGTGCTAATATACACACACAATGTGGTGTAATGCTACAAAAAAGTTATAATTATAACTTTTTCTCCATACCAAAATTCCAGATGGCCAGACAGAGAATATCAGAGACAGAGATTGTTAAAATATTAATGTCTGTAACGCTGTGACCATAGAGACTGTTGTGTAGACTATAAGTATTTAAAATGTTTTAACTTTTTAAAATGTTTAATATGAAAAAATAGCGCACATAAACGGGTGTCGATGGCATTCTTAAGTGAAACGAGTTGAGGCTTGGACCCAGAAACGGTGTTCCTTACGTCACGACTTAACAAGCGGATATGACATTTTCTTTCAGATGAATACAATTGAGTTACACTGAAAAATGTCCTGGCTCTTCCAGGCTTTATATAATGGCAGCGAATGGCTGTTTCTGTTTTTAAGTCCATAAAAGTGCATCTAACCATCATAAAAGTACTCCACACGGCTCCTGGGGGTTAATAAAGGCCTTCTGAAGCGAAGCGATGCGTTCGTAGGACGCTCCGTTGAGAATATGGTACTTCTCGTGAGAACCAAATTTTGTTCCACGTTTATCACCGATGCTATGCCTGCATTCTACATCATACTCTGGAACACCAGTCTCTCATGAACGTGCAAATAACAGTTAGTGGAAGTTAGAGATTACAGTTTGTTAAGTTTTAAATATGGATATTTTTGGATACAAACGCGTCGCTTCAGAAGGACTTTGTTAATCTCCAGGGCCATGTGGAGCACTTTTATGATGGACAGATGCACTTTTATGGACTTCGAAACAGAAACAGCCATTGACTGCCATTATAAAGCTCAGAAGAGCCAGGACATTTTTTTATATAACTCTGATTGTATTTGTCTGAAAGAAAAATGTCATATACCCCTAGGATGACTTGAGGGTGAGTAAATCATGGGCTCATTTTCATTTTTGGGTGAAATAACCCTCTAAAATCAGCAATAATTAAGTAATATTTAGCTTTTATCGTAAGCAAATCTCAAAATGAATATACATTATATTATACTGACAAAGTAGTGTAGAACTTTAATTTATTAATTTGCCATTTATTGGTTATTGGCTTTACCTCCGATGTAGACCCCCTTCTTCCAGGCCTGAGACTCCAGTACTCTGTCATGTGGGTAGAAGTTCTGACTGACCATGAAGATTATCATGGCCACTGCTAAGATTCTCAGTACTGTCATATTTCCTCCAGTCAGCAGAGAAACACACACTAGGATGGCAGAGGAGTAGATGCATGGTAGGCCACGATACATGAACGGGATTCCTGCAGAAAACAGTAGACACATCTCTAACTGACAGCCACTTTGTTCAGGGATACATACCATTCAAGTCTCGTATGCTCACTACAGTAAAATCAGTAATATTGTGAAATAAAGGTTTTCAACTTGACTATACTTGTAAGTTATTATTGTGAGGACAAAGCCAATGATTGTGATCATTACGCCAGTCTTCAGTCTTCTTCTGCTGATTTAGTGTTCAAACATTTCTTATTATCAATATTTATTTGGAAATAGTGATAAGTCAGGATTTTTTGAATAGAAAGTTTAAAAGAAGAGCATTTATTTGAAATAGATATCTTCTGTAATATTACATGTGTTTATTGTCACTTTTGATCAATTTGATGCATCCTTGCAGAATAAAAGTGCTAATTTCTTTTTTTTTTTTTTATCATATCTGAGTGAGATTCACTTGGGTTGGTAAACAGAATGGTTCAGCAAAAGACAGTTGTGTGTTATGTATGTTAAAAACATGGTGGAAGTTCCTCACCACTAGAGAAGAAGCAGAGACGAGTAAAGACGGACAGCACGTACAACATGCACAGGATGTTATCCAGTAGACTGGATGTCCTTAAGATGAGAGATGTTGCAATACCAAATGTTGTGAAATCAGCAAAATCATCCAACTTTGCACCTGCAGTAAATAAAACACATAAAAAAAAACATTGTTAACACAAAAAATGCAACAGTCATGGCACAAGACACTGAAGGAAAAAAACAGACTTAAAGAAACTGCCAAGGATGCCTCCTAGAAATGCTGTCAGACTTGATGTGATGTGACGTCACGCTGACATGTAGTCTCCTGTAGCCAGACCTTTAGACTGACGGCAGGAGGTCTGGACTCCATTGCAGCTTTAATTGGCCAAGGACCACCTAAGATGACATCTGACTGACACGCAAAGCAACCAATCACAGTTCGTTTTTGTTCCGCATCATGTTTAGGGGTGTGAAAAGTCGCTGTCCCTACAATAACAGACCGCTGTGCATTTTAATAAAATATCCATTCAAGAATGTTGTGCAAGTTTACTGCAACAATGGTGGAAAAAACTTCACATACTTGTGAAAATCAAGCGTTTAGTTGATTCTGATAAGGTCTCGTTGTCACAGCTGTAAACAGCCGTTAAAAAAACGATCTCCCGGAAATCCTGTGGAATTCAAACAATTAGAAAACGACTTTGAAACTCCCGAAGTGTTTCCCATTTTATGCATCAGACGTCTATGGGCATAACATCTGAAGCTAAGACTAGCTGACTAATTAGCTAAAATCACAAGTTTTGCCTGTACAGCAGGCACTATGGTTCAAAGCATGATGGGAAACGAGTTACTGGAATCACAGCGCAGCACACGTTGGCTTTAACTTTAATGTAGACTCACTGAATAATTCTTTTTTTTTTTTAAATGATTGACGGAAATGAGTTGGACTTTCCATCACTATTGCTGACAGTTATTATGATGTTATTTTATTAGTCTGTTGTTGGATTAACAGTCGATCCTCTGTTCCATTCCTATTAATATCCATTGAGCAATACCTATTTAAAGCTTTAAACTATTAAAACAATCTGAAAAGGGTAACAGAGATAAATCTTCATGCTATCTCATTATCATCAGCAATAAACAACATTCAGGAGTTTCTTTATTGCTCGTGAAGTGGGGGCATGTTTTCAACAGATTGGGACATTTGAATGCGTGTCCAAACAAGTGGACTGGTATTCCAATTTCGTGGTCAACGATTTGAGCAATGTTAAATATGTTGGTGGTCCAAAGCATGAGGATAAAACAAACAATCAGAACATGATCCCCCTGAATTAGGCTGCTTCATCACAAATGAACTGTTCAATTGCCATAAAAGGGAGGCAAAACAACAGCCATCAGTGAGGTCATGCAGAACAACAGAGCGACAACAGTAAGCAGCTCAAGAGTACAAGTGACTTGGCATTGTGAGGGCATTGCAGAGCTATTTCAGGCAGCTGGGTGAACGTGACCACCTGCACACAATCCACAGGTTTCCCACTATCGAGTTGACATGGTCTCATGGTTTAAAAGAGAAAACCTGCTTGATTTGTTTAAATTGGATTTTTTTCAAGAAAATGTAAGAAGCTGAGACTAGCAATTAAAAAATCTCATTCACTTAGCCTGCGTACGCAGAGATTTGTGTGTAAATTCTGTGTACAAACAAATCATGATTCATAGAACTTTCGTTCAAAATTGTATTCTACATTTACCAAAAAATGTAGGAACTGAAACCACAAGTATGCAAAAATCGCATACTCTGTGTGGTCTTATAAACAGGTTAAGGTTTAATTTTATACATACATATTACATCAAATATATATATATATTATATATATATATATATATATATATATATATATATATATATATATATATATATATATATATATATATACACATACACACACACACACACACACATATATATTTACTGGATATATACCCTGGATATACGTATATACATGTTTAGAATACTCCAAATTTTATAACCCTGAGCATGCGGTCACTTGTTTGGAATACTAAACGAGCGAAAAAAGCCAAGCCTCTTCTAAAATGATATACACTTATTATTTGATAGGTTTATAGGTTTATCATAGTGAATTAGGGTAAGGCAAAAACACGTTTTGAAAGAAGGTTTCATGAATTGATGAAAAGTTACATAGTGTACCTTTAAATGAATGTATCATTTTGGATTAAATTTCATTTTAGATGTTGATTGAGTTACAGAAAATTATTTTTATTTATTGTGTTTTAATTAAATTGAGCAGACGTGTACTATAGCAGTGGAATACAATAGTTGATTGGATATACAATAGTTAATCCTCTCCACCAATCAGCTGGTGTGTGGTGAGCGTTCTGGCTCAATATGGCTGCCGTCGCATTATCCAGGTGGATGCTGCACATTGGTGGTGGTTGAGAAGATTCCCCCCTTCAATGTAAAGCGCTTTGAGTGCCTTGAAAAGCGCTATATAAATCGAACGCATTATTATTATTCATTATTATTAGTTGGAATAAAATGGTTGGAAAAAATGATCAATTTATCAATTCAAAATAATAAATAACAAATTACGAAGTAAAATTAAAACCACTTAATTTTAAATTCAAAATGTATTTTAAAATGTTGCATTGCCCATGTTGTGCCTTATGTGCTTTTGTATCTGAACTGTTTGCAACTTTTTGTGTTGTGTGTAAAATTTTCTGTCCCTATCCTAGATCTTATTTAACTATGACTAAATTTTAGTTCTTAGTTCAAGATCTTTATAGTGTGTAGTTGTTGTCCAGTCTTTTCTAGTCTGGTGTCGTTTTTATGTAGCACTGTGGTCCTGGAGAATTTCAAAATGTAGTTAAATAAAATAACAAAATGTAATGCTAATCTTAAATGCTTTTCAAAATATAATCTTACAACTGTCTGGCTGTACATGTTTGAATTATTAAATTGATCATTTATTCCTTCCCTTCAGTTTATTTATTTAGAAGGGGACTGTAGATAAAAGTATCTAAAGCAACAAGACTCACCCCTTGCACCACTCAGTTGTACTTAAGAACCCTTTAATACACTCACCCAGTGCAGAACACGCATTCAGTTGCCTAGCAACCGCTCCATCTGCCAAGTCCAGCAGGTAACCGATCAGAACCAGCCAGCACGCGGCATGATGATGGCTGTGAATAACAATGGTGGCAGGGACATAAAGAAAGAAAGCACAAAACAACAAGTCAAATAAATTAAACTGAATTTAGGTTCAAACTTTCTTATAATGAAATTGTTATTGTCACTTAGTCAAATACTTTTCTCATAATGAAAAGTCAAGTTATATTTCTTTATGGATTGGATTTTCTCTATGAAGTACAAATCAAAAGTATGAATGCATACCCGTTGAGACTGCAGAGGATTGAGGCCATGCCCATGAGCATGTTGGCAACAGAAAGAGCGTTGGCAGCATTTTTCCGGGCAAACTCCTTTAGATGCACCCAGTTAGCCTGTTCGTTTAGAAGCAGTTTGTTAGCGTCCTGGAAAAAGGCTACCAAAAAAACAACAACAACAACAAAAAAACATGAGCAATTACACAACAGGGAGTTCAGTGCATGTTTGAAGAGTTTTCAGTTACGTAAAATATATATATTAAAGAACTGTGAATCAACTAGATAAACTTTATTTAAAATATCTGCTAAATAACTCTAAAGTGCAACTCCTAGTTTAAAATGTTTAACTCTTTCATAGTATAAACTTGTGATGTTTGCAATTATTCACTTATCCTCTCTAAAGCATATTAACAGTTTTCTTAATTTTAAATAAAGGGCTACAAATGACTCTCTAACTTACTGAAAAAAGTGTTAAAGACATGTTTTTTTTTTTTTAAACAGCCTTTCTAATCACCTTATTATGTGAATAATAAAAACATAATTCTATAATAGCATAATTATGTGAAATATGTCCGTTACATTTGATCTGAGTTTCTGTTGTGTTGCCTCTGTTAGTGTCTGTTTCCATGGGTTTTCATTGATTGGTTATGCACTGCACCTGTTTCTCATTGTGTTCATTGGTTTGTGTAAGTATATATATTTGTCTGTTTCCAGGTAGGTTAGATTCCATCTTCTTTGCTTTTTGCTGGTTGTTCTGTTTGTGGTTGTTGATTCCAATATATCATGAGTACCTTTTTATTTTTGGAGTTTGTTAATAAATAAGAAACTGCTGCAAATAGATCCTGATCTCCTCATCTCTGCATCAACCACGTCATGACAGAAAGACAGGACCCAACAGAAATGGATCTAGCAGTGGTACAAATCGTCATCTTTTCACAGGGGGGGCATTCCCTCAGGAACAGAACCAAGACTTCTTAGACGGGCTCCATGAAAAAGCCAGCGGTCAGCCTCAGTGTGTTTTCTCAGGCAGGGCTCAATGCGAAGACGAAGGAAATTCAGGAATTTGTTGACTGGCTGCTGCTTCTGTGTGGATGCCCCTTCACAATCTGTGAGTGAGGACGATTACTTTATCACCAGCACCCACTCAATTCCACAGGAGTGTCCTCTTGAGGCCATGGTCGTTCTGAAGCTCAAGTTGGAAAAGAAGTCTGATCCGGTTTGAGCTGACGCTTGTGTTGGTATTAATAGAATATGAGGGTATGGAGTGGAGCCCTGCTAATACTCCAGAGCCTGAGGTGAATGTGATAAATTGGAAACATGGTATTACTGGGATCAAAGGATCAGATTCAAGTCTCCTTCATCATCCAGCTCCAAGTCTCCCTTCGTCATTGAAGCTAGTCTGTTTCGTCGCACAGCACCAAGTCTGTCATCGTGGTCGTTCCCTTGTCTTCACCTCAAGACTCCGAGCCCTGGACGTTACTTTGCCTTGTCGACCCATTGTCTTCACCTTGGCTCTTCACTCCCTTGGCTCCACCGTGGCTCATCATCTCTTAAGCTCTGCCAGGCTCCCTCATCCCTCCGGCTCCACCTTGGTCAGTCATCACCCTGGTTGCACCACCTAGTTCCGGTCCTCTAGCTATGTTTTGTCCCGCCACTCCTTTGGCGCCACCAAGATCTTTCCTCCGGCTCCACCGTTGTCCGTCACTACGTCTTTGCCACTGTCTGCCGAGTCTCCATCTCCCCCTCAGTCCCACAAGCCTGCAGTTCTGCCTCAGCCCTCCAGTACAGTGGTATTGCCCTGGGTCTTCAACTCAACAGCTCTGCCTGAGTCTCTACCACCCCAGTCAGTCAGGCTAACTATAATTTTAAGCTATAATTTTGAAATAAGGTTAAGAAATCATTGTAATTAAAAACGTTTTCATAAAATAATTTATGTAATGGGAGGAGGGAGGGAACTGAACAATATTTGTCATTTCAATTAGACAGCAATTTAAAAAAAAAGGACATTACCAAATGAAAGAAACTCTTGCTCACATGTTTGATAAGATCAAAACAACCAAATGGGATTTCAAAAGACTGTGCACTAAAACCACAACGCACTATTACCATAGCAAATTATACATTTTCAACAGAAAATAAAAAGGTGTGTTTGGGAAAGAACATTACTGGAGTTATGATTTATTTACAATTCAAACATCCCATTGATCTACAACCTATTAGCCCTCTAATCTGAAACTAAAGTTTTGGAAAAAAGGTTGTTTAAACTACACTAAAATTGGTTCAAATACAGTCTTTAAACAATAGTGAAAATTTACATAACATTTTTACAAATCTTTAAACCTTTAAGGTACACTAGCAGTTTTGGCACATACCCGAATTCGACGTCAGAGTTCTGGTGTTGCTTGTTTAGAAATGGTCAGCAATCAGTTGATTGAGAGAGTATTAAAAATGGCTGACATAACCATTTTTATAATGAGATGTCTGTCTTTATAAAACAAGTTAGGTTTGCTCACACCCACAACTACTGGCAATCATGCATTTTTATAAATATATCAATAATCAACTCCACAGTTGATAGCTATACATGTTTACATTGTGCTACAAAAGTAAAAGAATATTAACAGTGAATTTTCTCAAAACAGGTAAATAAACAAGAAATACTTAAAATCCTAGGGTTTTTCCTTAAGTGCGACCAAAACTGTTTTGCCACTGGAACACTGCTGTGATTTTCAATGAAGTAACACAAAGAAGTCTTTGGACTCGTTGGAGCAAACCAGTGGACAAAAAATCTCAAGTGGTTGAATGCGTGTTTTCCTAGAGAAATTCACATTATTATTAGTCACATTTTATCAAAAATATAAGACAAGTCCCCCATTTGCAGATTTATGCAAAAATGTATACATGACAAAAGACACAAACATTTGTATGCAAGACAATCCCTGCAATTTACTGTGCAGGTCAACTTTCATTCTTTGGCATGTGCTGCTTTTCTAGGTGAGGGAAGCATGCAAGAACACATGCACATTACGTGTAAATATTTTAAGCTCAGTAATACAAAAGATCTTGCCTATAGCATTCACAAAGACATTAAAAAGGTTTAAAGGTGAAGTGTGTAATTTCCATGTCACTACCAAACAAACACACCCCCCCCATCTGCCACTGGTCAGCAAATCAAATAGCTCTGCTCTAAACTCACACCATTGGTTGAGCCAATGTTGCTACAGCAGGCTGCTCAACCAACAGAGTGATGTTTTGATAGTGCCAAAAACCATAGTATTAACATTTTTAGGGGGGGAAATGGCTTATCTGTTTCTGCATTTTAAACTAGGAGTAAATTACACACTTCACCTTTAAGGAAGAGTTCCTACTATTGCGTTTTGTAACCTGAACTTGATGTGATTCCAAAGCCAGTCGATTTCAAGCGACTCGTCATCTGAAAGAAAACAGTCAATGAGACACAGCACATGCCAACACACATAATTCACCATAGAGCTTGATGTTTGTTTTTATATTAAGGCAATTAGACCTCTCGTTTCAATTTTTTTTTTTTTTTTGTGAAGTCTGTAAGGATTATTAAAGCATATGAGATATCTATTAAGAATAACATAACGTTAAATTAATAAATCTGCTTAAAGTAAGTAAATATGGATTGTATTGGTAGTGAAGACTGGAGTAATGACTGCTAAAAACTCAGCTTTGTCATCACTTGAATAAATCTAATTTTAAATGATATATTGAAATATAATTATTTTAAATTAAAATAATATTTCCCAATATTATATCATTGTGTTTTAACCGTATGTTTAATTAAATAAATGCAGCCTTGGTAAGCATAAGAGACATACCGACCCCCAACGTTTAAACAGACCTATTATAGTTCATCCAATTAGTGTCTCAAATAATTTTTCATTTTTAAAGTAAATGTATATGCAAAAAGGATTTAAACTAAAATCACAAAGGCCTATTATATGTAAAAAATTTCAACAAAAATGCCTCTCACAAAATGCTCCAGTATTGCACTAACTGATGATGAAATGTGGCATGCAGTGTTGTAGAAAAATATGAAAGTTACCTCTTTTATAGTTCTTATATTAAAGTGCCCCCATTATGCTTTTTCAAATATTACCTTTTAGTTTAGCTGTTTGTGAAAGTAAAAGGTCTGCAAAGTTTTAAAGATCAAAGTGCATGACAAATAAAGCTATTGTCCCCCAAAAGAAAGAATCCATTCTGAACTGCCGAAACGAGTCGTCAGTAATTCCAGTCTCACTTCCATAACATATTTACGTACCTGTATGTAACAAATGTGGATAATGCCACCCTGTGGGCTTTATTGGCTGCCCGCAAACAATATCGTTGACCCGCCCTCAAACACTAGTTTGTTTGTGTTGTGGACATGTCGAGAAGATGCTGTGTTCTGTGCTGCTAAAGCAAATTCTCTTTGTAAAAATGTCCAAGTGATGAGGATGTAAAGAGTCCATGGTTAAAATGACCACAGCAGTATTGGCTTTTTGTCATGTTCATATTGTTTACATCCAGTGCATCAGCTAACTCATGTTAATGGGTCTCATTCACTAATAATTTCATGGATTATTTTGCATTGGTGCGCACAGGAGAACTTCTCACGAAAAATCTTTGCCTAATTCACAATACGTGTGACCGCACATTAATTTATTCTTAATCTCACTCTAATGTTCATGAATTTGGAGTATCTTAAATAATCCTTTTAAACCTTTCATCACTTGTCAATTATATGCTGCTCTCTGCAAACACACTCTCACCCGATCCTGCCAAGAGTGTCATTCTCAAAACCAGTTCAAACACATTAAACACCTTTTATATAGACCCAGACTTCAGACCTCTCATTAGCCAGCCGTACAAGCATGTAAACATGCGTTATTCAGAGAAACCATACAGCTGAAGCTATAACGCAGCTTTTCTTACTCTTCCACTGCATATGATAAAAATGTATATTTAAGATGAAATTATATGGTATTATTTATTCATTTTATATATAATGGTGTTAAAATGAAATATAACTTCTTAACACGAGTCAGCACAGAAAGAGTGCGTTGTTTCAGTTGTTTAGTGTGGTTTCAGTTGTTCCTTCATTTTTTAGCACATTCAGAATACATTTTAGTACATATGCTTTTGGTGAATCATGATTTGTTCATGAAAACATTCATGCTCAAATTTGTGTATATGCATGCTCAGTGAATGAGACCCACTGTCTTACTGAAATATTTATGCTTTTCAGCTGTCGGCCCACTATTACCTAAAATTGTGTAAATGAATGCAAATTAATCATTCTTACTACCTTGAGTAAAGGATGGAGCAAGATTTTGGTTTACAAACTCTAATGTTACATTAAATAATTCATGTTAGTGCTCGATCAGCTATTGTATGTACTGTTATTGATACAATTAATGATACAGTTCCCACATGTGCACTTCAATAAATTAGAAATATACACATGGGCTTGTTGATGGAAATACACTTGTAAATGCTGATGTAATGGAATTACATCTCATAATGTAAACTGTGCAAACACTTACCACTGAGAAACGTCATGCTCAAGTTGTTCTTGTGATGTAAGTTTGTGTTGATCAATTAGCTCTTCCAATGTTTCATCACCTGACTCGAAGATATAATAATTAATGCCATTTTTACTGTCCTTACAGTGTGTACAATCGCTGAGGATGGAGGAAGCCTCCAGAGTTGAAATTCAAATATAGTATTGGCCATTAGTTTCAGACAAGTGTTGTAATCAGTAGACAAAGGACAAAAAGACTTGACCATCTGACCAATCAGTAGGCTTGTGGTTTCGAGAGACTGAATCTTCAAAACAAATTGTTTCAGACTTTTTGATAAGTGAGGTGATGTGCAATATTATGAGAAAATGAAAGTGTTTTTTTGAACATGGATGGATGTAAACCTATTGTAGGAGACCTCCAAATAAAAATAAGGATACTGTAAAATAGCATAATCGGGGCACTTTAAGATAAGTGAGATACAGAATTACAGTAGCTTCCTGTTTACAGACCTTTTAATAAAACTAGATAGAGTGCGAAAGCTCAAATTACATATTACCTAGAGAAAGAGCTAGCACTTAGTCCAAAGTCTAAAGGGAGTTGATACAAAGAAAATACCTCTTTTTTGATGTGGCAGTGTATCTTTACAAATGACAGGAACATCAAAGACCCTATCAACTTTTGCTAAAAGACCCCGCATAGCCACTACCACAGGTCTTCTTGCAGGTCTAGTTCCTCTGCTCCATGTGACAGAAGCTCGGATTGACAGGATTAATGATTATCTGTTTCTAGAACACTAATACTGTTCGTAGGAAGCCCATCATTTCAGTTGCATAACTGAACCTCAGTGTAAATAGGCAAGTTAAAAAGTATAAGCAACTTCAGTACAAAAACCATCATAAGTCATACAAAATGATAGCCCTTTAAAAACAACAACAACAGACATACAGGCACAACCACTAAGAAAATACTATTGTGGGGATAAATAGTGAAAAATGGGCTTAAATCCAGCTCAAGATACAGAGTTAAAGTGCAACCTAGAGCTGTATATGAAGAAGTCCACACTTTACTTTCAATCTTTTGCCAATTACTGACTGCAGAAACACAGCTAGTGCCACTCATTATTAACAATCTCAAACATAACAAACAGCGCTTATTTTTGCTATGAAGTGAGCAGAAATTACAAGTAACACTGTTTTGCAAACACTGTGATTAATCTACATACCAGATGTAGGAGTCAGAAGGATCATGATGGTCTCCAAATTTCTCCAAGTCAAACAGCACTGCAACTAAACAACATAAGAAAATCTGTTTTAACATATGGCAATAAGAACATGATATCATGTATTACAACAAAAACAGAGTTTATTGTCCACTTTCAAATCTTGCCTCACAAGTGGACCAGCCCATCAAGACACACCACTGTAATATGTACTATTGTACCATGTTGTTTTTTCCTTCTTTGTTTTAGTGTTTTTTGGGCTAATTTGCTTCTATAACCGGTCTTCTTTCACACTAGTGGAAAGACAACATTTTAACTACAATGCATAACTTTAAAAGCATTTTTTTCCTCTGACCCACAATTCTCCACTTCAGTATCACTTACAACAAAAACAACTAGTCTATATAGGGTTATATATAGGTTTTTACAAAATGTTTGTCTGTGTTGTAACGGATGTCCACTGAAGGCAAGTTTATTTCAAGTAAAACATTAACAAAATACAAAATAAACAAAGACCTGATTTGAAACATAAACATAAACTTGAACATTGAGTAAAAAAACTTGCCAATAGTGGGCTACAAAGCCAAAGCTAAACAAGAGACAATGGTATACACACACATTTTATTCTGAAAAACATTAAACGCTTTTCTGATTGTTAACATTATTTCCCTCTATTATTTCTTGAGTGATAAAAAAGAGATATCCCCTCAGTAATATTTAACTCTAACAATAAAATTAACAAGAATTCTGAACCTGGCTTCACATGTTCTGGGAATAAATGCAAATCAGCATGCATGGGTTAAATCAGTGGTTCTCAAACTTGTACTGGAGTATCACAAGCCCTGCACATTTTATATGTCTCCCTATGGTACACCCATTTCAGGTCTTGCAGTCTCTACTTATGAGCTGATTCAGTTGATAGCTGAGGGAGACATACAGAATGTGCAGAGCTGGTGGTACACCAGGACAGGTTTAAGAACCAATGGGTTAGATAATTAGATAATGAATCACTTGCATATTAAAACATAACATTTCAGAAACCTTGTCATACAAAACAATCAACTATATATCTATTAGATACAAAATTATCACAATCACATTAGGAAGTTAATGATTATTACTGGTTACTGGTGCATAATTACACATAGCAACAAAGCTAAAAGTATTCCTAATATGTTGGACCATTTATTTAAAAATAGCCTACGCTCCCAAATGTGTCTGACTGTGTCATGCAATACTACAAACCACAGCCCTAATAAGTAAGCCTCCCATCTCAAGTTATATCTCCTACAATGAAACAGCCATTCAGAAAGTCATCAGAGCCCCTCCCTCTGAAATCGCTGATGTTGTCACTACTGCTTTTCTTCTACTTCACTTTTCCTCGCTTTTTAAGCTTCACTATCGCCACCTAGTGATAAGACATAAAGGTCATACACAGGCAGCGTCGAAACCTGGAAAAAGCTGCCTTCAGAGGACACATTTCAAGGTAGGAAGGCACATCCAAATCTAATGTTAGCTTCACTTCCTGTCTCCTGAGATACCTTCATCTGATCGAGTTTTGAAGGCAGCATATATGTATCCTTCGCTGCCTTTGATATCCCACAATCCTGTGCCTTCCATTCTGTGACAGTTGAGCTGGAAAAAAAAAGATGGCATCCGAAAGGTGCGTTTGCTGGTCAGTTTGTTTGTAAATGCAAGTTTTTTACCAACATTTTTAGCGATAAATTACTACTGTAGTAATTAAATATTAGTTTAGTTATAAACCAAAACTCTCTCTATTTTGCTGTAGATCATTAAACTGTAACACTGCCTAAGAAGTCCAGTTTTGTGACGTGCCTTCATGCACAAACGCTGCCTTACAAGTCATTGTCTGATAAGAGAGAGAGGCAACGAGTCAGCTGCGTAGGTTTCTGGATGCAGCCATAGATCACCAGACGGCAGAAATCATCCTGTTTGTTTTCATCTGTTTTTTAAGTATTTTAATATGAAAATCTACAGTAAATTGGTATTTTATGTTAAGGCCTGTACATATTGGGATGAATACTGCGTGCGCATATCGCCAGCGTTTTTCGCCGCGTCTTGAGTGCTCACACACCCAAGCTATTTTCACTGGCGATGCGCCAAGAGAACGTGGAAATTCAGTAGATGGCGCTTCCAGTACACAAGGTGGTGCTGCGGCACTTTACGCTTCTGACAATCGCTTGTCACACACAAGAAGAAGAGACAGTATTTACGCTTTTTAAAACCATTCAGACACTTTTATCCTAACTAGCAAGCAGTGGTGTCACAATAATAGGGATTAGCAGCTCATCTTCTTCTTTGTCCACTTACTACTTCTTCATCATATCAATGTGTGCTCGGCAAGACCGTGTTGTGCTTGAGCGCCACCAAGTTGCTTTCCTTTATCTTCAGCAGCTCCAGGCACATGAACAAAAGCACTGATCTTATTGGTCGTCCTGTTTTCAACACGGCGCGTCAAAAAACAAAACAAACACAAGGCATTTTAAAGAAAAATTACACTTATAAGCCTGCCATTTTTCGCATCGGTGTGCACACTCACATTGGGCCCTTTGTTTAGTCACGAGCCGTTAAACCTTGGTGATAAACGCACGCGAAAATCGTCCCAGTGTGAACAGACCTGAAGGCTTAGGTTTGGGTGGAACATATTTAGCCAGGGTTTAACATTACAGGCCTGAAACTGATTTATTATTATTATTTGCCTATACTTTATGCCAGAACTTGAATGAAACTTGTTTATAAAGCCTAATGTTTTATGTATTTGAGGAGCGAGAAGAGTGTCAGTGGTATTTGCCCACTAATCATAGCCAATACAGCCTGTGCATAGCAGTTTTCCTTTTACACACAAGATTTTGGCCAAATGTGTTTAACGACAGGAAAAACTTAGCATCCACATAGCTACAATAAACTTTTGCAACCTGTAACGCCGCATTCATACGGGGCGTAGGCGTTAACGCTTGACAGAGGGAGTGGCTGAAGCTGGGTGCTGACGCGATCATCATAGTGACAACAGCCAATCACATTAACTTGCCGCTTGGACCAAAACACAACACAAAAAAGCGCCTTTTTATGGCAGCTAGTGTGTGAGACGAAATGGATGCCGATTTGGTTGTATGTGTGAGTGCGATTGCCCGTGTAGTTGTTGTCAGTGCACTGCACATGTGCACGAAGCTGTTAAGTACATTAAATCCTGAAAAAGCACCGACAGCGGGAAGAATATCACGTAGTGGTCCGGGAGCTGCGTCTGGATGGTTAACGGAGCAGTAATGGCAGTAAACGCAATTGGCTAGCGTCTGCTGTAGGATATTTGCATACCGCGATCTGATTGGATGACGCCTGCGCTGGCGCTTGAAAAGTTGAGAAATCTTCAACTTCTGCTGCTTGCAATGCGAGTGAAGCGCCGCGACGGAACCCACAATTCAGTTCGGCAACGGATTATGTCACCCATTCAAAGTAAATGGGAAGCGTTAACGCCTACGTCCCGAGTGAATGCGGCGTAAGCTGATTTAAACATAATGCTGAACTTGCCTCAAATGCACCGTTAATGAAACTTGAGCCCAATTTAGTTTGTTTGCCGTTTGGAGCCCTGTTTTTAGCTATTAGTAACATGAGTCTTTATTAATTTGATACTATGAACTAATAAATAAATGATCATACATATCCACATCATGACATCCACACTCGCTGGTTAACGGGTGGCGTAATGGTATATGCACACCAAAAGTTAATTTAATTATTTGCGCAAGTTAATTACATACAAAGTCAATGCAAAGACGTGAAAAGATGCAAATTCTCGTCGGGCAACATGAATGACGCGAATTGGGTGTCGTGATTGACGCGAACGTGCAATATTTGTCTCAAACGCAGCTTCCACGCAAATTTTAATATTTCTACTCCAACGGGAAATTCGCATGACACATTGTTACGCTAACCAATCAGCGAAGAGCTTATTGACATGTCCAGTTGCATTATGTGCAGTTCCTGGAGAAAACCGTGAAATTCACAGAGTTGTGTGCGCCTCTGGAATTTGTTGCGAACCCAGATACGTCGGCCCTTGGCTTTCCGGCGTATTTGGGACATCCAAAACAGGTACAGAGTAGCAATAATAATCTTCAACATGATTGATGACGGAAAAAATGGCAGAAAGAAATGTTGTTGTTGTTGTTGTTGTTGTCATCGTGAAGACATTCTTTATCGCACAATGTTTTTATTTACGCAGGTGACGAGAAAAACATGTAATCCCGCGAATTGTGAGTAATCACGAGCAACGTGATGTGAATATCCGCTATTTAATCTACTTGCGCAAATAATTAGTCGCTTTTAGTGTGCACACCAAAAGCGACTTTAATTATTTGCGCAAGTAGATTAGATAGATTAGAAGTCAATGCAAAGACATGAATAGATGCACCGGGCTACGCGAATGACGTAAAGTGGGCAATCCGCTTGCTGAGAATGCGTGAGATTCACCTCAATCGTGTCTTCCATGCGGAAAAAACGCATGACGCTTTGTCGTGTAAGCCAATCAGTGAAGAGCTTATTGACATTTTTGACATCACACTGGACACCTTCATCCTTAAGTTACTGGAAGCGGCTGTCATTCAGGCACAATTTTTGGAGAAAACGGTGAAATTTTCACCAAAACGAGTTGTCACCTAATATTCGCTTTGCTTTTGATGTGCACACACCATAACATGTTGTAGTAGATGTTACTTGCCAGCGCGTAGTTTGTATCGTGGGACACAAACAGATCCTGCGTGAAAAGGGCTGTTAGCTTAATATGCTGTATTTTAGTATTTCCGCTAGGTGTCACTAGTGTGATGCGTCACCTTTTTGGCATGAAACGGAAGTTGAAGATCGTCTTTTTCTCCTTATTGTGACGTATATCCGAGTGAAATGGCCTCTGAAATTAGAAAAAAATATGGGCGGGGCTTGATTTCATCCCTTGGGAATTGATTGGATCGTTGGAAGTTGTGCATTTGAATGCCAGTGAAAGGTGTCTGAGAGGCAGCGCAGAAACGAGACAGAAGCTGTCTCATTTCAGAAGGCTGCGTCCTCCGGAGGTTTCATCTGAAGGCTGCATACGTCATAAGGCCGTCTCATTTAAAAAAAGTGAGTAGGACACTCCAAATGCGACTTTCGAATGCGTCCTTCTTTCACAGGAATTCGGAGTGTGCATTAGTTGCATTCTGCACAGCTGGAGATAACCCACAATTCTTAGCGTCGCCATTAACAACCATCTTTTTTTTTTTTATTATATTATATTAAAAAACGCCACCACCGCCAGATATACATGCAAGCGTAGGTGTGGTGTTTAATTGTAAGTAGTTTAAGCTTGTTTTTGTTTTCTAAGCTCTATTACTTCCAACAGATAGTTGTGGTAAACAGGATTACAAGTGTTTAGTGCTTTTTTTAAACATTTACAACAGTACATTGCTGTCAAGACAAGAAACATTTCATAGTCATTTTCAAGTTATAAATAATTTTCATTCATATTACTGGCGTGAGAGCACAACGAGGTTGAACGTGTTGGCATAGCAACGTGATACTTCCTGCCTGTGTGTCCTACGAAGGACAGTGCATTTAATTCTGATTAAGGACACTCCGTATACTGCATCCTACACAGGATGTGTCCTCCGGAGGACGCAGCCTTCGAAATTTAAAGCTGCAGTCCGTAACTTTTTGCACTCTAGTGGTTAACAAAAAGAACTGAGTGCATCTTGCAGAAGAACATTGCAGCCGGAGCTACTTCTCTCTTTTCATGTCTATGGCGGATCACGCAGGGGACTGTGCTCCTCCGCAGCGGTACCTACCAGTCTGGCCTGAAATAGTCCCAATATAAATACTTATTATAAGTGTATTATAATGATTCAGGGTAAGACAAAAACACGGTTTGGAAAATGGATTCATGTTGTACATTCTCATTATATAATTTTTGTAAATCTTGAACACAAAATAAGTTACGGACAGCAGCTTTAACGAAATGAGACACAGCTATAGTGCTATAGCCCGGGAAAAAAGATAAGTCGTTTTGAGGGGGGAGGGGAGGTTAATGTATCTGGGTAAATAAATCTTTTTTTAAATTAATGAAGTGCACAGATGAATCATTTATAGTAAACACTACAATATTACATATAAAAATATGAACTGTAAAATTTTATTTCATGCCGTTATGGTATGGCACATCAGCTTCCTTGTTTAATAAATATTAGTCACCTATTAAAATATAATTATAATAAATATAAGTATAAAAATAAATATTTTCTTGAAAAAATTCTGTCTTAACAGTTTAAGGTTATACATTTTCGTTAAAAAATCCCTATAGAGAAAATTAAATACTGTGAGAATAGTTTCAGTTGTGACTAGTTTTTTTTTTTTTTTTTTTTTTGATTACGTCTATTTAGTTTTGTATCAAATATAATGTGATTTTCATTGATCGAGATCTGGCAGCAACAGCACATTCATTTTTCCTGCTTTGGCGAGCGATTCGCAGACAGACCCTGCGCATGAAATCCCTCATAAGCCAGCAAACCAATGAGAACGCCGGACAATGATGACGATACATAACAACAACGCGTGGGCGCCAAAGCTGTTGTATATCCGGCAGCTTACCATCGAAAGTAAATAAATGAAAGATAGCAACATACGTATTAACCAAATATATAATGTAAGCTTTATGGTACACCCAAAAGAAGGGAATGTGTACTGTTAATACTAATGAGAGCCCGCGAATGTCTTAGGCACGCAGAGCATTCGCAGTTCATGGCCGTACGCCCATGATCTATTTAAACGCACGCCGACTCCTGCCTCAGGACCACACTGTTGCACAATGCCATACATTACATGCCTCTGCCTTTCCAAAAAGTAAAATCCTTATCCATCAAATTTTTAACTACACTTGCCATGTCACGCTGACGGGTGCGTTATTAATAAGGAAGTAGCCCATATGTATTGAGAAACTGGCATTTATGACTAAAACACAGTTATTCTCCAATTGAAAGGCTGCCTGCGTATGCGTAATGTCTGCGCACACTGCATGATCTCATTGCTGTAAGCTAAATACAACTGCGTATTGTACATCAGACAACTAAACGGGAATGTCCTGTATCTTTATCCAGTGTGTCTGCACTCACCTTCGTTACAGCGTTAGAAATACGAGTCTGAATGTTTTCTGCGCTTTATTACTATACATTATATACTGAATGAATATCCTGCTTCTTATTCTGCCCTATATCCAGCATTTTTCTATCGTCATTAAATTAAGAACACTGAGCACTAGCCATTCAATATAACAATAACGTTAGTGTTACGTTGCCTATGAACAAGAATATAAAGCCCCTTATCTAAAAATTAATTGTTTTAAAACTTGATGTCAATGTGAAAACAAAACTTACCTTCAAGGTCAAGCGCGGAGCAACAAATAATGCCTTTTGCTGGATTTATATATCGACGACACAGTATTTTAATTTTACTCACATTCAGTGGTTCCCCAAAAACAGTTATGGTCTTTAATGGACGAAGATGACATTTATAATAGGCTATAGACTGCACCTGTCACAGACAACGCACTTCGCATTTTCAGCGCGTCTCCTTTTAAAGGCAGGATTTACTGGAATATTCCACCGGATATGACATCGAAATAGTTCTAGCAGTTTCTCTACGCACATCACAATAAAAAAAGCGTTGTTCGCAATCAACTGTACTAGTCTGGTAGATCGGCGGGAATAGGATGTTGAAGAGAGGAGGGGGGAAAAGCCAGAGCAGACACTTTATGATTCATCCATGTGTACAGCCAGGAACAGACATTCAACAGAAGTTTTTTATTATGAAATATTATTTTAATGTGTTATTTAATGTACAACACTGCATGTTGCCGTCGCGTCATTACAATACAATAAAAGTTATACTGAGTTAAAGGGATCGTTCACCCCAAAAAGGCGAATTACATTTTTTCTATACCTGAATTTTTTTCTTCTGCTGAACAATAACCAAACTGTTGATGGACTCCATTGACTTTTTTATTCTCCATGCGATGGAAGTTAATGGGACCCATACACTGTTTGGTTATCCATATTCTTCAAAATATTTTCTTCGTTTTTCAGCAGAATAAAGAAAATCTTACAGGTTTTGGAACAACTTGAGTGAGTAAATGACAGAATAATATATATATATTTTTTAAAACTAACATTTTGAAGTACCCTAGTATTTTTGGGATAAGTGATACTGTCATTGTAAAAAAATGGTTTCATTACATTATAATAAGATATAATTTAATGACTTAAATAAATTAATTTAATTACTTAAATAATTTAATTTTAATTTAATTAATGTTTTTAAAAAAATCTACCACCTGGTTTTCTTTTTGCCTAGTCCCATTTTAGGATTTTAGGATCACATTTTAAGAAAATGTATTAAAATTAATTTATTTAAATTATCTTAAATTAAAAGAAAATTAACCTAAAGTGTCTGAATTTCATGATAAGCTATCTTTTACTCTTGGTGTTATTTATGAGGACAATGCAGTATGGTTGATATAACTATAGGCCTATAATATAACATATTACAAGTATACAGGTGGGCACAATTTGTTGATTTGCAGGTATCATCATAGGAACAGAGTCTTAAATCAAAGTTTTAATTTTCTTGTAATGTTCT
Organism: Pseudorasbora parva; assembly: GCF_024679245.1. Taxonomy (NCBI): domain Eukaryota; kingdom Metazoa; phylum Chordata; class Actinopteri; order Cypriniformes; family Gobionidae; genus Pseudorasbora; species Pseudorasbora parva. The sequence continues at coordinate 20,648,086 of NC_090177.1, read as the reverse complement.
TAGCATTTCAAAACACAATGTGTTCACAATATGAACTGAGGAGGCCAGGAAGAGTAATGCAAGCAAATGTTTATTGCATTTTTTTTCTAAACTAAATTTAAATTGAAAACTGAATTTAACAAGTCAGTCATGTTTGTGACCTCTAATGAGAGGCTTGAGATAATCTAGCAGAAACTATTCGGACATATGTAGCGGACCTTGTAGTCCTGACAGATCCATCCACTCTGTGGCTCATTCACACACTCAAAGCCCAGTAGTGGATCATATCTGCAGAATCAGAGTAGATGCCTGTCAATCATTACAACATTACATATAACATTTTTATATATACTATATATATCTAAACCTTACACTTGAAAGTTGCTTCCAGGCAGTACAGGGGTCCCACTAATGGTTGTGACCTCAATGGCGATGGGCTGAGCGCAGACCTGTAGTGGGTATGTTGTCGGGGTTAACGACAGCGTCTCATAGTCTCCCAGTCCTCCAGGATTATCTCGGTTAAACCAGGGTGTCCTACATTCTAACAGGGGATGACTAGTTGAGTGGATGTCATTCATTCATTACCAACAAAAGGTCATTTCATTGACTTCTATTTTAAAAACGAACAACAAAAACAGCTCGGCTGCAGTTCTTGTGTATAAATGTCACTTACTTGAACACCATTCCTCTGGGCAGGTGAAACGCACCTTATAATCAGCACAAACCCCTGCTCCTTGGTTTGCATTTATACAAGAAAACCCAGTTGTTGGATTATATCTTCAGAAAATATAGAAAATAACTTTAGAACATAATAAAACAATTTTTTTTCATTTCAGATCCTTTGATAGACTCACACTTGAAAGACATTTCCGGTTTGAGATGCTGGCTGGCCAGAGATGGTCTGAGCCTCTATTCCGAGTGGATTCGGACAAATGTGCCCAGGATACAAACTGAGAAGGCCACTCAAGAGTTCAGAATCACCTCCATTTGTATTAGGATTGTCAGAATCAAACCACCTGGTTACACATTCTGAAAAAATACCATACAGATGTAAACCAAATGGGGATAAATGAACTAAATGAAAATAGAAAAAGACAGCAACTTTACAATATATACAAATCAACTTTAAATAACACAGTGAAGCTGAATAAATGAGAATTAAGTTTCATACTTGTGCCGCAAAAACTCGTTGGACATGTGAAGCGAACCCTGTAGTCTTGACAGGCCCCATTCACACACACAAATCCCTGTAATGGGTCATATCTGTAGAAAGATAAAACATAATATAAGCCATATATCAACCATTTTACCAAATCATTATTTAAAGCATCATATATTTTATTTTATTGTAGAAATTTTATATAGAGGATATAATGCTGTTCACCATACACTTGAAAGTTGCTTCCAGGCAGTACAGGGGTCCCACTAGTGGTTGTGACCTCAATGGCGATGGGCTGAGCGCAGACCTGTAGTGGGTATGTTACCAGGGTTAACGGCAGCGTCTCATAGTCTCCCAGTCCTCCAGGTTCATCTCGGTCAAACCAGGGTGTCCTACATTCTAACAGAGGATGACCAGTTGAGTGGATGCCATTCATTCATGACCAATAAAAGGTCATTTCATTGACCTCAATAGCAAAAAATTACACTTTATTTTAGTGATTTGATAAATTTTGTTTCCCTTGTACAACTTAATTTAATGGAAGGTGAAGACGTTGAGACAACTTAATAATAGCTAATTGTCACTTTAGTAAAAACTTTAGTGAAAATATTTAACTTTGATTTCCATGATCATCTGCAGTTTTTGTGTGTAAATGTCACTTACTTGAACACCATTCCTCTGGGCAGGTGAAGCGCACCTTGTAATCAGCACAAACCCCTCCTCCTTGGTTTGCGTTGACACAAGAAAATCCAGTTGTTGGATTATATCTTCAGAACATACACAAAAGAGCTTTAGAACAGGGTTGGCAACATATGGCAAGTATGCCAGGAGGTGTAATTGCAAGAGGCGTATGCGTTTCATTAAGATAAAGTACCTCCCACCTGCATACAGATCTTTATTTTGAGGCAATCCTTCTCATAGTTAAACATAGTAAATACTAATAAAGTGTGAGAATTAAACCGCTCAAGTCAATAAAAGCATCCACCCTGACAAACCATTAGCACGGCCACTGCGCATCACGTGCACGGAAGTTACTGACTGATAGCTTACAGCTTGTTCCGCTGTAAATAGTTGAAGGCGCGATATATAATTTTTGCTTATTCAAGTCAAAGGTACAGCTTGATGATGCCTTGATTTCGTGGAATCCCGGGAGTTGTTGTCTTCACCTCTTCTGCCATTGGAGCGATTGCTAAGATAAGCGCAACACACTGCTCAAGAACAGTGGAGTTTTATTATGTCACAAATGACCATTTCTACTTTGAGTCATGTGTATGTGAAGTAACGCAATGCTGCTTTATCATATTACATACATTTGAGTGTGTTGATAGTTATGTTATGATGCTACTCTGTGACTTTGAGACACTTGTTGCACACTGCAGTAAGATCGATATTAGGCATGGGAAAACATGGTACTCGTGGTAAAACAAGAAAACAAGATTTAAACAATAAGACTGTTTTGAGCTATATAATAATGATTCATTTCTGAATCATCAGTTACCTGTCTAATAAAACACACAATATATTAAAGTGTCTTTGGTGTTTCCATCGAAGGTATTCCAAAAAATCTTACATACATGCTATAAATTTCAACCAAATATATAGAGTCTGAAAGAGAGGGCAATTTTTTGACATTCCAGATGAAACTGGACAACATGTATCTGGTTATTGAAATCACATATGTAAATTGTATTCCTCCCAATATGGTAAAAAATAATAAAAAATAAACGTGAGCATTATAACCTTACAGCACTACAACACACAGGTATGGCCCGATGCAGAGCAGAAGCTGAGTATCTCTTCGGCAAGCCGACAAGAAAACTACCCCAAATGAAACTGAAAGTTCAGCGTCACATCCTGAAGCTCAACACAAGAGTCAGCTTCGTTATTTAAAAGTAAAAGGACTAAATTATCTTACGAAAGTTCACGCTGCTTTCTCTCAAATTTAAAACAAATTTTAAGAAAAATGTCTTCAGAAATATTTAATGTTCTGTACTATTTCTATGTTAGTCAATAAGAATATTTAAAATACTGTATGTTTATGTGTTATACATGACGTGGGTTGAAATATTTAAGGGTTGTGGCACAGTGATTAACTCAGAACCATAAAAATGGCACTTAATGACAAAAAGGTTCCCCCTGCTTTAGAACATAATAAAAAGAAAATATTTACACAAAGGTTCATTTAAGATCCTTTGATAGACTCACACTTGAAAGACGTTTCCGGTTTGAGATGCTGGCTGGCCAGAGATGGTCTGAGCCTCTATTCCGAGTGGATTCGGACAAATGTACCCAGGATACAAACTGAGAAGGCCACTCAAGAGTTCAGAATCACCTCCATTTGTATTAGGATTGTCAGAATCAAACCACCTGGTTACACATTCTGATGAATACAGTACAGAAAGAATAGTTATGCCAAAAAAATACATGTTATGTTTGTGTGTGTTGGATTTTTACAAAAGGGAGATTTATAAGATGCAATAAAATCAAGAATATCTGATTTTGTAACTGACAAAAGTAGAAAAAAAGATTTCCAACGCTTTCACTGATGAACTTAACTGTATTGTGTAAATATAAACGGATTCTGATTGCTGCTGCACACTCAAAAAGTTGGAACAGAGGCTAAATAAAAGTGAAAAGCTTATAGAATATCCATGTTAAACTCTTGAAGCAAAGATGGGTCATGGCTCATCACTTCACTCTCATTTCATGAGTGAATTATCAAACAACCAAAAAAAAAAAAAATTCAGATTTATCAACTCAAGATATTGCAAAGATTTTAGCTCTTTCACCATCTACATACATAATATTGTGAAATGATTGCGATTCAGAAAACTCCCAGGGCAAGGCAGGAGACCTCTGTTGAATGGGTGTGACCTTTGAACCCTCATGAGAAACTGTCATGCTGTGTTGAATATAGTCACATACTTTGGAAACCGTTGTCACTTAACCTTAATGCAGTCTGCCACTGCATCAAGAAATGCCATTTGAATCTCTGTTACACAAGGAGAAAGCTATGCATCTGTTCAATGCTGAGTTATCTGGGCCCGAGCTCATCTCAGATGGTATAAAACACAGTGGAAATGTGTGCAGGGGGAGAGAAAAACGGACATTCACAGTCCTAAAGACGAAAGGGACAATTCAGACTTTCATCAGCCTTTTTTATTGTAAACAAGCCTCTGTCCTAACTTTTATGGAGTGTCTTGCAGCCATCTTTACTTTTTTTCTCTTTTTTATTATTATTATTTACAAAATATAATTAAGTTGTTCAGTAAAAACATTAGAAATGTTTTCTTTGTACTTTTGTCAGTTTCATAAAGTTAAAAGAGAATTAACAAATCATAAATTTTAGTTCTTTTTTTAATTCCCCAATTTTCCTGGATTTGGTATAAACATACAGTGTTAAAGTATATTAAATTAAGATACATACTTGGACCACAAAAACTCTTTGGACATGTGAAACGGACCCTGTAGTCCTGACACCCTCCATTCTGTTGTGCATTCACACAAGCAAAACCCTGTGATGGATCATATCTGCAAAAACAGAACAAAATATCTTCATAAAATGTAGTTTAATTAACGTTAGATATGGTGAAGATCAGCGATATTTGATGGCGGAGAGACTATTGGAATAACGTTAACGTTACCCAGATATGATATGCACAGTTGAAGACAAAACACTTGCAAATAATTAACGTTAGCATGCACTTATATTACAATAAAATAAAATAAAAACACGAATTACGACCAACATTACGGTAGCCATTATTGCATTATTAAGCCATCACAGAGCAGATTAACGTTACGATACTCTTTGTCTTTCTGAGTGAGCGAAGGTAAAAGAAGACTTACCGAACTGAATACTTTACCTTTTCAACTTCTATAGCATAGTATTAAAACTTATATGCCGCACATGAAATTAAAAGCACACCGATGTTGTATATAATATGTTTATTTTATGTTTAACTTACCACACAACAGCAGCTTTGAGCTTGCGAATATTTGGTTGCTTGGTAACAGACCTGACAGTTGATTATCGAACTCGATGGAGAGCGTTAGGATTTCCCAGAGTCATAGAAAAAGCTTTTCACAAAAAAAAAAAAAAAAACTCTGGGATTTCCTAACTAGACATAAGATAAGATTGTAAGATACGAAGTTAAGATTTGCTTCACTGTAATACGAATTTGTAGAAAATCCTAAATTAGTTTATCAAATCTTAAATTAGGGCCTAAATAGGTACTTTCTGTAATACGCCGCTCTAAAAACACCAAGGACTAGACTTATAGAGGACTGTGCATTAAATATTAAATACATAAAAGTAATGCAACATATTTGGTGTGATGATAAGTACATTACATCTAGATTTCACATTAATAATAGGCATACATCATTATTTGACTAATCTGAAAGAATTTTAGCGCAGAGAATATGACATTCTTCACACTTGAGATAGCCTACGCTTGAAAGTTGCTTCCAGGCAGTACAGGGGTCCCACTAGTGGTTGTGACCTCAATGGCGATGGGCTGAGCGCAGACCTGTAGTGGGTATGTTACCAGGGTTAACGGCAGCGTCTCATAGTCTCCCAGTCCTCCAGGTTCATCTCGGTCAAACCAGGGTGTCCTACATTCTAACAGAGGATGACCAGTTGAGTGGATGCCATTCATTCATGACCAATAAAAGGTCATTTCATTGACTTCTATTGTAAAAAAAAAAAAAAAAAAACACTTCACTAAATTTGAGTGCTTTGATATATTTAGTTTCACTTGTACAACTTAATTTAATGGAAGGTGAAGTTAAAGGTAAAGGTTAAATTGAGAAAACGTAATAATAAGATAATAGTCTCCTTAGTAACTTTAGTGAAATTATTTCACTTTGATTTCCATAATCAGCTGCAGTTTTTGTGTGTAAATGTCACTTACTTGAACACCATTCCTCTGGGCAGGTGAAGCGCACCTTGTAATCAGCACAAACCCCATCTCCTTGGTTAGAGTTTACACAAGAAAGCCCAGTTGTAGGATTGTATCTTCAGAAAAAACAGAATAATCTTTACATACTGTACAGGTTTATGTAAGGTCATTGTTTCTTGAATTAAACCTCACACTTGAAAGATGTCTCCTGTTTGAGATGCTGGTTGGCCAGAGACAGTCTGAGCCTCTATGCCAATCGGATTCGGGCATATTTCTTCAGGATATATACTGAGAAGGTCAGCCAACAGCTCATAATCCCCAAGTCCATTTGGGTTATCTCTGTCAAACCACTGTGTTATACAGCCTGATAAATAACACAGAACAGACAAAAGTAGACCTGATGAGAGTCTTTCAGGATATCAATGTGCTGACATAGCACGCAAGATTTAATAAATTAAACCTACTCTGAGTAGAAAGTTTGATAATTGTACCTGTAAATAAGAGACAGATATTTTAGCTTTTTTCTCTCTTAAAGTATCAGTTTTAATTAGTTTTACCAATATCTTTATTTATAATCAAACATACTTGTAGCAAGAACCACCCAGGTTGCAAATACCTGGGAAAGAATAGTAAAATATTAGTATAATAATATAATATGATATAATATAATATCAAAAGGAATTACATACCTTGCTGCTCATTCTTCTGACTTTTCAGTATATGAATCTAATAGGAGAAATAAAACTAACTAAAGACAAAACATTACAGTGTCTGGAATTGCCAAATAATATTAATAATAATAATAATGAATAACTACTAAAAATCTAGATTTTTAAATAAGCAGAATAAATTAATTGACACCCTGTTTCTATTTAGATTTCTTCTTATTTAATAATTGAATAAAATCTAAAACAATTAAAAAAGATAACCTCACCCAATCTTACTTGATGATTGTGCTATTGAGAATATATCTTGTGATATGGCATATCATTTGATAATCACTTCATGCAGCAGTAGTTAGCATCTACACAACATTATCTGCTCTCCCTTTTTCTGCTGAAATTCTCTCTTTTTAAGCAGTTAAGGAGGTGGGTTCCTCCCAGAACATCTTGCAGCAGCATCTCTGTTGTCAGCTTTGACCTAATTTCTCACCTTTCTTCATTTATCTCCAACAATCTACCCATTTCTGCCTCACCCATCTCACATGGCGAAAGCTGTCAATTGTTTAGTGGGTCCTGAATAGAAAAAAATATATCATCTTATCCAAGACTTTATCTTTTGTTCCTCACTTTAAAAAACAGGGAATGAGAGAGTGAAATTTCATCATCTACATGCATTAGAAAGAGAGAATGCATCAATTGTAATCCTTTACAATATAATTTACCCAATAAACCTTTACCAAAACAAAAAAGCTTTATTGGATGAGAAGAAAAGAATCCAGAAAATAGAAAAACAAAATTCTCACCCTAAAATAAAGTAAAATACCAAGAGAATCAGGAGTTATTCAAATTAAAAGCACATGCCAGACATTTTAGTTCTTCACAATTTTACAGGTTTCTTGAAATGCACAATGCACATGAATATGTACATTTTGCACTCTAACTCAAAAACAACGTAGCTACACAACAAAGCACGTTTTATTATAACTAAAACATCATTATCAAGATTACATTATTAGCAATTGCCATGGGCACTTTAAAAGTCTAGCAATCTGCTATTATATATATATATATATATATATATATATATATATATATATATATATATATATATATATATATATATATATATATATATATAATGATGACTTCAGATGACTGCTTCAGATGACTGCTACAATTGTACCCCTTTTATCAAGATTTTTTTTTTCTTCAAACTTGCCTTTCAAAATCCCTCATTTATGGTAAAGCAGCCTATAAGCAGAAGGTAATCGCAGCTGTGATATTGATATACTGACTAATAGTCGGCAACATTCACCCATGAGATTTTTTACTGCCCATGAGTAAAAAAAAATGTGCCCGAGTTTCACATAATCAGCTGTTTTGTCTGCAGGAGGCACATTGTCTGCATGTGCAAAAGATATTGTTTGTCATTGGATGCAGAAAAATTGCAATTTGATCGCTCAGTTGACTCTTTTCCTGAGGGATGAGAGTTAAGCATCTGCGCTTAGTGGTTCGGGCTCTGCATCTGCTGAGGCGGCTTCGGTCGTGAATACTGCAGATAGAACTGGCGGATGAGTTTGACGGGGGAACTCTCCTTTTCAAGCTTCACCGTATAACCCGGCTCAGGAAGCACGCATGCATGGAGCCTGCTTCTGACCTGACTGAGAGCATAGGTGAAGCATCTAATTCTTAGGATTTTAACTTGAAACGGTCAAGTTTTAATGTTGAGGACACAGCAAGCTGGTGTGGATCACAGGGAAATCCAAACAGCAAGAAGAAACGCTCTGATATGTACCCAAAAGGAATAAGACTTTGCAACTCTAGTGTGTGCAAGCAGAGCTGTATATAGCCAGAATGATGAGCCTAATGCAGTTCAGGTGCGCAGTAACTACATATTGTACAAAAAAAATGTACATAGTGTCCGTGAGGTCACCCATGAATTCTGAAAAGAAGTTTTGAAACGTAAAGTAGGGTCGAGCTGGACGTAGCCATCTTGGTAGTGTGTCATCACGCGTCACTCCCGGTTACATAGGGAGGTGAGGTGATAACTAATAGACCGCAGGCTATCCACCTGTCATTCAAAGTGGCCACGCCCTAATTATCCAGAACTTTAAGGCTTTATATAATGAAAACCAATTAGTTATAAAAAAATTCACCCCCTCACAGTTGTCATGAAGGACAAAATTAGCGGAGGAAGATTAGTGAGGAAGTCCACCGCTAAATGTGAGCAGGGACGACGAAGAATGGGCAATGGATGAAGTAAGCCTGCAGGACGTTGACAAGAGGCCTTTACTTGAGCACATATAGCACAGTTCTTTACAAAGTTTGTCACATCTGATGCAAGGAAGGGCCACAATCCTTTAGCCATGGTTGATGAATCAAATGCCATGGATGAGCCATGGCTACCACACTAATTTAATAAAGTTGTTTTCTCTGACTAGTGTCAATTTTGTTAACGAACATATGACAGAAAATGTCCGTTGTCAACCTTTTTTCCATGACTAAAGGCCTACACACCGGGACGGATATAACGTGTGCTTATCGCCAGCGTTTTTCCGAGACGTTTTTTCGGCGAGTCTTGAGTGTTCACAAGTGATTCAGTAGATGCAAATTTAGTAGATGCCGCTCCCGGTACACAAGGTGGTGCTTTACACTACAGTATTTACGTGTTTGCCCAAAATATTCACACTTTTTTTTTGGTAACTGGCAAGCAGCGGTGTCACTGTGACGGGGATTAGCAGCTCATATTCTACTTTGTCTATTTCTTCACAATATCAATAGTGCTCGGCAAAACCATTTTGTGCTTGAGCGCCACCAAGATGCGTTTTCCTTTAACTTCAGCAGGCATGTGAACAAAAGCGTCAATCTCAAAGAACCCAAGGCGTATTTTTTAAATGGCCCTTTTACTCTTGCCGTTTTGCACGTTAGTGTGCACACTCACGGTGGGGCCCTTTGTTTAGTCATGAGGCGTTAAACATAGTGATAAACACGTGTGAACAGGCCGTAAGACAAGATGAGATGACAAACATCCACAATAACTGTGACTATATCATCATGCAATATCGTAGACGAAAAAAGACAAGACTAAAATATTATTTAAAAAACAAAACCTTGATCTAAAAGCATTCTTTGGTTTTGTCGAGGAAAAGAGAGGATGCAAGGTTGCGGCTGCCAGATTTCAATAATTTAAGTCAGAGCTTTGCAGTTAAAAGAATACATATTCTATCCAGTGTTTTACTTCAAATGTGCAATCTGGCAACCAAATGCATGCAAGCGCTCTCTCTCTCTCTCTCTCTCTCTCTCTCTCTCTCTCTCTCTCTCTCTTGCACACGGATGATCTGAAAACAGCAATAAACAAGCTGCATTTCAGCAATCTCCATTTGAGATTTTCTGCTTAAGGGTCATTCAGGTGGTCTGTGTTCTGTCACGACTCACGAGCCAGTTGTTTGCAAATGTGTTTACTAAATAACTGCACTTGTGTGAGCTACTGAAATGAGCCTTGCTGCGAAAAAATCTGAGTACTGCTTTTTTTTCAGTGAGCAGTGCTCAACATTATTATCCATGACCCTTCTAGATAAGGTAATAACCCATTTCATAGGGACAAATCCTGGTTGTAAATAGACATGTAAAATTGTGTCTGGAGTATTTTTTCCCTTACCTAAGCCACATAGGCTACCTTCTCAGAGAATAATTTCAAATATTGTATCAATACCTCCAATGGCACCTTTAAGTCTGGCCAAAATTAATGTTCATCTTGATTTATTCTGTATCATTCTGAATCTGAAATCATTATTTCATTATTGACCTACAAGGAATAAGAGGTATTTCCACAAATCTCTGCCAAGACAGATCATACAGACAACCCAATGAATGGAGCAAGGAGCACATCATGGATGGGCAGTCTGATTTCTGATTTCTATCACTGTTTTTAGCAAGTTGCAGCAAGTTAACTATTACTAAAATTACACTTGTTATGATCAAGCGTGTACAACCTGACAAGGTAAAAGAGTTGCTATGCCTCCTCTATAATATCAGAACTGGCTAATTTGTGTCCAGGAGCTAATGTAATCGCGAATGTTAAAGGGATACTTCACCACTTTTTCATTTTAAACTATGTTATTCCCTTAACTAAAATTAGTTTATACATATCTCTCTCATCTCGGTGCGTGCACTTAACCATTCTGACACGCGCTGACGATCTGATAAACAACCACATTTTTTAAAATAATCCCCAAAAACCACAACCCGCAATTTAAGATTTTTGAAAACGACTTGCCAAAACGAAGAAGCCCAAAGGTGCGTGTTATACGCAGACTTGGCAACTACGGTTTTGTCGGGGGGAAAGAAAAGCGCTCTTGCTTGCGCTCTTTGCCAGTACTAGCAAAGACCCAGTACAGCCAAATTCACCAAGAGTAAAGCCGTCTTCAGCAAGTACTATCTTAAGATTTTATAGAAAATACTCTATCATAACTATTGTTTGTTTGAACCTCATTCTTTGACTGTTTTGTTCAAAGAAGGGAAGATTGTATTGGGAGCACTAAGGTGTCAGGTGTAACTGCATGGCAATGGCAAATGGTTTACATAGCTCACGGGTCAGGTAGGAGGGCCCCTTAACAGATTTTGCTTAGGGCCCCAGGGAGGTCAGGATTGGCTCTGCTTGCGGTTTCCAGATTTCAGTAATTTAAATCCCCCAATCAGAACTTTTCTGTGAAAAGAACATGTATACTATCCAGTGTTTTACCTAAACATGTACAATCAGGCCAATAGGGCACAAGAACAATGTCCTGTATACAACTGTGACAATGAGAGCTTACAAGCCCATAAACATGACACAGAACAAAGCAAACTGTGATGGGTTGTGTTACATATCAGTAAAATGTCCTCTTGGGCAGTCCAGACCTTCTGCCATCAGTCTGAAGGTCTGCTATAGCGAGATTAGGTTTTCCCTAGGACCTGTGCATTCTAGCTTTAGGGAATTGTGCCATTGTGCAAAATTTTTTGACATGCATTGTCAAGGCTCTACTTCAAATGGAAACTTCTCAGGTTGCGCATACAACCTAGTTCCCTGACAAGGGGACTGATACACTGCGTCTCAATGCCATGCCTCAGGCTTGCCTGCGTTTCTCCTTCAGACAAAAGAGTATAGCTGGTAACTCAAGCATATCGTTTTTACTCACGGGAGCTCTGCGTGTGGCTTCATGGACCGCCGTCTGCCAACGAATATTGTCGTGTGTTTACACATGCTTCAGACACTGGTCACGCTGAGAGCATTCCTCAACGCATCAACACCTTTGCATAGGCAACAAGACATTATGGTAAGAGGTGTTACATTTCTAACACATGCTCTTAGCAGTAGACCAATCACAACAGACTCGTGCCAGCTGACCAATCATGGCAGACTGCACTTTTTTTCCTTCAGAAGGCTTTTTACAGTGGTGGGAAGTTCGGATCATTTTACTGACTCAGATCTTTGAATCTCATTCAGCAAAATGAACTAATCTTTTTTCAAGTCATTTAGTTAATTTCAGCAGAATCTAATTAAAATGTTACATGTTATATTTTTCAACACATTTAGTACTTAAAAATAAACTATAAGCTAATGCAATCATGGCCAAACTTTAAGAAAGAAATGATTAATTGCTGGGCTTGCCTCACCTTCCGATCCAAATCTTTCTTTCTTTATTCACTTCACATTTAATCACATCTGTTTCCTAGAAAGATTAGTACGCCTCTTCTGGTTCGAGCCGTTGGTTCTGTCATCATGTCTGATCTGGGCCGTGACAGACAGCCTCATATGTAATACATGCGTCCGTAAACAGAAAAGATCACTTCTCTCGAGTCTTCGAGTCATTCGTTCATCAAGTCCCAGCCCCATATAGGCAAGGCTATGCAGCGACCGGAAACAGTAAAGATTAGTTCATCTTTCGAATCTTCTCGTTCAAGTCTGCATAGGCTGAATGTGGAAACAGTTCATCTTTTGAGTCTTCGGGTCTGACTCGGAGTCTCGTTCTTTTGTCACATGACTGCGCCGGTTCAGTGTCTCACAACATATTCAACATTACAGTCGTAATTTTGACTGCATGTTGTAATATATCATTATAAAATCATCAGAAGATATGGGCAATACACTTTTATTATGCCTATCCATTCTGACCAAACCAATGTGTCGAGGATTCATAGGAAAATCAATTATTATACTAGCTAAAAAAAAAAGGGAACTAAACAAACAAAACTACGCACTGAGGAAGGTTGTGAATTAACTATTTCTGTATCCAACACACGGCTGTCACGTCACGTGACAAAAGAACGATACTCTATCGGGACTGAGAACTAATAATTTCTGTTTCCGGTACAGACTGCATAGCCTTGCTATGGGTCTGGGACTTAAACGAATGACTCAAACCCATGCTCAAACCCGGACTTGAAAGATGAACTAATCAATTCTGTTTCCTGTATGAACATATGGGATGTTGCGCATGCGCGGTCGACACAAAATGAACAAATCGCTCTCTGAGACAACCCGTTGTTCGAGTCATATTAAAGATTCTTCAAAATGAACTATTCATTCCCATTCAGCCGGTTCACTCGGTACAACACATGACTATGGGATATTGCGCTCTAGCGCCATCTGCTGAAGACACCTTTATTCATGGCTGAAAGGCCAATGACGCATGACAACGTGGGCGGGGTCACTTGTCCACAGCATATAAATGCTGTTGTATGCATCACCCTCTTTGTTCTTCAGCTCTTCACTGGGCTGCCTGAACACCATCACACCACATTTTCATAAGGGAAGCCCACAGTGGTGATTCTTGTCGAAATGAAGGTCTAAGAGAAAGCTTTTTAGCAACAAGTTTAGCTATGCTAACTAAAGGCTAATACGTTTTTCTCAAAACAAAATGTTCAACTTAAGCCACATTCACACGATAACCCTCAGTGGTGAATCTTATTGAAGGAAAGGCATACAAGATAAGTGTTTAGCTTGAGTTTAGTACAACTAACAAATGGCTAATAAACTTTTTCAGAAGAAATATCTGGATACCTGCCCGTCCTATGACATGTGGGTGTTTATGGTATACTCATGTATACATCACACTGTCTAGTGTGTTTGGAATTGTCCGCGCTAAGCGGCTAGGCTAGATCTCGCCAACCGCAGTGCATGCTGCACTCTACCGGCAGCTCTATTGTTCCGCTTAGCGGGGCAGTGGCCAAACAAGGCCCGCTCCTGTCTTCAGGTCCCGACCCAGAGGCGGTGATCACCGGTTTCGGAGGCCACTAAAAGTTGGGAAGATCGAGTGTAGACCGAGGAATATCGGTGTAGCTTTCACAGGGTGATTCGGTCTCGCTGGACGCAGGCGAGAAATGCTCTGACGCTATAAATATTCAAGCAGGGCAGATCGCCGTCCCCTCGAGGTGGGTGGAAGCGAAGTGATGGTCCTTGCATGGCCTGTATTGCAGAGCGGCAACAAGGTTTGTCGGCAGTGACCTGCCATGATAGAGAGAAGCTTGTTTGACTTCAGTAAAATCAGCGGTGCAAACTCTCCTGCTGATCTTTTCTAGAAGTAACCCTGCAAAATAGCGGGTTCAGTTTTAAGCATGTTGAGTATACAAAACCTCATGTGTTGATTTGTCAAAACAATCCGAATGCACTGAAGCAGCTAACCTCATATTCTGTACTAACAGAGGAGGAAAATGCAAGGTCATTCATTTTGCAGCGGTGTTCCACAGGTGATGCCTGGGAATCCTCGCTGCCCGCCTCGAAGTCAAACGGTGGCGTGCGTGCGCACTAACAACACCGTGGCTTCTTCGCACGATTCCAGTGGGGCTGCGGGTTCTCTCACGCCCCTTCTGTTTTGGCGGAGTAATCGCAACTTCGTTGGTCGAGAGGGTTTCCCCAATACTGAGGGGAAATCCGTGCTTTCCTCAGCAAAATGGCAATTTCAGTTTTTGCCACAAGGAAAGATGGAGGAAGAGGTATTTCAACGTTAATTCCTCCTCCTCCTCCTCCTCCTCCTCAAAAAAAACCCCTCTGCAGCAGTTGAGTACACACTTTAGAGTGGTTATTGTGTCAAGCTCAAAAATGCTTGCAGTTTGTCACGCGCTGTTCGCCCTGTACCTCGCATACAGAAGCGGCGTTGGCTCCACTGCGTCATCAGGGCATGAGTGTTCGCCTATTTGGACGACCTGTTCCTGGCCGCAGACAGCAGGGAACAAGCATTGTTACAAACACAAGCGCTTGTTTTCCATCTACGATCTCGTTTAAAAAAAAAAAAAAGTCTAAAAAAAAAGAACCCTTGGTCCCGTGTCAAAGGAGTTCATATATTTCGGGTTAGAGATGGATTTAGTACAGAATACAGCTATGCTGTCAGTACGAAGGGTCGAAAATGTTCACAGCTGCCTGAGTTGGTTTCAGTGGGGCATGCAAGTGTGTTTTCGTACAAGGTTGAGACTGCTGGGGCTCATGGCCTTGATGATAGCAGTCATCCAGCTTTGTTCCTCTTTATCCATGCGTTCCAGAGATGGGCGCCGAGCACTGGTCTGAATGCCGCGTGGCAGTAGAACAGACTGACAATAATCCCATTGTGTGTTCGAGTTCTGATCCCCTGGGGATCCCCGGGTCTGTTGACAGATGGGGTTCCTCTAGGGAGAGCTACATCACGTATAGGGATGATGACGGATGCGTCACTAGAGGGATGGGGAGCTCTGTGCCAGGGGAACTCTGTAAGGAGAGTGGCCGGCAGCAGGAAAGAGTGTCACATAAATTGTGTTGCAGGTGGTTCTTCTGGCACTAAAACACTTGGCTCAGCACTTAATGGGCAGACATGTGTTAGTCAGAATGGACAACACGACAGTAATGTCGTATAGAAACAGACAGGGAGGTACTCCTCTCTTCCTCTGTTGGAACGGACACGGATGCTCCTGATATGGGCCAGCGAGCATTTAACTGGATTTTCTTCTCAATAGACAGGAGCACCCCCTGGGGGTGGGTGCCCTGTTGCATGGCCCAAAACTATACTGTATATGTTTCTCTTGGGCAGCAGTGGCTCAGTGGTTCATGTAGGTTGTCTACAAACGGGAAGGTTGGCAGTTCAAGCCTTGGGTCCACCTGACCAAGTGTCGAGGTGTCCATGAGCAAAACACCTAACCCCAGCTGCTCCCGATGGGCTGGATGGCGCCTTACATGGCTGACATCACCGTTGGTGTATGAATGGTTGAATGTGAGGCAACATGTAAAGTGCTTTGGATGGCCATAGGGTCTGTTGAAGGTACTAAATGCAGTCCATTTACCATACACAGTCTTTCCAAGCTTGAAGCTGATTAAGCTCCAGTTCTAACCAAGACATACTGACAGCCTACTCTAGACAGAGTGGTTCAGGAGGGTCTGTTACTGATTGTTGTGGCCCCTCGCTGGCCAGCAAAGACAGGGTTCGCGACAAACACGAGTATCATGTCACTGCTGGACACCATGGTGTCTTCCCCTACGCAGGGACCTGCTATCCGCCGGACGCAGATTCTTTACCCTTTAACGGGAACTGTGGTCTCCAGGACCTACATGTTGGGAGAAGGAGAATCTGATTATAGCGACAAAACAGGGCGCTTGCATTTTTGAAGCGCACCATGTTATGTCAAAGTAGTGCTTGTTTGAAGTTTGGTGCAGGTGAAGATCTGTATCACCGTATCAGTGCCTGATTGAGGGGATACTGGTTTCTTCTCCGAAGGAAATCACCCCCATTCCATACTGGAAGTTTATTGGGTGATTTGGTTTTCACGAGGGCATTAATGGTGCTGCGCTTAAGCGTGCATATTTGGTTCCTTAAAAGGTTCCGGGCAAACTACATATTTCACTCCGTTTTGAGCACAGTCGAGAGCGTGAGTTTTCAAAGTATACTTTATTGGCCACATTAATGGAAAGATTCTTTTGGCCCTCCTCTCCACCTCTAGCTGGTGGTGGGTGAACGCACAATGGCGCCATTGTACTGTGACTTCCGTCGCATCATCTACGAGGATGCTGTACACTGCTGGTGGTTGAGGAGAGATCCCGGAAATAAGCGTAAAGCGCTTTGAGTGTACGATAGTACATGGGAAACGTGCTACATAATTCATGTCACTCGCATGTGTGTGCACCTCTTCTGATATTGATAATTACTTCACACAGACAGTTCATGGACTGCCGGGGAGCTCTCACATTCCACTCCATCTCGCACACATTTGAGAGTGTGAGCTTTTCAAATATATACTCTTTTGGCCATGAAGGCCCGGGTATAATTCATTTTCCACATCCAGACGTGTCTCTGGCACAACCGAATGAACACGGATGGCCGAGTTCAATACACGTGCAGTATAATATTTGTGACTCTTCTGTCACCTCTGTTTTTCTTGCACATGCGCTGTTGTATGCGCATTGTCCGTCTAAGTCTGCATGCTGACGGGATGTTTTCGGCTTGAGTACAGATACGTTCGGAATGCGTGTTTCTAAGTAAACTTTATGCAAGTCACTCATAAGCTGTGGTATGCGCACTGTAGACCCTCCTGTTGACAATAATTACGTCACGCGGATGGTACGCAGAACGCAGACATCCAAAGTATACCTGGAGCTTGGGTCTGCGTTTTTAGGCTCGTTACAAACTGTAATGGTGCCGTCATGACCTGATGGTTGGTCTGGACTCTGGAGGCTAGTTGTAAACCTCTGTTTGAGCCTTTAGAAACCTTTGAATATAAGGATGCTGCCTTGTCATTGGTACTGGTATCAGTGAAGCACGTTTGGTGATCCTCATGCACTATTGATGGCTCCCAAGCTGTGCTTGGTGGTGTTGCGCCCAAACGTGGCGTATATGCCTAAAAGGCATGTTGGTAGTACGCTCTCGTTCGAGCGGCCTGCCCTGTAAAATCTCTGACTCAGAGGAAGACAGGAGACTTGCTTTGTGCTTGTGCCATTTGTATGTTGTATGCAGGTGCATTGGGCAGCACTTGCCTGGCCAGCCTTTTTGTCATGATTTCCAACTCAGCACATGGGGAGCCGCTATCTAAGCGATGTCTTTCACATGGGATTATACAAAGCTATTTCTATAGCATGTAAGGAGTTGGTTCTGCCTGGAAGGGTGTGAACACACTACGAGGACATGGACATTTTAGGGGCTTGGTTTGAGATTTTGTGCGGATGCCAGCTAGGCATTACTGCGCACGTTTTGTCCGGTTTACCCGGCGTTAACTACAGGCCGTTTTTTCCCTGGGAAAAGGGATATGTGGCCGTGCTGGTCCCTTACGTTTAGTTGAGCGACTTCGCGGGGCGTGTATATATGTCCCATAGTCATGTGTTGTACCGAGTGAACTGACTGAATGGGAACGTTGAGTTATGCATATAACTACTGTTCCCAGAAGGAGGGAAACGAGGTACAACACCTCTGGGCCCCGCACAGTCGGAGGCCCGGTGAAGAGCTGAACTGAACAAAGGGGATGACGCATACGACCGCATTTATATGCTGTGGGCAGGTGACCCCGCCCACGTTGTCATGCGTCATTGGCCTTTCAGGCGTGAATAAAGGTGTCTTCAGCAGATGGCGCTAGAGCGCAATATCCCATAGTTATGTGTTGTACCGAGTGAACCGACTGAATGGGAACAGTAGTTATATGCATAACTCAACGTTCATGAACGACATCACGAAACTAAACAGAACATTCACACTGAAAACAGGTATAAACAGGTACTTATTTAACAATGTATAAATAAGTAAAATGTTTTTAAGTAAAAATAAGTTAAAAGTTTTATTTTATTTTATATTAAATCATGTAAATCTATTCTAGACCAAATTATGAGATTGTAAATGAGCTTATTATGGGCCTTTTAAGTTGTTTGTAGTGTGTAGGTTCCATTTAATGCAATACAACATTAGTAAGAACAGGAGAACAATGAACCTCAATTAATAAGAGATGTTTACATTAAAATGTTTTACTTATCAAGAAAATTCCTACAGTCATAGGGGTTGAACTGACATGAAAAGCAACTTTTAAGAGGCTATTGGTTCCAGCCTGTCAAACAGTAAACTCACAAAGTCATGTATACTAGGGTGGGACAATTACTCCACCTACTGAAACAGAACAGGATCCCTCTGCAATCTTGATATCCTATGGGATCTCAATATCAAAACTCAAACAAAAGCACAGATTGAGTGGTGCAGTAAGCATACGACACTTTTAAAATGAGCACACAAAAAAAAACACACCAGCTTGTGAGATGCTTTAAAGCCATTTCAGGCTCAGAAATCAGTGATGACAAAAGACAGAATCAAATAATAATAATAAAAGTGAAGCAACTTTAATCAAGCAGTAATGCTCTTTTTCGTTTAAAGAAAATTAACAAACAAGCCTTAATCATATAAAATGGTGAAAAAGACACACAGGGCCTAGGTGACCTTTGAGCCCTGTCTGGCCCATGTGGGCGAGCATGCTCCTTAGAGCTTCAAGTCACAGCACTAGTAAAAGAGGGGTTTCACTAGGCAGATTTCTACCCTTCATTTCATCTGTAGACCTTTCATTATGCATTCTGCCCCCTCTCTCTGTTCTCCAATTTCAGACCTGCTCATTTTCACTGTGCAATGAGAGCCCTTCACTTCCTGCATGTTCTGATTGAGATAATAAACCTGAACGGTACGTCGTAGATGTAGCAGTTCTCCATTAACCCTCCGGAGGGTCTGGAAGATGACATACACGTTTCTTCCTTTGTTCAATCCACATTGTGTAAGACTCATACAGAATATGAATGTAAAGACGCCTAAACCCTTTTTACAAAACTATCATGAAAAAAATGTTAGTGAGGTTGTTAACAGCAAAACTGAGAAATAGATGAGACTGAAAAAAACATACATTTAAAAAACTGCTGCAATGTGTTTTCTGTAACATTTGAGATCCACTACATTAATTTTAATAATTCTAGTCCTGTTATGAAGAGAGAAAAAAACACTATTTAGAGATATCACATCCATTTTTAATCTAGAATTGACTAAAATTAACTTCAGTCCCAATACTTTGACTTGTTGAGGGATTGTAACCAGTAACCAGTATTTGATTTTATTGTAAAGCTGTGGCTTTTATTACTTACAACAAGCAAGACCCATCCAGAGATGTAAATATTACATGATGCTGAAACAATGGTTATGTTCTTCTTTTGTTGCCTTTGTCATGTCTGAATTTAGCACCATATGTTTGCTTGTTACTACCAGACACATTCACCAGACATAATGTTACCAAACATGGAAGGTATATCATGTAAAATATATACAGTTTACACTGTATATATACGATCTCCCAATTTATTTTTTAAATCAACAATCTTCACCTGAGATGCATCATGATGTCTCCTGTGCTGTGACCTCACAGAGACCCGTTCCTCGTGGTATCTAAGCATGCTCGCCCGCACCGGCCCTAATACAGAGTAAAACGGAGTCTTCAAGTATTAACACAGCTCGGGCACCTCAGACACGCAATATTAGAGCCAAGAATCACTGCTAGGAAAACAAATGAGCAGGTTATTGTTATCTTGCATTTCCCCCCACAAATATAATATATATATATATAGATTAATATGCTTATAAATAAAAATTCAGTGCTGTAAAAACATCTCCGATTCCATAGGATCTGACCCACCATAGAAGGCTCATCATGTTTATTTTTTAAAACCTTTTGTCATCTTTTTCTCATGGCTAAAAAGCTACTGTTCGGAGCATGTAAACTGAGCTGTAAGTCCTTCATTGAGCATAAAACACAGAAAAATTGAAGACTTGTTAATATCATTAATTTTTCTTTCTCTTTTTTTTGGTTTTAAAGAATCCTTTCATGTGTGTATGTGTGTTTAGTTTTTTTTTGGTTGCGGTGAAGCACCAAGAAACACATATCAGTGTGTGTCTCTTAAAGTGTGACTGTAGTTTGTCCTGTAAGCATCTGAGAAATGCAAGATTCTCAGTGTGAATGTGGATGAGGGTTCTTTTTCCGTAGTCTCTGGTAGTGTTTTAGTACTGCGTCTATGTTAAGCAGCGCTCCACGCCGATGCCTTCCTCTGCGTGGACCTGCAGGTCAATAGGTCGCGCTGGCTGTTCTCCCGGTCGAGCGTTCATCAGTGAGAGGTTCTTCACGCAGCCCGTGATACCCGAGGAGTACTTCCCGCCGGTCAATGTATTCATGTCTGGAGCCCCACCTAAAGTCCAAATACAAACAATCTTACACTCAGATTCAAATGGTTATGAGTTTCTTTTACAAGGAAAAGCCATTTCTATATGTCATCTCTAGGGGGCATCAGAACATAAGACATGTTTCACATATTGCAGAGAAATAGAGCCAAGTTGCTCCGAAAGTATCATTCAAATTGAGAAACTGGGTATATGGTTGTGTGAATAAATCTGGAAGCAAATATTCCTGTATGTTTAGCGGAAAGTTAAATATCTATTAAATAACATTTTGACAATATTTGTGTTTAAGTTTAAACTTAAGAAAAAAGTTAATTTGTAAATAAAAATTATAATTTTTGCCTATAGTGTCTTGACTTTTGTAATAAATCCCAATGTCTTCTACAGAGAGCAATGCTTTATAATATATATATATATATATATATATATATATATATATATATATATATATATATATATATATATTCTTCAAACTACAAAAAATATATACACTACTGTTTAAAAGTTTAGGGATGGTGAGATTTTTAAAAAAATGTTTTTAAGTCACAAAGGCTGCATTTATTTGATCAAAAATATGGTAAAACAATAATAGTACTATTAATGTGTGAAATATTATTGCAATTTGAAATAACTTTTTTATTTAAATATAATTTATTCTTATGATGCAAAGCTGAATATATATTATAATATATATAAATAATAATATATATTATTTGTACAGAATTTCTTGGCTACGTTGCCTACAAACTGCATGGCTGACATTGTGGACCTTAAAGGCCCAGTGAAATCAAAATTGAAAGTTTTTTAGCTTTTAGTATGACTATGTTAGTCTTAAGGTTATGGATAAGCTGGTATGTTCCAAAACAATGACAAAATTTGTATTTAGGAGATATAAGCATTCAAAATGTACAGTCTCTCACTTCCATCAAAACGAATTACAGATTTTGATGACATCATTGCAGACTTCATTTTCTCGTCAAATCTTCTGTCCAATCAAAATGCTCTTTAGAATCTTTCAGTCCTACACTGCTGAAGTTGCGGCTGAAATCAGTCACTTGTTCACACATTTACTCATTTCTACATGGTGAAAGGCACATAGCACACTATATATGCGATAGGAAATGATTCAGTGTAAATATGCTTTCAGTTGAGGCGAATGAAGTCTGGTTTCAAGTTAGTTTCACACACCACAGCAGCGCGCACACACCAACGGCTCTGGTCTTAATTTAGACTACAGACACGAGAGCGCAGCGTGGATCATATGTGTGAGTCCGCACAGACAACAAAACATATCGGACCCATTTGAATTCTGCACAGAATGCTGCATTTCAAAGCGATATGGAGGAGATTATGATGATAAACGGTTAGAGGAAACTGGCTTTACCAAACTGAAAGGCTCTACTCAAACTGTATATTGACGCAACGCTATTGGCTGTTTCAAAAAAGGGGAGGAGTTGTTAAAAGCTGGAGCCGTTTCAGGGGAAATCACGTCAACACATTGAATAATGCGGTGCGTTTCAAGGCACTTCAGTGGGCCTTTAATAGACAACTAAATGGACACATCTTCATCACAGTACTCTGCTTAGTAGGCTACAAGAAAACAAATGCAATTGTTATATGATCCTTACCCAAGTATATGTTGCCTTTGGTGTTCACCATGATGCTTTTTCCTTGTGATTGTCCACGTTGGACGACAGATCCTCCATCGATCTGGAGGTAGCCCTGCTTACCCGTTCTGTTCAAGGCATGTAAAGAACATTCACAATTATCTTTCTTATAACCTATTATGGTTTCTATAATGGTTTGGAGCGTTAAGGAGCATTACCGAACTGCAGTGATCATGTGCCACTGCCCATCATTGACAGGCTCTCTGGAGAGAATCTGAGCCTCTCCACTGCCCAGCTGGTAACTATCAGAGAAACAACGGCACATTATGACCAGCTAAAAAGGACTGATCTAGATCAGTAAGCAACTAATACGTAGTTGTAGCAGCTAAGAACAAAATGAAACCTCCCTTTTTTTTGTCTTTTTTTTAGCCAGATTAAATGTCAGGTCATTATAATGTCACTATATCATATACTCTCTCTACCCACAAACCCATGTGGTTTATTAGTGTGCAAATGTTCTCATTTACTCACCTAAACACAAGATGTCCATTTTGTAAACCAAGACTTATGAAGTCCTTCCCCTTTCCTTGATGTCCCTGCTCCTAGAAAGTATTTTCAGTGAAATATTCAAGTCAGTCTCTCTGAGTCATTGGGAAGGAATATGGATGCAAACCACAGGTCAAAATGACACAATGTTGCATGTCAGAAATGGGTGTGGATCTCTGTTTCGGCAACTGAATCACTTCTATACTACAGCTACTAAGACATTTTCATTTAAAAACATTAATCCCACTGTAATAAATAAACAAACAAACAAAATAATGATATACACAACCGTACAAAAGTTTGGGGTCTGTAAGATTTTTTCTATGTTTTTGAAAGTCTCTTATGCTCGCCAAAGCTGTAATTATTTATTTAACAAATTAACATTGTAAAATATTACAATATACTGTAAATAACTGTTTTCTTTGAACTTTCAATTGAATTTTTTTAGCAGCAATTTTTCCAGTCTTCAGTGTCACTTCAGATCCTTCAGAAATATATATATATGTATGATTTAGTGTTTAAAATCATTTAATTGTTATCAATGTTTAAAACAGGTAAAACTGCTTATTTTTGTGGAAACTGATACATTTTTAGAAATATCAAAAGAACAGCATTTATTTTATTTTTTCCAGTAGTGTATACTGATGAAAATGTATCTATGAATAATATTTCTCATATGTTTATATATAAACAGTAATTAAAAACAAACATGTATTTAGATTGTCTTAATTTTCATAACATGATGTACAAGATTTGGAAATCTGGGAATAATGCCACTTTTCACATATATGGAACTCTTTGGTGTCAAATGACATTAGGAAAAGTAACCTACAAGCTAGTTTTAAACATCAAATGTATGACAATTTGCTGAAATTAAATCAATTGCAGGAAAAGTTTAATTAAATAATCTTAATCAAAAACATGTAAAATATGTTTTTGATTAACACAGAGTTTTGAGATTAACAGTCAGCAATTTTTGAAGGTGAAACAACCTTCAGGCCCTATTTTGTACCTTATTTGTGTATTAAATGAATGTGATCAACTGTTGCAGTAACACAGCTGTGTTGATTAAACAGGTGGAAAAGCAGGTGATAAATATGCAAACATAAGGCTAATTATGTGATGAACAAATTTGAAAATCACACAACACATGCAGACAATAAATTATGTCAAATGTATTTTTTGATTGACAATCCCTGAGTGTGTCATTTACAAATGAGTTCACCGTTAACAGGCAGTGATTAACCAAGTTATGTAACAAAAAATGAACTCTTTAATATAATTGTTCTCTTGAGCAGCTGTGCCAGCAATTAGTGCACTGTGAGTGACAAATGCGTCTGATAAATCAAAGGTAAATATAAGAAGGGCTGTTGTCAAAATGTATGTATGTTGTTGTGCAAGTGCTGTAAAGGTCAAAGCTATATTATATTGCATTACAGCAAAAATGTTATCTTCTGAGATAATGATATGTCTGCGCTAATGCAGACATTCTTGTGTCTCTGACTGCTTGTGAAGAGTGGATACCTTTATACTAGCATGCTTCTTATGGAGGCTTAGAGCGCCTGCAGGCTCCTGAGGAGGATGAAGGTGAGTTAGCCAGGCAAACATGCAGTGCAGCCATTAAAATGTGCTTTAGAGGTGAGACAAAAGCATATTCCAAACCAGCTCCAAGCTCATTTCACTCAGTTTAGTTAAATGAGGCTGAATGTGAAATGTAAATATTTCAGAATATGATTATATGCATGGTACAAAATTAAATGTAAAAAAGGGGTGCCTTGAAAGAAATATGGCCCTCAAGAAATATTTTTGGCCAGTAAGTGTTTAATTAATTTAGGACCTTGAGTGCACGTGTCCCAAACATACCACTCCTTGCCATAGGATGAGTCCGTCTTTAGACACAGTGTTGATCTCTAACTCAATGGTCTCTGGAGAGTCAGGAGCACTGAAACAAATCAAACCGTCAATAGTGTTGGACAGCGTTAAAATACAAGAAACCTTTAAAGGAAGGTTCCGGATTCAAAACTAGTTTTGGTCACATTTTAGTTTAGGGTCCAATTCTCACTATGAGCTAAGACTTTTGCCTCAGTAACTCCTAATTACTACTTATTTATAGTTAGTAAGGTACTTGTTTAGTTTAGGTATTGGGTAAGATACTTGAGGGCATTAAACTGAAGGCATTAAAGTGATAGCTCACCCAAAAATGTTTATCTGCTTAACCCCAGGGCATCAAAGACAGTTGACCTTGACCCTTCAGTAGAACACAAATGAAGATTTTTAACTCCAACCAGCGTAAGAGCACTTCCGGTGAGGTCAATGTACAATGTACACAATATGGCCTAGTTTACGCAAGTGTCGTGTATTGACCTCACTTAATGGAAGTGATCACGCGCTGAAGGCTGTTTGGCATATTAGAGGAAAAAAAATATATAAATACTGTTTGGTTTCTCGCACAACACCGATCGCTTTGTGTCTTTAGGCATCAATGTGACGTACAAGGGTTGTAGTTACAACAGGGGTTGTAGTTAAAGGGTTAGTTCACACAAAAAGGGAAATTCTCTCATTAATCACTTGCCCTAATGTCGTTCGACACTGTTCACTATACAAGCCGTTATTTAGTTTTTTTTGCACACAAAAACTATTCTCGTTGCTTCATAAAACGATTGTAGAATTTCCTCTCTCAAGACCCATAAAAGGCACTAAAGACATCTTTACAAAGCCCATCTCACTACAGTGAGTGAGATGGGCTTTGTAAAGATGTCTTTTGTGCCTTTTATGGGTCTTGAGAGAGGAAATGACATTGGTGTCAATGAAAGCCTTTCTGAGCCATCGGATTTCAACAAAAATATCTTCATTTGTGTTCCGAAGATGAACGTGTTGATCTTACTTGTGTTGAATGACATTAGGGTAAGTAATTAATGACAGAATTTTCATTTTTGGGTGAACTAACCCTTTAAAAACCTTTATTTGCGTTGTACTGAAGAAACAAAGTTGCCTACATCTTGGACGACCTGGGGGTAAGCAGATAAATATATAATTTTCATTTTTGGGTGAACTATCCTAAAATGCCAAAATGTCATATTAAACAGCAACTAGTTAATAGTGAGAATTGGACCCTAAACTAAAGTGTAACCCAAGTTCCCTATGGTAAAAACTAATGAACTTGACAGCATTCATTTAAATGTCTAATTAAGTCAGTTAAGTCTAAATGAACATTGAACACAGTTCATATGGAGTGCCCTCACCTTCGTGGGAACATGGGCTTTGGAAGGGCCAGATATCCATCTCTTTGAAAATATGCAGAATATTCAATGGGAGAGTCTGCAAAAGAGAAACCAAAAAACAAATCTCAAACTTCAGAGATGCCAACTTTCTGGGTTCTACTGCCACCCTGTGGAGCTCCATCAAATAGCAGAATAAACAGACAATGAACAGAACTGACCTGTGACTAAATTAAAGGTGCAGTAACAGGGTATCTGCAGGTTTTACCAAGTCAAATTTAAGACTTTTTAAGACCTTTTTAAGACCATTATGAATAAAATTTAAGACCTATATTGCGCAATAAAAAAAAACATGCATAAGAAATCCAGAATCACTAAATTACCTAAACTTATATTATTTAATTTATTTTAAATTGAACAAAGTATTAGTGAACTTATTATTCATAGCTCAATCCCACCAGGATTAGCATATATATATATATATATATATATATATATATATATATATATATATATATATATATATATATATATATATATATATATATATATATTAGGGCTGGGCAAAAAAAAAAAAAACGATTTTGCGATTAATCGGTTTTTAAAATCTGGTCGATTCAGAATCAATTCTCAAAGGCCATGAATCGATTTTTTAAAATATTTATTTCCGCTAACATTGAACATAAGCTTAACGTAAATCTAATTACTAGTCTTCTCCACTAGATGTCACCCATTTGCCTTGCGCGATCTTACAAAGGAGCAAGAGGCGCACATCATTTATCCATTCAGTGTTTAAATGGCAGCTTCCGGTGCATTGTCGCCTTTTATAATGCTGAGGTGAAATACTGTAGTAATACTAAAAATATGCGGAACCATTTGATGTGACAACACACACACAGCCGAGCACACAACTGCTAAAAATAATTACATACACGCGAATGCTTGCCTTGCATTAGGATCAAACTTGAGCAGTCACTTAAGCATGTACGTTAGCCATTATAGACATATTCAAATTATAATGATTCAAACCCTAATAGCTTATATTATAAACAGATTTCCTCTAATAATAGTTAGTCCACAGTCAACTTAAGTCAGTTAAGGTATTGTTGTCCGTTACCACGACAACTACTCACCCATAGACTAAAAAAATTATGAACGCATTTCTCATGTATGAAAAGTAAATTTGCACACATGAGCAGCAAAATTGCAAGAAAAGCTTGTCGTGTACTGAAAATTGCTATAAAAAAACATCCAATATCCTAGCTTTTTATGTTTTAGAATAAATATATCAAAACATCCATAAAATACTTCTCAGATAATTTTTTTTTAAAATAAAGTTGCATCAAAATTGCATTTAACAATTGTATGGATTTGAAATATAGAGATGCGTTCTGTTTTAATGTACTCAGGTGTACCTAAAATAAAAAGTTTAACATACATGATTGTGGCTCTTCATTTCTTTTTAATTACACATTTATGTTCACTGTTCTTTTTTATAAATACCTACAGTATTTGTATTAAATCTATATTCATTTGAGTTGAATCGAAAATCGAATTGAATCAAAATTGAATCGATTTGAGGACTTGTGAATCAAAATCGAATTGAATCTGAACATCTGAATCGATACCCAGCCCTAATATATATATATATATATATATATATATATATATATATATATATATATATATATATATATATATATATATATATTTTTTTTTTTTTTTTTTTTTTTTGTGGTGGTGGTCACTTTCATACATTTTTATTTTTTCATAATTAGGATGCAACATTAACCATATTATTATGTTAGATGCACAATGATCACACATGGCAATAAAACTAACAAAATGCATGAATCTTGTTTGGTAGGCATATTACAAAAACAAAGGCTGTTCCAGTAGTGCACTATCTATCTTTAATAACACGATCGCTTGGGGTGGGAAATATGACCAACCAGAGCAATAAGCAATTGCTTAATATAAGTAAAACGTTATTAAGTAATTACGTAATCAAGTAATCGGTCAGTAATAAAATATATACTTATAAACAAATGACAATAGGAAAAATAAATACAACATAAAGATGCATACAAAGTGCATATAAAGATGCATACACTCCACTGTTTTTAGAAATAGGGCTTATTCAACTTCTTTTGGATAAACCCCATTTAGATATGTCGGCAAATGCATTTGTCTCAGTGCATGCATTGTTTTAGTTTGGCAGGGTGGCCGCTAGCTTAGCTTAAAATTCATTTCCCCACACATCTAAATGTAGCAAAGTAGAATAAGCCCGATTTCTAAAACAGTTGGAGTGTTCCTTTAAGTGTAAGTGCTGTTTCCCCGTTTGTGTTGTTGTTAAGCTATATTAGTTTGCTTTCACTTTGAGAGCTTTAATGCCCAGATCCAGTACTTACTGACAGTTCCCACACTTTTTAACTCAAATCAGGATATAGACATATGCATAATGTGTACATTTGATCGTTCAAGAGTAACGTTAGGCTAATGAGCCTAAAAATAACACATTCAATACACTCGCGCGAGCGCTGACAGGCAGCAAACACATAACGTTACAGTCTGACATCGGAGTTCGGCGTTTGCATCACTGTTATTAACTCTATTTAGTGCAATCGGGTATATTATACTTTTATTTGGTCATTATGCAAGATGGTGAGAAAGATTCGCCTTTGCGTTCATGATCGCGGAACTGCAAGAACCGTCAGACTCAGCTGAAGAATAAAATCCGTTTTATGCGTCTGTGAGGTACGATCAGAAAGAGGCTCGTGCCAATAACACGAAAGCTGATTGGCTGCAATACACGTGGCATGCTTGCCTAATTTGTAGTTGTAATAGAGCGAACAATAGTTGGTCTAGCCTAGCGAAAGAAAGAACTACAAACACCACGGAACAAACACACACACACATGCTCGCGTGCTGCGGGACGTGAGAGCGTTTCAATGAGGTAGCGTTACATGGACGTAGGAAAATTAAGACCTGTTTAACATGATTTAAGACCTAGAACGCAATGCTTCCGCGAATTTAAGACTTTTTAAGGCCTTATATTTTGATTCTGAAATTTAATACTTTTTAAGACTTTTTAAGACTCCGCGGGGACCCTGAGTAAGCAATTTTGAGAAACACTGTTGATATTTGAAATCAGCCCAAAATGACACACCCCTCCCTTCATTGTTACGCCCCCCAAAAAATACATACAATGAGTAGCTGAAGAAGCAACGCAAACCTCTGTGTCTGTTTTCAGGCCTTTCCGCTCTCACCAGCAGCTCCTAAAACTCTTGCCTGATTATAACCCTTCTTTTTTTTTATTATTTGATATTCCTCTGACCTTTTCTCTTTTGTAATGTCTTTCCGCCATCTCTCTTTCAACAGGCTTTCTTCAAATCTCCCTCTTGTTCACTCCCATTACGAGTGGACACACCCCCTACTGCTGATTGGCTACAAGTGTGTTGTGGTGCTCAGTCTGATCTCATAAATCGCTTACTGTACCTTAAAATCGCATCCGACTTACTTTTTATCTTTATGAGTTAAAAATGCGTGATCCCAAATATCAGGCGTGTTGCATTGTGAGAAAAATACAAATATGTGCATCATGAGCAATAAAAAAGACAACATAAAATCCAACATACATTTGATTTATCTCGATGAGATAAATAAAAATAAATGCAAATACACACTGCTGTTGAAGTAACATTGACAGTTGAGCACAACACTGTGCATTCCTCACAAAGCATTCTCTCGAACCACGTAAAAACCCTCGGGCAGTTGAGTGCTCGTCAATAAGTGCTTCATGCTCAATGTTTCTGGACGTAAACTCACCTTTATAGTTAGCTCAAGTGTGTAAACGAAGGACATTCGGTGGTTAGTAACTAAAAACATGTGTTTGTTCAGTGTGAGGACATTTTTGTTACAGACGTTACTGTAGGTGAAAGCGGCAGTGCGGAAAAGATGTTGGTTTCGCAACAAAGAGAAACATGGATTTAATGAGAAAGAGATTCTGCAGCAAGAGGCTGAGCGTCTGACCGGACAAGACGCCTCAGGAGATGCTAAAGGGGAATTCTATGTATATGTTTTCCTTAAGAAACAGTGTTGCAACCGTCACAATTGTAACATTACCCACAAAAACAGAACCAAAAAGTACCATAAACCTTCAGCGTTTTATAACGAAAACACAGAATTCCCCCTCAACATTACAATTCAAATTTCACAGAGGACACAGTAACCAATTGAGTGCAGATGAGACCATTCCTTTTGATAGCACATTACTTCAGGGATCTCTTTACAAGGCATTGGTATCAGTAAGCTTTTATACATTGTTCGCATTTTCTTGCTTTTGAATATTTACAGAAAAGTCAAGCACCTATTAGACATTCATTAAATCATTATACATACACTACTGTAAAAAAGATTCGGGT
Organism: Pseudorasbora parva; assembly: GCF_024679245.1. NCBI lineage: Eukaryota > Metazoa > Chordata > Actinopteri > Cypriniformes > Gobionidae > Pseudorasbora > Pseudorasbora parva. Next base: position 20,617,410 of record NC_090177.1, on the reverse strand, counting down.
TGATGAGATGTTTTTGTAAGAAGTATTTTATGCTTACCAAGACTGCAATTATTTGATAAAAAAATACAGTCAAACTAGAAGTACTGTAAATATTAAAACAATTTAAAATAACTAAATCAATAAATAATTTTTAGCAGCCATTACGCCAGTCTTCAGTGTCACGTGATCTTTCAGAAAACATTTTTTACCCCACTGACAAATATTTGAAAGAATTTTAAAGTAAAATAAACTTAACTCAGGTATCCCTTTTAATTTACTTTCATCAGGATAAATTAAAAAAATTCAAAATAAAAATATGTATCACAATGAAAGCATTTATCAGAAATGTGCTTGACTTTCTGATGGTCCTAATAAAAGCTCTGTAAACAGATCCCTAAAATACTTCACTTCCTGTCTTGCTCACCCCCCACACCCCACCCATTGTAGCCGTTTGTTGTCATTTTATTTGTGGTGTTAGATGGGCTGAGGGAGCCCTGAGGAGGACGCCCTCCCCTGGTTAGTGACGAGCGTGTCAGGCAGATTGCAGTCATACTGTACCATTTCCCCCACTACCCTCCAAACTCCACAGTGCCTCGGTGAAGCTGGACTCCTGCCCTGTGTGTGTGGGATATAGCCATGAAAGTGCAGGGGTGAGATACATTCACACGTGGCCTTTCACCGGCCAACACGCCACTGCTGGATGACGTTAGGCAGCCTGACTGATGTCGATACGGTATGTTATGGAGAACGGACAATTATTTCCCTATGGTGCTTTATGATGAATCACTTACAGCTGTGCTTCAGTTTAATGCTATGACACTACAGAGAAATGTCTTTAGTGAATTCTGTTAAATGACAAATGAGGCAAATGGTATCAGAATATCAGAAAGAATATCAGTAATTTAAGTCACATTGCACATATATTGGCATTAGTTAGCTGCATTTATCTCATCTTAAATAACATTATTTAAGATATTTAATGGATAATAGTTGTATGGAACAATATTGTTATAGTTATCCAAAACTAAAAATAATAAAAAAAAATAATTTCCATTAACTGAGAAAAGATATATGAAATAAAATAAAAACTAATTTGCTAAAACTAAAAGCTAAAAAGACTGAATGTTAAATATGTGAAATTAAATGTAATATTAAATATAATTAAGAATATTAATAAATACTATAATAGTTTATGAATAATACTAAAATAACACTAATATGGGAGACCGGGGCTATAATAATTTTTGAGAATTCCCCACACTAACATTTCAACATCATCATTTTTCTGCTCGTATATCTATTTGGGTCACAAGTGAACTGCATCTGTTCAATGAATCTTTTTTTTTCTTTTTTCTTTTATCATGGCAATAACAGTGGAAATGTGCATTAGCTTTTATTGTGCTTCAAATGTGGTATGTGTGCTTCAAAAATAAGCCTACATTGATAAATATAAGAACTAGCACCATTCTCCCCTTATATGTTTTTAATGATAAAGTTGACTTTGAATAGAAAGAGCTGATAATTATGTACAATATAATAGAAAACACAGCAAAAAAAAAAGTGAACAATACACCTACATTTGCAGCAATGCAGTTGCTAATTGGAGGGCAAAGATAATATGTACAAAGGGTTAACAAAACAATGGGTTAAGCATCTAGCATCTGAACTTACATTTCTCACAGTGTTGGCCTGTGTATCCGGCCAGACACACACACTGGTTCTTCACACAGCTGCCACCATTCTGGCACTGAGAAGAATCTCGACAGGTATCCCTCACTATTTCACAGCGGTCACCTGAAAAATACCAAGCAAGAAAAAATCTGGATGAAACTTTTCTTAGAAATAAAACGTAATATGCTTTCCTGTAGCTCAATGAGTAGAGCATGGCGCTAGCAACGCCAAGGTCATGGGTTCGATTCCCAGGGAAAGCAAGAATTGGCAAAAATGTAAAATGTGTACCTTGAATGGAATGTAAGTCGCTTTGGATAAAAGCGTTTGCCAAATGCATAAATGTAAATGTAATAATGAGGATTTTCAGAGCCTTAACCTTAAACTTCCTTTCAACCTTGACAGTACAATACAAAGGACTATCTGGTCAATATCAATACCAATATCTCTATTAAATACAAATGTTGGGCAATTTTAGAGGATAAAATGGGTACACATTTTACATTTTAGTTGGTAGTTATCGCAGAATACACCCAGACTGCGAAATGGTTTTTATTTAAACTAACAAGTGCTGAACAAGCCATGACATTAGAACTCAAATTTTACTTGATTTTTTGACATATAAGAAAACTTTATTTTGTACCATTAAAGCATCCTGCAAGTTTCATAGCTTAAAATGACCTCCTCATCATAAACAAAGCATATAATCAAGCTCCAAAAAACAGCTTGTTTTGATATTGGGTGACCTGTGACATCACACGGGTCACGGCAAATATTCATATAGCTTCCTCCGGAGCAAGACGATGAATTGTACGTAATAGTATAGACATCATTTCACCTTAACGGCTGACATTTGCCTACCCTGGATGTGAGTGAGCGTTGTGGCAAGTCAAAAGCTGTCTACAAAGGACCTGTGAAGAAATGTGGCAACATCTCCAAGATGCTTGAATAAACCAACCTGCAAATCTACCTGGAAAACGATGTGCCAAAAGCTGGTTTAAAAGCAAAGGGTGGTTACACAAATGTGGATTATTATTTTTTTTTTGGTTTTGCAACATTTTCCACAGTACTGTAGCTTTACAGGAAGGTTTCTTCAAGCTTCTTGGAGATGTTTCCATAGTTCTTCTGGATTTAGTCTGTCTCTAGTTTCTTCATGTAATCACAGACAGACTCGATGATGGTGAGATCAGATCATACCAGCTACTGTCAGACTCATTGTGCATATACAAATCTCACCGGATTATTACAATTAATGGCAAAAGGAATGTTTGAAAATATATACTGATATTTCCTATTGACACTACAGCAATATATAGAAATATAATATAATATAATATATAATATAATTAATATAATATAAAATAATATAAGATTATAATATAATATAATATAATTAATATAATATAATATATCATCTTATATTAAGCCTCACTCCATGAAAGCTGGTTGATCAACTCACCCTCGTATCCTTCAGGGCAGAGGCACTGGTACTCATACTCAGCACTGGCCATACACGTTCCTCCGTGAACACAAGGCATGCGGTCACATGGGCTGCCTTCTTCACACTGGCTGATGGCTCTGCTCACAGTGAAGCTGTATGAGAGATCCACCTTCTTTCCATTAATGAAGACCTGTAAAGAAAAACAAAACCAAAAGAAACTATTTTACTTCTAAACATGACTGTGGCTGTAATGGAAACAACAGTTCAATGCAATACATTCTCACCTCTCCTATGCATCCATCAAACAGCATGCTAACATTTGCAGGTTTGGGCAAGATGTCCATGCTGGGCACTCCTCCCAGATACATGGGTGTGTGGATATTAAGACCTTGGGCCTTGCCTGGAGAGGACCTTGTGATCTCTCGTGCATGGTCCACCTTCAAAGAGCCGTCTTTATCGAGCCGTTCGGCCACCACGCGATGCCACTGACCCAGAGACACGGGCTCTTGGCTGCGCAGAACAGCTTGACCTGAGAGCACGGAAAGAAAAACGTAATTTGCTTGAACTGCACCATATACATCTTCTAGGTCTCAATATCTTCTCTCCAGTGAGGAGGTACTTTTTTACTTTTGTGTCCAATTACTTTTTTGTAATAACTTAAGATACATTAGATTAACTAGATTATTTAAAAAATATATTATAAAAATCGAGCATGAAAAGTAGGTAGTCTGTATCCTCTTAAAATTGTGATATTGTCTCACATCAGAGGTCTTGATCTTCTTGACTGGGACACATTTTTCCAAGTTATCTCAATGGTAAAAAGTTTAGATCCCAATCAATCTAAATTCACATAAATTCATCTCAATTTAAATCATACCAATGTCAAAATTGAGACAATCAATTGAATGAGATTAGATTAGACAGACAGACAGACAGACAAGTTGTCATTTAAGTTGTCATTAAAGGGTGGGTGAAACACTCTTTTTTTTCTCAGAGCTATATATATTTTTGGTCCATTATTGTATTTAAACATTCAGTTATTTTTTATTATTACAAAAATAGTTCTTAAAGCTGTTATGCTATGGAAACACTTTTTTTTGCAACTTCTTTCAATATCGGGATAATATCTTATATCGTGATAAAACTTCAGCAATTAATCGCAACATGAAAAACTGATATCGGCACATGCCTAGTGTCTCTATACTGAGGCATTAGAACCCACACAGACATCAAGGTGGGCGCCCCCTGCTGGACTCACTAACACCTCTACCTTCAGCAACCTACTTTTCCCAGGAGGTCTCCTATCCATGTACTGACCAGGCTCAACCCTGCTTAGCTTCAGTGGGAAACCAGTTTGGGTTACAGGGTGATATGGCTGCTGGCTAATCACCCTGAGAATATAAAGAATACATCATGATTTGATCATCAGATCTCTCACCTGTACCAAGTTCATATCGGAACTCGACATGTCCGTCTACCATAGATAACGTCACAAAGTCCTCCACTTTCATCTTTTTGCCTCCACAAAAGAACATCAGCCCATCTAAATCCATGGGTTTAAACTCCATCTCGATGCGGAGGTCATTATGGATATTAGTGAGAGGAGGATATGCAATGTAAGATAAGTCTCCATCAAACAATGGTGTTGTTACCAGAGTACCTGGGATTGTCAAGAAGAGGGTAAGTGAGAAACACAGTTGACCTTAAAGTGCTCTGGGAATTTTAAATGGGAATGGATATTGAGCTTTACCGTCCATGCACTTCATTCCAGACTTGCCCAAGTGACAGCGGCAGTCATAGCCCAATCCACTGGGTCGGTTAATGCAGGTGGCATCTGGTCCACAGGCATCTGTTGCAGTTAAGAACAGAAAGAATAATGAGTTATGCACATTTTTGGATATCACAAAATAAAATGGATGGAAACAACATTAAGCATAATGCACATAAATTAAAAAAATATGCATAAAAAAAAAAAAACACAGTACAGGCCAAAAGTTTGGACACTACTATTTGTAATGTTTTTGAAAGAAGTTTCTTATGCTCATCAAGCCTGCATTTATTTGATCAAAAATACAGAAACATTTTTTAATATTGTGATATATTATTACAATTTTAAATAATTGGTTTTCAATTTATTATACTAAATGATCGTTTATTTCTGTGATGCAAAGCTGAATTTTCAGGATCATTCCTCCAGTCTTCAGTGTCACATGATCCTTCAGAAATCATTCTAATGATGATTCATTTTCAAAGTTGGAAACAGTTCTGCTGCTTAATATTTTTTCATAACCTGTGATACTTTTTTATAATACTTTGATGAATAAAAAAAAAGAAAAAAGCAAAACAAAAAAAAGCAAATGTTTTAAAAATAGAAATCTTTTGTAACAATATGCACTACTGGTCAGTAATTTGGGGTCAGTCATTTTTTTTGTTGTTGAAATAAATCAATAATTGTATTCAGCAAGGATGTGTTAAATTGATTAAAAAATTGATAGTAAAGGAGATTTATATTATTTGAAAATATGTTATTTTTAATAAATGCAGTTCTTTTGAGCCTTTTATTCATCAAATATATTAGAACGGTTTCCAACAGTCATAATAAATCAGAATATGAGAATGATTTCTGAAGGATCATGTGACACTGAAGACTGGGGTAGCGATCCTGAAAATTCAGCTTTGCATCTCAGAAATAAATGATAATTTAAAGTATAATAAATTGAAAACCAAATATTTTAAATTGTAATAATATATCACAATATTAAAAAAAAATTCTGTATTTTTGATCAAATAAATGCAGGCTTGATGAGCAGAAGAAACGTCTTTCAAAAACATTAGAAATAGTAATGTGTCCAAACGTTTGGCCTGTACTGTATGTGCTGACCATTTTTAACCTGAAGACATGCAAAGAAAGTACAATCAAAACACAATTTACCAAATAAATCCCTCGAAGCGCAAAATAAAACTCATGTGACTTTGCCTCCACAGATCATGTGATTGGAAAACTGGACTAACCAGTGGATCAACTTCATTGCACCCCATGTTAAATGTTGGTGACAGTCAAAGTCTGTCATCAAAATGATTGGGTATAATTACTTTCCAAGTCTGTCTCGCACAATTGCGCTCCCAAACACCAGACATTCGCCTCCAAACGCAAGGTAAGGCTTAAATCCGCTTCCAAACGTACAAGTTAAATTCGCAACTTTGGATGGAAACCAAAGCCAAGGAAGAGTGATGCTGGTTGTTTTACAAATCCTGATCCTGTTTTTTTTTTATTCTGACCTGTGTGGCAGTGCAAGGAGGAGTGATGCTGGCAGTTGGTCCCTGTGAATCCTCTCTGGCAACTGCATTTGTAGAGACTGGCTACAGAATCCACACACAGTCCACCATTCTGAAACACACACACATTACTTCATGTAATCGTCTTTCACAGGCCAATAACACAAAATACATACACTGACTCCAAAAAGTGAGTGACAGAGACAAAAATGATTTAAGACAAGTCTTTGACTTTATTTATTGACTTAAAATCACTGTGGTTTGTACCTAGAAAAGTGACATTAGTCCCAAGGACTAGCATCACGTACTACTTTTTTTTCTTCAGCAATAAAATTCACATATTTTTGTGTGACTTACACAAGTGTTCAAATACTGGGGTAATTGTACATGCTGATTCAAAGAATAATTTTGGCCTTATTACAGAAAAATTACCTGACATGGGCGATCCTTGCAGGTGGGACAATTCGAAACTCCAGTGGAACTTTTATCAAGGTCCTTGAAAATGACCTCATCACCTTGGATAATCAGCTGCTTGATACAGCCTTAAAGAAAGACCAAAACTCAGTGAAAGAAGGCAATTTATAAGAAAGCTACAACTGATAATTTCCTATGAAATTCAGACGGCACAGAATAACTTAAGGGTTTTCTCACCAACAAACCCTGTTTTGAGGTCTGCAGTTTTAGCAAGCATGCTATAGTTTGGATAACCGCCAACAAAAAGCTCCTCGTTCAGATCCAGGCCCTTGAATTTGCCCTGCTCGGACACACAACATGTTTCCCATTTGTTTTACTGCCATGATACCACAGAATATTAATTAGGGATAAGCAGAGACGAATGTGCACCTGTGAGGTTCCATTTATCGGAGCTTCTCCATCCACAATAAGAGAGCCCTGTGTCTGATTCCTATAGAGCTGCACTGTGTGAAACTCGCCCAGTTTAATCGAAGTAGGGTAACGAATATTTGCCATCCCAGAGCCCACATCAAACCTGAGGAAGGAAAATGTGCACATTTGGACAATCATATCAAAAGACAATGTTATATCTAGTTTCAGAAGCTAAATGTACTTTGAGCTTGGTGTGATATTGATTAATGCACCTGAATTCAGGACGGCCGCCCACCAACCCAAAAGATATGAAGTCAGCGCCTGTGGTCTTCTTTTGTCCGTTATAGATTATCATACCTGGGCATTAAAGGAAAAAATAAGTACAATACGGCATTCGCCCTACCTAACCATGGAGCTTACCTATGCGCAAAGCCCTTTTTTAAGCTGAAAGTAAAACAGCATGCTGAGGGAAAAGCTGCTGCCATGTTCAGCATCTCACAATGCCAATCACTGCCAACGCAAGCCACATGCATGGGCACATGCCATGACTCTGACCCGTCTCCATCACATGGGCATCAGATGGGTCAGTACTGACCAGTGGCTCTCAAATGATAGGTGTGACCCTAAAAAATGGTACTGTGCTTTAAAATCAAAACCTTTTGAGAACCACTGGTAAAGATCATGCCATCTGGGTTATTAGTCAGCATTCAAAAAGTACCATAATAAGCTTGCTGAAACAATCTTCAATTTTATTTAATGTAGGAATGCATAATATAATGTTACCATATCCTCAGATATTAAAGTGGCCCTATTATGCTATTTTAATGTTTCCTACTTTAGCTTTGAAGGTCTCTAACAGGTTTACATGCATACAAACTTTCACCGTATCCGGTCGGCTAAACTCCGAACACATCTTCCGTTTATAAGAATGACTTCAGTGCCGCTCTTTGTTCTTTTCTCAGAGAAAAGCTTAACTCCAAGTCTTTCAGAGTCGCGGTCAAAGCTGATTCGAAAGACAGCCGTTCGCCAGTTTCTGTGTTTACTAGAAGCACGCAAGTGCAACTCGGCCGTCATTATGTTAAGCCCCGCCCACCGACTCTACACACGATGTGATTGGCCGGACCAGAGTTTGGTTTTTACAGCTCAGAACTGTAGTGAGAGTTGCTAGACGATACTTGAGGCAGATTAAATTTGCGTCTAGATTTCTAGGCTATAATAGGGGCACTTTAGCCATTTTATATTTATTGATAGTACTGCCTTTGCAGCATGATAATCCCACTATGTGATTACAGTTGTATTTTGATTAATCGTGCAGCCCTATTTATTGGTATCAGTCGATAGTGTTTATTTAATTGTACATGCTCATTTTTACATTTAGATTACATTTGCCATCATCCAATGCTCACTTAAAAGTGTATCTTTAAAAACATTAACTGATTAAATCATTTTAAAATGAAAATTACCCCATGATTTACTCACCCTCGAGACATCCTAGGTGTATATGACTTTCTTATTTCTGATGAACACAATTGGAGTTATATTAATAAATAACCTGATGTTCCCAAGCTTTGGAATGGCTATGAACGGGGGTCACGAGTTTAAAATAAAAAAAGTGCATCCATCCATCATAAACATACACCACACGGCTACTAAATAAAGTTAATCAAGGCCTTTTGAAGTGAATTAATGGGTTTGTGTAGAAAAATATTCATATTAAATGTTATCTAGCTCCCGCCAGACCACCTTCCGTATTTAACAGAAAAAGCATAACTGACGCAACGCATGACGTTGGACATATCACAAGCCTTTTGAACTGCGAGAGGCGTTACACTTTCTTCGTAAGTTGAATACAGAAGGCGGTCTGGCCGCAGCTATACATTTTACTTTATAAAGTTTTAAAGATGGATATTTTTCTTACAGAAACCCATCGATTCACTTCAACGGGCCTTTATTAACCCCCTGTGTGGAGTACATTTATGATGGCTGGATACACTTGTTTGAGCTTTAAACTCGTGAGCACCGTTCACTGCCATTATAAAGTTTAGAAACATCAGGATATTTATTAATATAACTCTGTACTAATCAGAAAGAAGAAAGTCATATACACCTAGGACGGCTTGAGGGTGAATAAATCATGGGCTAATTTTCATTCATTTTAAAATATGTTTTAATACTGCACAACAGAATTTTGTGATGCCTAAATTAACTTGTATGCTTGTAAAACAATTTATTTTATTTTTCAGGATTTAAAAAAAAAAAATTAACAAAAAAAAAAACAACAACTTTGCACACATGCTGTATACCTGTCACTAAAATGGGTAAAAGCTGCAGTCAGTTCATGATAACATTCTGCATCATGCGGCAACCAACTCAATGAGAAGCAGAAGTGCCTTGATGAACATCATAATCTATTGTCATGCCTGCACATGTTCATAAGGGCCCTTCTAAAGGCCCAATGAGAGTATGCCGAGCTGCACTGCTGCATAGCATTATTATATCTTACAGCATGTGCACTCAGGCACTCTCAGGCAAGCAAGCAGACTCACCGGCATACAAAATGAGCCCTTCATACCAAAGGTGAAGGAGGGTAAAGAACAAAAAGAATAATTGAGTTTACATTCAAGGACTAAACATTTTAGAAACAGTGTGCTCTCTTCATTTAGTACACGTAACATTGCTCATGATTTAAAGAAAAAGTTATACTAAAAATTATAATACTCATGATGTTCCAAACCTGTATGACTTTCTTCTGTGGAATAAGACATTTTGAAGAATCTTTAAGCGAGATTCTCGATTATGCAGTCATTATGAAAAAGACCAGCAGAAACATCTAATTTTCTGTTCCACAGAAGAAAGTCATACTAGTTTGAAACAACATGAAGGTGAGTAAATACGGTTTCATTTTTGTGTGAACTATCCCTTCAACATTCTTTTTTTAAGTAATGACAGTGAAGTTAAAACAGCTTTGTTGCAGTGAAATAAATATCTTGTAGTTTTGTGGGACCTTACCATCAGCATTGTCCGGCCTGAAGGTAATTTTGATGCTGAATGCTTTGTAGGAGTTTTTGATGGTGGGCAGTGTGAGGTACGAGAGTGGCTCCTGAGTAAACTGAGGCATCACTCTCTCTGAAAGACATGAACACAGACTGAATGTTAAGCAGTAGAACATTTCAGAAACCCTTTAGTGGAAGAAATAGCTCATGGGTTGGTTATACTTGTCTATTTTCCACTGAAATCAGTGCTGCCATCACAAAGCCACAATTACAGACAAGCAGTATTGCCACTTAAGACCTACACTGGACAAAAAGATGTGTAACTGCAGATAGAAAAGACTTGCATAATATATAACTAACCATGAACATTGAGTCTGGTGAAGGCCTCAACTTTCCCCTGCTTATTAGCAGCTGTACAGACATACGTTCCTGCATCTGAGTGGGACACACCAGGGACTGTCAGGACATGTCCATCCTGTCTGCACTTCGAGGGCAACTCATTCTCCACCTGTAAGATGAGGACAAATAATCACTTTCTTTAGTACTCTAAACTGGACTGACAAGCGTAATATGCTGCTGTGTGAACATATGGACTTTGGTCATGAATAAGGTCGAGTTTAGCCATGAAACATAAGCGTTACCTTTGACCATGTGATTGTTGGGACTGGGTATCCAGATGCGATGCAGGGCAAGATCGCATCAGAGCCAACTGTCACTTCCTTTGACTCAGGCTGTGCAGCAATCTGAGGCAAGGCTATAAAGTGCACAGGTGTCAGGAATCAGTGTTCGGTTACTATACATCCAAAGCATTTCCCTTTAATACTGTGCATTGCAATATGACACTCCGTTTATAGTTGTGTTACATAATGCAAATCAAAAAAACAATTGCAAAAGAAACATAATAACCATCCTGGATATAATAATGTACTCACACTGTATATTAAGGACAACATGGGAATGCTCTGAGCCAACATTATTTGTGGCAGTGCAGCGGTACTGTCCCGAATCTGATTCGGTCACTTGGTCAATCCTCAGGATGTTCCCCCTTACTTCCACATGATCAGGAAGAGAGCCTCCCACTTTACTCCAGCGCACTGTGGGCTCGGGGTCACCGATCGCATGGCACTCAAACTCCACTGAGTTGCCCACCATCACCGTCTGTACTGATGTGCGCACGTTAATCTTCACTTTGGGTAGAGCTGTAAAGACAAAAAGCTCCCCGTCAGTGGGTTTTAAAGTCTAGTTTGGAAATATATTGTATTTCAGTTATTATAAGGGACCTTGAATGGTGAGTTTAGCACTGTCCTGAGCCTGTCCAAACAAACTTGTAGCTCTGCAGGTATAGATTCCCTCATTACTTTGTTCAAGGTTCTCGATTCTGCACAAAAATGAACAAAGATTATAAATAAAGGATACACAGTATAATTTAAAGCATTAGGGGCACAAATATTATATATTTTATTGTCAGAACTATCCCTTATCTTATAGTAATTACTCTATTATTTAACATAACATAAATATAGCAAGAAACACACATTTATTACAAGTTTTAATCACGTCAAATATCTGTATTATTGTCTCATTTCAAAGACCTTGTCTCTCTTGACTGTACCAACAATTAAATGCAAAATTAATCAAAAATGGCATCATTTTGATATAATAAGTTGAACTTGTATAAAATTGCTAAACAATTATTGTTAAATATATTTTAAAATATTAAATTATTTTAGTTACTATAAAGGTCAGCTTGTGCACAACCTTGTTACCACAAGACTTAAAAATGACCCAGTCACAAAAATGTAATATGCTAGGTAGACAAGTAAATAATCATAATTTCTTTGTTAGCAATTTGTAGTGTTAGATGCATATATATATATATGTGTGTGTGTTAACTCATCCTAGTTGTATATGACCTTTTCTTTCAGCCAAACAAAATCTGAGTTACATAAAAAAAAAAATTCTGCCTCTTGTGGTTTAAAAAAATAGGGCTGGGCAAGAAACTTAAGCTCCTCTGTCATTTCTTTTTAAAAATTCTTGTTTTAGACTTCCAACTTATGACTAGTGGTTTGTTTTGCTCTATCTTCTGCATTCGTCAATACTTCATACATCAGGCCAGAGTTCTCTCTACCGCCGGAACTGTTCGGCCGTTACCAGAAGCAAGTGATTATAGTTATAAATATAGTATTTTTCTTACAAAAAAAGCTTCACTTCAGAAGGCCTTTATTAACCCCCTGGAGCAGTATGGATTACTTTTATGATGGATGGATGCACTTTTGGCCATCAAAATCTAGAATAACATTCAGTTATAAATTATAAGATTATTTTTTATTTTTTAATAACTCTGATTGCTTTAGGCTGAAAGAATAAATTCATATACACCTAGGATGCTTGATAGGCTAGTAAATTATAGGAACATTTAAATTTCTGGGTGAACTAACCCTTTAAGTATTTAACAGTCAATGTTTATATCAGATAATGTCACTGACCTGAGCACTCCATCTTTAATGTGATGATTTGGCGGAAGAACTCCTCCCTCCTTCAGCCACTCAATCTCAATCTGAGACCCTCCTTTAGCAGCACAGGTAAACTCCACAGCACTGCCCAGAGCCTTCACCTCCACCTGTGGGGACACTTTCACCGACAGGGGTGCTGCAGGACATAGGGGTCAGAGGTCAAGCTGAATGCCAGTGAGAATTCACCTGATGATCACTTTATAAGACTGGGGGAATGCATGACGTATGAGAGAATGCACTGAAATGACGATACTCACATCGGACTGAGACTTTGGCCAGTGCTTCACTCTTGCCAACCTTGTTGCTGGCCACACACTTGTATGTCCCAGCATCGTTTTCCTTGGCCAGGTTGATCTGGAGGTCTCCTCCTTGCAGCTGAGCAGTAGGAGGCAAGCTGCCGTTGACCTTAGCCCACTCATAACGCAGGGGTGGGGTGCCGTGGGCCAGGCACTGCAGTCGAATGACTTCACCCACTCGCACTGACACGTCGTCGGGCAAGGAAGTGGCATAGGGTGGGGCTGCTCCAACCAAAGAAATGTCAGTTAGAGGATGTTGGATAATTACAGCTGGCTCATGTCAGAGAGCTTTACAAGAACAGGAAAGTATGCCTCACACTTGTTTGAGGAATTTGGACAGTAGTTAAAATAGGAAAAAAAAAAAAAAGTGTTTTCCAGTATAAATATCTAAACTAAAGCAAAATAAATCAAAAAGTAATTTAGCGAACTTGTATATCCTCAGCTGGCACCTTGTTTTAAGCTTAAATCTCACATAATTTTGTGAGGTTTATGGTTAAAACAAAAAAACAAGCTTGGACATTGAGTAACAAAATACATTAATTCAAGATATATTATCATAATTGTATTAATATCTTAAGAAACGTTGAAATAATGTACAGTCATGGTGTTTAAGGATGTTTAGATTTGTTTTCTGGCAAACATACTGAATAAGAAATGTATTTTATTATATAATGTATGTATAATTTAGTGATGATGATAAATATCTAAATGTTTGACATGGTCTCCAAATTTGTTCATAAAGGATGCATATTAAATGCATTTTTCTCTTAAGTCTTAATATTTTATACGATTTTGCTTCAAGTACATGTATTTGGTTTTTTGTTTTGTTTTTATATTAAGAAAATAACTTTTGATGTGTAAAATAATGATGTTTTTGCATCAGAAGAACAAGGAATAGAAATGATCATCTATATAAATGGTTAAAGCTCACTGTCAACTTCCAGCATGATGGTGACTTCACTGGTGCCCATGTGGTTAGTGGCATTGCAGACATATTGACCAGAGTCCTGACGGCCCACATTAGGTAAGACCAGGCTGTTGTCGACTATCTTGTGTCTCCAAGGCAGAGAAGACCGCTCTTTAGACCATGTGATTGTGGGCTTTGGGAATCCTTTAGGTAAGATACAAGAGCTTTTAAGGAACACTCTTTAATATGGATATACTTGGCTAGTTCACCCAAAAATGAAAATTAGCCCATGATTTACTCACCCTCAAGTCATCCTAGTTGTATATGACATTCTTCTTTTCAGACAAATAAAATTGGAGTTATATTAATAAAGTCCTTGCTAATCCAAGCATTATAATAGCAGTGAATTGTTGCCTTGTTTTGAAATCCGTCAATATATCCATCATAATACTGCTCCTCACTGCTCCAGTGGGTTAATAAAGTAGGAGAATTTGTGGAAGAAAAATATCCATATTTAAAACTTAAATCTTACTTCCGGCAGATTGCTGTATGCATCGATTTACGGCAAAAGAGCAACCCTTGAACCCTTTACGCATGTGACGATAGCAGAAGCGCAGAGGATAAAGCAAAACAAAACACTGATTATGAATTAGTGTCTAAAATGAGAATTTTAATAGAGAAATGATAGAGGATTCTCTTCTCCTGAAAGTCGAACTGTGTACAGCTTTACACCGAAAGTTAGATATTTTAGTCAATAAAGTTTTAAATATGGATATTTTTTCATACAAAAACGTGGCACTTTGCTTCAGAAGGCCTTTATTAACCCCACGGAGCCGTGTGGAGCAGTTATATGATAAGCAGTTTATGGACTTATTAGCCAGAACTTTTTCAATTCTAACTAATTTCATTTGTCTGAAAGAAGAATGTCATATACATCTAGGATGAGTTGAGGGTGAGTTAATCACAGGCTAGTTTAAATTTTTAGGTGAATTAAACCTTTAATGTCTGCTTGGGTTTAACCGTCATAACTTTCAACTTTCGTTGCACCTACCGTGGGCATCACAATGAAGTGTGGCAGTTGACCCTTCCACCACAACCATCATAGGCTCACGGACACTGGCACGGGGAACAGTTGGCACCTGAGGCCCTCCTTCAACATACACCTCTATACGAGTCTCAGTTGTGCCCTGGTTGTTCTGTGCTGTGCACACATATGTGCCACTGTCTTCTGGGCGTGCAACTAAGATCTAAACATAGAATGAAACTCTCAGAGTAACATATATATCAACTGATTCTGTAAAAAACAACGGTTTGACTACAAACGGCCCATAACCTGCATGACAGCACTGGTATCGGCAGGCACATGGCTGCTCAGCATCGTCCTGCGGTTGTTGTCCAATCTGTGCCATCTCACAGAGGGTCTTGGCTCTCCAGCGGCCTGGCATTCGAGATTGATGGGATCGCCGACCCTAACTCGCACTGGTCCTGCAGGGGTCACTACAGCCTTAGGAGATTCTAAGAATGTAAATCAGACAAAAATATGAAAGCATGCCATGGAGCAACAAAAGTATCTGAACAGATTATAGTAATGATTGTTTCCAATCTGGTTTTCCAAAAACCCATCTACCATCTTTTCTTGTTGGCATCAAAAGTTGCTATACCTCTCACGATGAGCGACACAATGCTGTGAGTCATTCCGAACAAGTTGCTTGCCACACAGCGATAGGTGCCCTGGTTTTTGGCCTGGGCATTGGTAATGGTCATGACAGAATTGTCGGGTCCAAACTTCACGTTATCTACAGAACAAAACCAAAAAAAAGCAAAGTAACTTAAATTGAGGTATCATCTTTTTAATTACACGGAGATGACAGTGAATTGCAGCAGTGTACCTGGCAGAGGCTGGCTGTTGGTGGGTTTCCACTCTAAGCGCACCGGCTGGGCTCCGCTGTGAACCCTGCACCTGAAGCTCGCCGACTCGCCCTGCTTCACTGCTGCACTATGTGGCTCGATGGAGATAATAGGGCTCTGGAGGCCTACTCCAAAATCAGACCACAAAATACATTGAGCACATTGCACACAGCATCAGAGCCAGGGTTTGAAATGAAACAGGACTTGGTGCAAAAAAATGTGCCAGACATTTAAACTGTGGAGGAAAACTGCCTATTGTACATTGTGCAGTCAGATTTTCATTTAGTTACGCTTTTGGCGCTTCAGTAGTGACCTCTTCCTGTCGATATAGTTCTGAATTCACTGTCTCAGAAGCAAGTTGAGTGTGTAGCTAATAAAGTCATATTTGATGAACACAAATCAGCCTTAAAAATACAGAATGTAAAAAAAAGCACTCCCAAAAATAAAGATAGCTTTATAACAGAGGCAACTGCCAATTACTTATAATTAATTCTCTCTGAATTTGTATTGTGTTATATCTTATTAATTATTTAAGATAATTATAAATGGGATGTCGATTTGGTTACACAAGTTATTTAATAGTATTTAGTATAAAATTATCTCATATATACAGTACAGGCAAAAAGTTTGGACACATTACTATTTGTAATGTTTTTGAAAGAAGTTTCTTCTGCTCATCAAGCCTGCATTCATTTGATCAAAAATACAGAAACATTTTTTAATATTGTGATATATTATTACAATTTAAAATAATTGGTTTTCAATTTATTATACTTTAACTTATCATTTATTTCTGAGATGCAAAGCTGAATTTTCAGGATCATTCCTCCAGTCTTCAGTGTCACATGATCCTTCAGAAATCCTTCTAATGATGATTCATTTTCAAAGTTGGAAACAGTTCTGCTGCTTAATATTTTTTCATAACCTGTGATACTTTTTTATAATACTTTGATGAATAAAAAGTAAAAAAAAAAAAAAAAAAAAAAGAAGCAAATGTTTTAAAAATAGAAATCTTTTGTAACAACAATATGCACTACTGGTCAGTAATTTGGGGTCAGTGATATTTTTGCTTTCTTTTTTGGAAACATCAATAATTGTATTCAGCAAGGATGTGTTAAATTAATAAAAAATGATAGTAAAGGAAATTTATATTATTTGAAAATATGTTTTTATTTTGAATAAATGCAGTTCTTTTGAACCTTTTATTCATCAAATAAATTAGGCAGCAGAACTGTTTCCAACACTCATAATAAATCAGAATATGAGAATGATTTCTGAAGGATCATGTGACACTGAAGACTGGGGTAACGATCCTGAAAATTCAGCTTTGCATCACAGAAATAAATGATAATTTAAAGTATAATAAATTGAAAACCAAATATTTAAAATTGTAATAATATATCACAATATTAAAAAATGTTTCTGTATTTTTGATCAAATAAATGCAGTCTTGATAAGCAGAACAAACTTCTTTCAAAAACATTAGAAATAGTAATGTGTCCAAACTCCCTTTTTGTGTCCAAAAAGAAAAAATATATACAAACACACACGCACACGCACACGCACACGCACACGCACACACCAGTGGGTAAATAATTGCTCTCAATCTCTGACAGTCACTGGAACACAGTAAAAGAATAGGCTTGAAAAACGATTAACATTAAATCTATTAACATACTTGTCAGAACCAAGATATGAGGATAGGCGAAATTATGAAACAGCCTCTGCCTACATAATCGCATGTGGTTAATGATGTTCTTGATGGACACTGACATGTTCCTGTTGGCCATCAATCAAGGGGACTTACGGGAGGAGCTGGACGTCACAGACACAGATACAGAGGCCTGGAGAGGGGATGGGCCGCCCTCCACCAGACAGATATATTCTCCAGTGTCATCTGCAGAGGCCTGCAGGATCCGCAGCTGAGTCCCCAGCACCTTGAGTCAAATACACATTCATGTACAGTATGGTTCATATGTTAAAAATGTGGTTTAGAAATCTAACGAGGCAGATACTTCTGAGATCACGTAAATCAAATATGCTTCATTATGAACTGAGATAAACCTGATGATTGGATGACAGCAGCCCGCCTGCCCTCCTCCATTTGACAGATGCTGGTGAGGTTCCTGGAACAATGCAGTTGAGATCTAGAGTCTCTCCCTCCATTACAGAAGCGATAGAGGGTTGGATGGTGACTCCAGAGGGGATGATTTCACCTGATCATTGTGAGAGGACATTATTAAAATGGAATCCTATAAAAACATTAGTGTAAAATTAGTTTGGCGGCTCGTCTCACCTCTTTTAACAAAGACCTCAATGTGAGCTTCTGAGGAACCAGCAGTATTGGTGCCAACACAGAGATAAGTGCCAGCATCAGATGACCTGATGTTGGGTACGAGGAGAGTGCCGATGTCAGTGCGCTCCATGCGGGTCTGAGGAGGACATGAATATACAGGTTTTTCAGGTACATTTTTAACATCATTAGACTTTAGAACTGCAATATTGTTTCCGTAAAGTTGCTTTGAAATAATGTACATTGTATAAAGTGCTAAATATATAAAATTGACGTAATTTATTATGTGAACATTAACGAAACGAGTTTGGTCAACAGTAGCAGAATAAACCAAATCAACAACAGAAACGTTTCATACTCATCATTACTTACCTTGCTTTGGCAAGACACATTAAACTAAATAATACAATATAATACCTGGAAATTAAATAGTATGTTTTATGGTTTAGCATTTTAGTACATTGGGTGATTTTTGTTATGAGGCTATCACCGTGTCCTGACCAAGACTAGCAGCAAACTGAATCCCTCACAAACGCAGCCAATCAGAACATTCGCTCAGGTTCTCGAACTTTAACGCACTGCAGCTGAAAACAGTAAAACACAAACCTTGTATTTTCATGACTTCAGTGATAATAAAGTATGATTATGTTTTTATGGAATTGTTATGTCCACCTCTTTTTAACAAACAATTTTCCCGTTTATGGTGTATATCAGGTTCCAAACTGCAAAATTCTTGTTTTTTATGGAATATAGCAGTATTAATTTTCTAATTTTAATTTTCTTAAAATGAATTTGCCCTCATAATTTTCAATCAAAATAGCTTCCCCTCCCTCATGCAACGACATCTCTTATCTTCTCTGTTTTTCGGTGCGAGGATGGAACAAGCTCATGTGAGATGGCAAACCACAACGATCCAATCAATTCCGATGGGCAAAATCAAGCCCGCCTTACATTTTTTCTCGTAATTTCCATTTCATGCTGACTTTAAAGGGTTAGTTCACCCAAAAATGAACATTCTGTCATTAATTACTCACCATTAATTAATTAACATTCATCTTCAGAACACAAATGAAGATATTTGTGTTGAAATCTGATGTTTAAGACAGGCCTTCATTGACACCAATGTCATTTCCTATATAGTGATGGGCCGATTTCAAAACAAAGCTTGGAACCGTTATGAATAAGTGTATCGATTCATGATTCAGATCGCCAAAGTCACATGATTGCAGCAGTTTGACACGCGATCCGAAACATGAATCGATACACTGATTCATTACATTCCGATTCTTTAGGAAGCTTTGTTTTGAAATCGGCCCATCGACCATTAATTATTATTATAAGTCGTTATTTCCTTTTTTTTGCACACAAAAACTATTCTTGACGCTTCATAAAATGATTGTAGAGCCACTGTAGTGAGATGAACTTTGTAACAATGTCTTTTGTGCCTTTATGGGTCTTGAGAGAGGAAATGACATTGGTGTCAATGAAGGCCTTTCTGAGTCATCGGATTTCAACTAAAATATCTTCATCTGTGTTCTGAAGATGAACGGAGGGCTTACGGGTGTCGAACAACATGAGGGTAAGTAATTAATGACAGAATTTTCATTTTTAGGTGAACTAATTCTTTAATATAGAGGAAGAGCCCTATTTGTATCAAATGAGGTTCAATTGTTGGTAGAGCTACCCGCAGAAACAAACCAAACAGCACATTTTTGGTTGAAGCTTGGCGCATCTGGTTAAGGCACGGTGTCTTTTTTACGCCTCATAACATTGTTATTAATTATTGGAGTTACATTTATGGTGCTACAGGTCTATTAGCAGATGATTAAACTGCAATTACCTGTAATTGATTAATGGCGCTGGTGAGGCGGATTATTTCACAAAACGAGACACATAGTAACAGTGGACAGTTAAAGCAGCTAGTGGCTACACAACATCTAAATACTTCATCTAGAGATATACAGAACTACAAATCAACCTTCAAATGTAAACATATGAACAATTTCTAAGGACTTATCAACCTTATGTTTAATGTAAGAGCGGGCGTGAACATTTCCGGTGTCATCCGCTTCCAGCTGTATAAAAAATTGTCCATTATACTTTTTAATATTGCAAACTGATATTAATCATATTATTATAGTAATCATAAACATTTTTTTAATTAACTTTGTTATTTATGGCTGCTTGTTTTCAGCAGGGAATAGGAAAATAAAACCGCTAACTTGTGACTTTTTATCCCATAATTCTGACTTTTTCTTGCAATTGTGATTTATAAAGTCTGAATTATGATATATAAACTTGTGAGATGTTTGGCAGAAACAAGCTTCTAAAGTTATTCTTCTAGTTATGTACTTATAGCAGCTAATGAATCAGAAGTCTTGAACACACAGAAAATAGCTTACTTTAGCATTGCAAAATAAACTCATGATGTCAATTTCTCCACAATAGTTGTATACAAAGAAGCTCTAAAACTGTAAGGTACATCTGTATGACTACACTCTGCAATGGAAAACACGACTGTATTCAGAGGGGAGCGGGTGATATTTTTTATCCTGGAGCAAAGCCGCTTAACTCTGATCTAGTGAAGCGTGGCAGCAGTAGAGCTGGGATGGGGCAGGCTTGGTTGAATGACTGTCTGAAACCATTCACAAATTTTCAAAGCGGCCCGTTTGCTAGAGCACACAGAATTTCTGCATGGCCGCACGGAAGACCTGAGCACACCCTGGGAAAAGCTGACACAATGCAGCCACGCTCTTAGGCAGAACAAACCAGCCCACAAAGACACAAGGTACGCAAAACACCAAAGCCCTCCAGCGGCATTGGACGGGTCGCCCATGTCTCATATCTCAAATAACCCAAATCTAACGGTGCAAAAGCATGTACAGTGAGGTTCAAAAGAATAGGTCCAATTGAGGTATGGCTTCTGTTTGGCTTTTTATTTTGCCATGTTTCTAATTTAAATGCTTTTTTTTTTTTTTTAAATCAGGATAACAATTTGAGTGTTCAGCTGTAAATGAATTTCAGCACTTATTTCGTCCTGTCTTTTTTTTTAACAGCACCACGTGTTTTCATTTTACTTTACAATGTGTTTTTTTCAGGTTCAGATTTTGAACCAATGTAGACTTTCGTACCACACTGCATATATAAACGTGTTGAGAACTATAACCAGCACATTTGGTTAACTGAATACTAAATTCTGTGCTGACAGAACTAATATGGAATTCTTTGCTAAAAATCGAACGGACGTCACATGGATGATTAAATGAATCATGCAGTTAGTTCACATAGATTTTGGTGAGGGTGAGTGAAGCGAGACAGGTGGGATTGGACGCGTGGGACAGACATCAGACAGATGGACAGACCTGTAGCTCCTCAATACGTCTCTGTAACACATCGAGACTGTTGCTTTTAAACTGATGGAAACCGTGAGAAGGAATTGCCTGAACAAACACCAAGACACGGGATGAAACAGAGAGAAAAACTCAAAGGAGGGAAAAAACAAGGCAAAATATGACCACTCTCACAACCCTAAAAAGCCTTATTGCGTAATAGGAGAAATGGGTTTCTCACCTGTGGCGGCAGTGAACCACTTCTCTTCTTCCACGTAAGGGCAGGGGTGGGATTGCCGACGGCCCGGCAGTACAACCGTAAAGTCTCACCCTCGTGAATTTCCACACGCGGAGGGCTCACTTGTACGTGGGGCAGACCGTGAGGTTGACTTGAAGCTGAAACATTAGTTCAAAAGTAGAGAACAACTCACTCGCCAGGTTCGGGAACTTGGTACACTGTAAATCTTGAAATATTCCTGTATAGGACACGTACTTTGAACATGTAGAACTCCTCGGGCTGTATGCTCGCCATGCGTGTTCAGGGCCTTGCAGATGTACTCGCCCTCATCTGAGCGATCCACAGATGGAATGGTCAGCAGCCCGTTGCGAATGACGGCTTTTGAGCCGATTCGTTTCCCGGGACCTCCTGACAAACCCCAGGTAATAAAACAGATTTCCAATAGGAGTCATTTGAAGGAATAGTTCATGTGATATGCGTATACATGATACACCAGGGGTGGGCAGGTGAGTTTGATCAGGGTTTGAGCTAAACTCTGCAGGACAGTGGCCCTGGGGACTGGAAGTGCCCACCCCGTGATACACCATCAACAAACTATTATAAAGGAAGACATATTCCTCAATCAACATCCTTGTTGGACCAGCAACAATATTCATATTTACCACAGTGGCGGAGCTAGACTTTAAAAACAGGGGTGGCAAAGGGGTGGCAAGGTGTTATTTTGGGGGGTCAATATAAAAAAGTGTTCAATTACACTAAAAATAAATTATTTCCCACAAAATGTAAATTTTACCAACCCTTTTTTAGGGATTAGGGAAAGAAATCAAAATGTTTTAGGCTTCTTCTCAAACTTTCAGTCCCCTTGTGAAAAAGAAGAGTGTTGTGCTTAATTTAATTGACGGTACACTGTGTATTTTAAGTCTTAAAAGTTTATTTAAAACAAAACCTGTACTTCTAGATAATATATGGCCTGTTTCATCAACAAGGTTTAAGCTAATCCCAGACTAAAATGCATCATAACTGCAAGCAACTTGCTCTGACAGCTCTTAAAATATGTCAGGGCCATTGTTTTGTCACACGATTCACACCAGTGATGTTTTTTTCATGTTTACAAAAGTTACCAAGGGCTAATTCTGGATTAATCTAAGCCCTTGCTGTGAAACCGGGCCATAATGAAATAAAAGGCCACAAAAAGAGAGTACATTGTCATGGCTATGTTTCTTAACACACTTTGCTAGACTTAAAAAGTAAATTTAAGAAGGTAAAAATCAGTTTTTTAATCATCTTTTGTCATGCTTTAAAGTACACTTGTATTTTGATGTGTTTGACTAACATACTAATATGAAATGAATGTTATAATTTTAACCGTTGTGTTATTCAATATTACATTTTAAGTTAATATTTTTTAAATGTATGAAATTGCAATTTAAGTATATTTGAAGTTTCCATAGAAATGATGAAGGTTATTTCAGGTACCATAAATTAGCAGTGCACAATCATATTTCAAAAACAACTTCAGTCCTACATGAGTGGGTCAAAAACCATCCAATTAAGTGTCCAAAAACATTATTAATTTCACACTCAAGTATAAAAAGTATTTTATTTATGTAATAAATATACTTTTTGTAAAAGTATATTTCACTTTGGGGTTTTTGCCACACGTTCTACTTGACATAACCATGGTGAGCACACATTAATATTTTCTTAAAGTAGATTGGCTCACCTATCCATTCCACAGCAGGGGTGGGGTTGCCGGTCACTGAGCAGCGGAACTCTGCCCGCTGGCCCTGTTGGACTGTCAGCACCGGTGGACTGACTGTGGCCACTGGCTGGGCCCCTTCAGTAGCTACAGCATAGTGAGGTAGGAACAAGTTAATCTCAGACAGGAGTCGTGCACTCCAAACTGGAGTACCATTCATTACCTATTCAGAACAGACCTCACCCTCTCTCAATGACGGAAGTGTTCAAGAACATTTTCAGAGAAATCTTTTCATTTTTCTTACCGTTTGGAATGTCATGCTAATTAATCGAGCAAGTTTTTTTTTTTTTCTTGCTTTGTGGCTTTTATTATGAGCACTAAAATACAAAAAGGCAAATGTGGAAAAAGTGAGAAAACATTTTAGACAGGTCTGTTTGTGACGGCGTATATGAAGTGATGGTGGTGTGACAGCGTATGCAGCATGTGTCCGGCTGCCAGAGCTGATGGTCAAGCCATGTCTCTTGGCAGCCAGCTTGAGGAGATGAGAAGTGGCAGATGGGGCTTGGCAGGGCGAGGCCCTCACTGCTGTCTGTGCCAACTTGATTGAATGCCAAGCCCCCGATCTACATGGATTCCAGGGCAACAGAGCAAAAGAAAGCTTTCTTTCAACCAACTAGGGCGGACTACTTGTCTGTGTAAGCTCTGTGTTATGCTCCGGTCTGCTTCTCAGTGACTGAACAGTGCTCATTTAGCTGCCTTGGCATTTAGAGCCTTGTTTTTTTCCATGATGGGCTCATGGATGGAGTTCCTATTTTGGTTCATAACTCAAAAATGCAGAGATCTACCCAAGTCATATGTCTACACATCTATCCACCCAACCAACCAACCATCTAGCTGTCCGTCTAGCCAACCGATCTGCACATTTACCCATCCCTCTATCTGCCCATCCATCTGTTTTCTCATGTATGATCCAAACATATAGCTGTCTACCCACCAATCTACTCCTCTATCTACCCACCATCTCTGTCTACACATCAGTACAGCTATCTCTCTTCCCACTCAAATATCCATTTGTCTACCTAACCAGCCATTTATTTTTCAACATCCATCCATCCATCCATCCATCCATCCATCCATCCATCCATCCATCTATCTACTAACCAATCTACTTTATTAATCCATCCATCTACTTATATATCTATCCACCCACCTCTGTCTACCCATCTATTTGTTCACCCAAACATGTAGCCGTCCATCCGCTCGCATATCTATTAAACCATCTCTGACTACATCCATGCATTGGTCCAAATAAACATAACTGTCTACCCATCCACTCATCTATCTTTTTTTCTCTTTTCCCTCCCTATTCTAGTTTTTGCTACTCTGAGTAATATCCAAATCTTTGTTTTTAGGGCACTTTTTGCGTTTCTTCACCTCTTCATGACAGATTGCTTCCTGTACTCTTCAGTTGTAAGTCGCTTTGGATAAAAGCGTCTGCTAAATGCATAAATGTAAAATGTAAATCTACCCATCAATCTCTAGGTTTACACATCCATCTATCTATCCAATCATCTAGTCATCTACTTATCTCTATCCACCTACCCATCCATCCATCCATCCATCCTTCGAGTATCTCAATAACCAACCCAACAATCTATTCATGTACTTAATACTTTTATCTAATCCTTTATCTATAGCTACCCACTCAACTATCCATCTCTATCTATCAACTCATTCTATCGATCTAGCTTCTCGTCTACTCATGTATCTACTCACACAACTGTCTCTGTAACTGTATATATATATATATTGGTATATGTATAGACTGATAAGAGTTACAATCTACCCTTGAACTATACCATTTCTCCACCAAGCCATCTATCCACTCATGCTTATATATCCTGTCTACCATATCCATCTAATAATCTACCCACCCATTGATTACCATAAATTATGTAAATTCATACTACAGTGAAACTATCTTTTAAGTATCTTTAAAATTCCATAAATAGCTCTTAACACAAGATTAAGAGAGCCAAGTTCAGTGCACTGGAAATGTATGCATAAGCGGATGATCACTATAAATGAGTCTCAGTATGATCTTTGAAGAACAATGGATGTTGTTTGATATCCGATATACCTCAACATAGACTTACATATCAAAAGCATGATACTGGGCTGATGAAATGTGTTGGGAACCCCTCTCTGTTAGGTTACAAGTGTGATGTTTAGTGGTTTGCTCACATATAACATACATCTTGAAGAATGAAAATGACCAATCTGGTAAGTAACCGGTCCTGAGCATGAAGACATCTATGTGTTAGACTTTAATTACTAATAAAACAAGAATCATACAAAAGACACACTTCAGCAACAGAGAGAAGTCCCCATTTGTGCAAGCATGCAGCTTCCCTGTTTCAATGGACCCAAATGGGCCATGAAAGCTTAGCCAGATCAAGTAATGCTCATGTGTACAACTCAACAACATGTATATGGGGATAATGTGGTCATGAACAGGATTAATATTTAAAATAACATAAAAATGTGGTGGTTACAAATTTATTTGTGTGATATATTCGCACTGTGCTCATAGTTTGGTTGTACCAGGGCACTACTTGAGATGGTAAAAGCATGCAGGCCGTCAAGATCGCATGCGTAAAAAAAAAACGGGTCCCTTATGGTAACCATATGGACTTACGCGTTCTATGTCCTTCAAACATCTCATAGGCTGTGAAAAACATCTGTGACTGAGAAGCCTCTGTGAATGATGGACAGGTAGATACTGTCAAGTGAGACTCCAGAAGGTTTTGTGAGGCGCACTGGTGACCCCAAGCATTTCAATGTGATTTAAAGCATATGCCCCTCAACTTCTTGAATTTTGACCTCCAGAACTTGTATTTGTGTATTTTATTGTTGCACCGCTGCCATGAAATTATACTTTAATTATTTTGCTGGGTGGGGATTCAATTGTTTCTGAACGGAGTCTCTAGATAGGTTTCAACAGGCTTACATGTTATATTTCCATGAAAATAGATCAAGTTTTAACAGGCAGCTTTACCAATGTCTCTCAAAATGCCTGAGGTTGATATCATTCATATAATTACACCAGTATTTGTCAAATCTAAAAACATTTCAAAATGTTAAAAAATGAATGTCTCATATGATACTCATAATAATAATGTTACCTTTTATATCTGGATTTTCGACAGATATTCAGCACATAAAGCTTATTTGTACAAGGAAGCTTCTCATTGGCTTTTTAGTAAGACAAATAAAGTTCTTGCCAATTACTCTATTATGCTCCAGTATCATAGACTTACAGCACCTGTTACAGTATTTGAGATGCATTGAGTTTTCCTATTGAAAAATCAATGCACATTTACAAGACATTTAGAAGACTTTTTAAACTGAGTGTAAGGTAAGTGCATTCTCTGTATAATTAAAAGAATAGTTGAGGAAACAGCACTCAGAAAAAAAACAAAGCATGCAGGTTAGTATCAGAACACATCACATGTAAAAGCTTTACCTCTGTATAAACACTCATATTGTATTTTTTTAATACAGCTTGTGATTGATGGAAGTCTACCATAGGATTTTAGTCTCAGTTTCATTCCATAGTGACTGTTTTATTTGTTATTCTTTATTCTATGTTATTCTAAAGGTTTACCATTTAAAGAATAATTTGTACATACATTTCACAGTTTAGACAAATAAAATACAGTGGAATCATGAATCATCTTTTCTCAAGATACAGCACCATTTCAAAAATGTACAAAATTAAATATTGCTTTAATTAAGGAAATAACTGATATTCACCTAAATGATTAATTAAAAAGAAATCAAAAAAGGAAAAAAGTTATAAAGCACTATTCTAATGTAAAAAACAGATGAATAATGAATAAGAACAAAAACACAATGAACAAACACAAATGCATGTTTGAAGTCTGTTATATCACACAATCTTAAGTCAACCTAAACATCCTTTCAGCCACATCACTCGCTGTGTTTGTCAATCATTTGTAAACCATTATTTTATTTTACAGTAGCTTCTCACAACAGTCAAAATAAATATGTTCTAAACAATATCACTGTTGGCAACATTTGGAAGGCATTTTCTATGAAACGTTTTTATTTACTACAACTACTACTATTACTAAATATAACCGAGGAGTTTAGAACAGTATAAAACTTGTTAAAGAATTTAAAATGCTGAAACATAATATAAAAAAACCACCGAAACCACTGGCAGTTATCAAATCATAAGAAAAAAAGAAAAGAAATTTCCAATGGAAAATATGACACTCATGGAAAAAAGTCAACATTCAAACTACTGCACTATTAATAGCACCATTTTCAAATACAAATTTGACAAGCATTTCCATTACAAAATAGAGATGGAATCACATCTTGGAGTCGGGAACGAGATTGCGCATGTAGTCCTTTTGGCTGATGGGTCCCAGTTTCTATAAGCAATTATGCCACCTCCCTACCTCATAAACCACTATCCCCAAAAGACCACCTCAAGAGGGAAATGACAGTAAACATGCTCGGAAATTAAGACCAAAATCCCCCGCTAGTAAGAAGACTGACACAGAACCACCACCATGACAACACCCAATTACACCAGCCGCTGATTTCACCGAGCACTACACTATGCATGAACAAGACTGGAGGTTAGTAAAATAACTAGGCCTTATTCATCAAACACAAAAAGGAGGAATTTACGTGCAAATTGTACATAAATCCATTTCAATGTAAATTTGTATATTCAATGTGACGATTTGAGTAAAATATTTGGCAAAAAATGATTTACACAGAAATTTGCTTTTATGTATCGTGAATAATAGCAATTTACAAATTAGCCTTTCAACGTAAATCATTTTACTGTACAATGTAGCACTGAATTTATTTCAACTATTTACATTAAAATAGATTAATGAACAATTCACAAAAAATTGTTGTGCTCATGTTTTATCGTACAATCGCACAATATTCTAAACTGAAACAAATGTATATTAAACATTAAATATGACAAAAATTGGCGTCAGTCTTCAGGGGAGTCACTACAGATTATCTATTTGCTTTAATATGCGAGTCACATAACAAAAAAACCATCATAGGATTTCATGAGTTGTCCTAAATTAAGAGCATTAAAGAGCAAAGTCCAAGTTTCCAATATTTACGACCCAAAAATGCTTCAAAATCAAAGTTTTTTCTCAAGATATTAGCTCGCAACAGCCATGAGCATGGGAAAAACAAATGATCATGAATTCGATTGAGAAAAATAAACGATTTAAGGTGCTGGATTAGTCTTGATTGAAAGCATTTTCTTTGAGTACAGAATTTAATATATCTGAGTTTTGCTTTTCTTATTAACCATTCACAAGCTGTATCATTTGGTTGTTTGGCGTAAAGATTTTACATTGGCCACATGAAAAGCCTTTGAAGAAGTTGGTGTAAGTGGAAAACAAACAAACACAAAAATCAGCAAGTAATCAAAAAGCAACATTATTTGATTAACGCAATAATTTAAACACAAAAAAGAAGGGTTAGCAAAGCCATCGTCCATAAGACAGAAGAATTCTCTACAAATAACACAATGGACAAAAAATAGGGCAAAGAAGCCAGCAAAGAGACATGCTGCATGAAAAAGACTGAAAAACTAGAAGGCAGGGAGGTTTAGAGGATGTGGTGACAATCACAAACCTGGGACATAGAGGAGAGCTTTGCCCTCATCCATGCCTAACATATTGGAGCCTGTGCAAAAATAGTTGCCTGCGTCCTCAGGCTGCACGTTGTGAATGGTCAGGATTCCATTAAAATCCATGGCTCGGTTAGGCATCTTGATGCTGCCTTCGCGGGTCCAAACCAGGGTGTAAGCTGGCAGCTTTGAGAGAAGCACATGTTCGCAAATATTTTCAATTACAGTCATTCATACTTGCAGCCAAATATTGCTCTCTCTCTCTCTCTCTCTCTCTCTCTCTCTCTCTCTCTCTCTCTCTCTTCTCTCTCTCTCTCTCTCTCTCTCGCAAGTCAGGAGGGGTGAGATTATGTCTGTAAGATGACATTCATACCTTGCTTTTAGCTGTGCAGATGAAGCTCACTGTAGATCCCACCGTCACACTCTGTACTTTGGGCTCCTCGATAAACACTTCAATAGGCTTGGTTGGTAAGGCTGGTTAGTGGAAAGACGTATGACAATCACAAGAGAAGAATGTTTTTTTCTCTCTCTCTATTTGTACCAATGGTGACCCAAAAAACAACCAAATAAATTCAAAATATTAAATAAGAAAATGTTTGAGAACACTAACATGACCAGTGAATGTGGCTAAAAGCTATGGAGCAACAAACAGCCTAAAATGAACACTTGGCAGGCACCAAATGAGAGTGAAAAAAATCAGCGTAGGCGAGTATATGAAACGATGTTAATTGCCAGTTGGCCAGAAACATTTTGATGAATTCTAATGACGCTAGGGACAGTTGACAGGGCCGGTGCTGCATCGTCACAAAAGTTGTAGTGTGACGTTTTCGACGTGATTGCAAGATGAGCAATTTAGGTTAAAAAGTATGAAATGTGAAAATGACTGAATGTTTCTCTAGATAAGACCCTCTAAAGCCCTTCGAAGTGCTTTGAAACAGCATTGATTTAAAGCTTAAACAATTTGGTTGCAATTCAAAACCCTTATGTGAAGAAAAATCCTGGAATGATTTCGACTGAAGAAAGAACGACATGAACATTTTGGATTAGATGGGGGTGAGTAAAATATCAGGACATTTTCATTTTGAAGCAAGCTAATCCTTTAAGGTTGAACCATTGGAGTCACATGGACAATTTTAATAATGTCTTTACTACCTTTCTGGGCCTTGAAAGTGTTCATTTAATTGCTGTCAGAAATTGGAGGGGTCAGAAAGTGCTCAGATTTATTAAAAAAATCTTAATTTGTGTTCCGAAGATGAACAAAGATCTTACGGGTTTGGAACGACATGAGGATGAGGAGTAATTAATGACAGCATTTTGGAGTGAACTATCCCTTTAATCTATGTTTAATGGCTGGTAAAAAAATTAGGGCTGTCAAAGTTAACGCGTTAACGCAAATTCATTTTAACGGCACTAAATTTATTAACGCGTTAACACAGCGTGCATTTTCTGTCTGATCCGGGGTCCGTAGTTGGAGAGATCAAAAGCCGTAGACGTAAAGGATGCAGCAGCAAACATTAAAAGGGAAAGAAAATGGTTAACATTAATATTCTAAACCAAAAGTGCAGTTATTGCCTATAAGCTACCATATTTTCTGTTTAACCATATTAGACACCAGGGGCCTGTACCATGATGGTAGTTTAACAAACTCAGGGTTACAGGATTAGTTTTGAGTTGACAAAACCAAACCAATCTATTCTGGCTTTGTTGGTCCCATGATGCTGATCATCAGCTCGCTCTGTCAAGTCAGGCTTTGATCCTGAGTTCAGGAGTTTAGCTGTGACATCAGCAGTGAACAGCCAATCACACGCTGTGGATCAGCGAAACTGAGATTCATTTCTCTCTTCTGCAGATTATTACATGATTGAAAAATATTAAGAATTTAAAAAAAAATTACACAGCAAGAAGAAAAGAGCTGTCTATGAAAGAGGACAACTAAAGAAACAATATTATATGTCAATACAAGTTAGTTTAGTTGATAAAGAAAATTGAACATTTAAGCTCAGTAAACTTCTTTTTTTAAATAGCTTTATTTATTGATTTTAATCATATTTGTATGACTTTATGTAGGCTATTTATATTAATTTTAA
Source organism: Pseudorasbora parva (assembly GCF_024679245.1). Taxonomy (NCBI): domain Eukaryota; kingdom Metazoa; phylum Chordata; class Actinopteri; order Cypriniformes; family Gobionidae; genus Pseudorasbora; species Pseudorasbora parva. The sequence goes on along the minus strand of NC_090177.1, from coordinate 20,586,257 downwards.
CAAAGTGCCTATTAATGATTGATTAACTAAAATCAATGTGTAATTAAGTAAGGGTATAATAATTACATAAATTATATCTAAATCATAAAAAAATATTATTTTTATAAATAAGCATGGGTAAAAGCCAGACGCTTTAGTCTTTAAAAACATTTGCTATGTAGTGACCTTTAATTTGAAGTAGAAACAGGGGGAGTGACTTTATTGCATCAGAGGTGTGTCAATTTACTCACAGCTGATTGGCCCAATTTCAGATTGAGATCTCTTATCCAGAACATAACCTGCCCTGGAGCAGGTTAGCCGTGGAGTGTAAGTTACTATGGCGATGAACACAGTTAAAAGCCAAACCACTTTAATGGTACCTAAAACCCAGGATTAGCACAAACTAAGCTTAAACTTATCTGGATAACCTGCTAAACCAGCTTCATGGTACAGGCCCCAGGTCAAAAGAAAAGTCTGTTTACACATTCTCTGTAGTCCATTCTCACTCTCACTCATGTCTGAGGTAAATGGTGGACACGTCCCCACTTACAGTACATGTGTTATATTGAACTAATACCATTACAGTCGTCTAAAACGAATGCACAGGTTACTTTTCTGAACAGGAGCGCTCCTGAATCTTGCACTGTTTACGTGAATTGCGGCACAGTTCGGCACCTTAAGGCACCTCTGCACCTCTCTTAAAGGGGCCGCACTATATTCCTACTCGTGGAATATGGACCTCCTCCAGTATGGTGTGTTACTGGTGCGCACACAGGTCCACATGACAGCTTTCACATTACCAGTTTTTCATACAAACTGTGCCCTGCTCTGAACTAAACTGCCAGTAATACTACCTTTATTTATATTCTTAAAATGAGAGAAATCCCTGCTTATTCTGTATTTAAGCTTAGGCTAAAGAGACATGAACTACTACTTTGATAAACATCTGTGACCTTTGATACATATCTAGTCTTCATGCTGTATTATTGATTATTATTGAATAAGTATAGTTTTACTAATAATAAACGTACATTTGCATAAAGCATGCATATTTGTCCATATACCCATATTGATTAGAGTATTAAAAACTTAATTCAAACTTAATTTAAGATACATTTACAACAAATAATTATCTGCAATTAAATTGCGATTAATCGCGAGTTAACTCATGACAATCATGTGATTAAATATTTTAATCGTTTGACAGCCCTAAAAAAAATATTCGGTAAATTTAAATCAGTCAGGTGTGGAAAAAAGTTAGTTTTATGCCCTGGCACCAAATAATTTATACACACTTGGCAAATCACATTATCCCAATTTTTACAATAAATTTCTTGAACAATCACAACTTGATTTGTGTTGCATCAAAATGCATCGAGGGTAAAGCAAAGGGGGTTTTCAAAAAAATGTTTGTGCTGTCATACATTCAATCAGTGTAGAATGAAAGACAAGAAAAATGCCATGGAGTTGTTTTTAAGGGTGTGAAGGAAAAAAAAGGGGAAAAAAAACATACTTGTAACAACAATCTCCGCTTTGCTCCTATTGGAGCTGCGCTGGTCTTGGCAGGTGCAGATGTAAACGCCAGCATCATTGGGCTGCACACTGGGGAAATGCAGCTCTTCTCCTGCAGGGTGGAATGAAAAGGTTTGCCATGATTATAAACCCATACTGTCATATGCACTACCGTTCAAAAGCAAAAATTAATTGAATATTATTTGAAAAGAAATCAATACTTTTATTCAGCAAGTAAGCATTAAATTTATCAAAAGTAACAGTAAAGATTCTTACATTCTTACAAAAACATTAATTCAAATAAATGCTGTTCTTTTGATGTTTCTTGAGCACCAGATCAGTATTTTAGAATGATTTCTGAAGGATCACGTAACACTGAAGACTGGAGAAATGATGCTGAAAATACAGCTTAACCATCAAAGGAATATATTCAAATAGAAAACAGTTATTGTAATTGTAATATTTCATAATATTAATGTTTTTTCCCTGTATGTTTGCTCATATAAATACAGAATTCGTAGGTAGTCACTTTCATAAACAATTTTTCCAACCCCAAAGTCTAAAAAAACACATTTAATCAATACTTTTCACTATATTTCTTTTGCAATGTCCGCCATCTTGGATTTATTTTTCGTCTGAGCTTGGTTGCAATGCATTATGGTATTTCCTTCACCACATAGGATATATACAGCATGAAACAGAGCAGTTGATCCTGTTTTTTGTGCTTGGTTTCTCTAGGGAACTCATTTGTGATGTCTAGAGATATATATACTGATATCCTAATTATCTGAACACACATCCTGCTTTTAACAATCTGGGCAATACCTTGTCTGCGTCTCTCTGCTGTGCTGGAGATTGGGCGTCCATCCTCACGGGACCAGTGGAAATAGTGTGGAGGATATCCAGACACCTGGCACCTGAGAGTGACTGGGATTCCCTTTGCCACATGAACCTTTTCTGGAAACACCTTCACCTCTAGAGAGGCAGCAGCTGACAACAGACAAACACACTGTACTGAAATCTGTCCAATAGAAATGTGCTTTCACAAAGTACTGTTACTTATGTGTTGATGTATTGCCAATTGAAACAGGAGGTTGGGGAAGAAAGGGTTCATCCCTCTGCTTTGACTGCCAATGAGCCACAATTTGCTGCTGGTTTCCAAAGTGGTATTTTGGGCAGGGCTGGACTGGTAATCTGGCATACCGGGCATTTGCTCGGTGGGCCGACGCACTCTGGGGCCGGTAGTGTTTTTAAATTATTTTATTTTTTTACCACTGACAACATGCAGCGACAGCGGCCCATTGGTTTGTCTTCTGAACTGACAAGCCGAAGCGAGAGAGACCTCCCCTCCATATTAGATGCTTTTTTTCTATTTATTTATTTATTAGTATTTGAGCGCCTGGAACTGCGAAAGGCGAATATCCGCACAGCGCAGCCTGCTGACGAACGTACGCTGCGTTTAAATGCTGCTCTATACGGCACTTTGGCTCCGAATTTTGTTTTATACAATCGTATGATATGGAAACATTACAGGTTTTGTGTTGAATCAGCTGAAAACAGCCGTGAGCATGTATTCATGACGGTGGAAAACGGCAATACACACAAACGTTTCACTTTAGCAGAACCACAACTTACTCTGCAGCTAACAGCGAAGAAATATGGTGTTTTGGAAGAAACATTTATTAAAAATGTTGCAAATCAATATTGCAGAATACAAATCACTTTTATAGAGGCTGTTTTCATTTGTTTTACTTACAAATATAATACTTTATTATATGTTTTATATAGTTTACGAAACCATATAGCCATATAATGAGGAGCAAGGTTTTTACTGTTGAACTAAAATGTTTTTTACCTGTGACTACCATGATCTTACATTTAAATGAAACTATAGTCTATAAAACAGCTTTGAAGTCTAGATCCCGCATGAATTAAGGACAAAGCTTTTTTATCCTCTTTAAAAGTTTTATTAACTTTTTTAAATAGATTTAATGAAATGTAATAGCCTCATGAAAGATAGATATCAGTGTATGCCTTAAATGATGTTAACTCTTAAAAAATATTATTGTTCAACCCAAAATGTGATCATTTACCCTAATGTCATTCCAAACCTAAATTAATTTATTTCTGTGTGGCATAAAATAAAATAATTTGAGTGTTTTTTTGTTCATACAATATTCAAATGGTAGCCTAACCAAAGTGGCTTGGTTGCCAACAATCTTCAAAACATCTTATTTTGTGTTTCACAGAAGTCATACAGGTTTGGAAGGACACGAGAGTGAGTAAATGCTGACAGCATTTAAAAGAAGTAAATTTACTTTACTGCATCTTAGCTCAAAATCATCAGTGCTTTACTGTCAGGTGCATTTCTGTGTGACAAAAAAAGCAATATTAAGTTTATCTGCATTTTCAGCAAATTCGATAATATCTATCAGTCTTTGTCCTTGTCCTAGTTTTATTTATATACTCCAATTTAAGGCCCCAACCCCAGCAAAAACATTCACAGGGAACTGATGGGCCGGATGTTCTGGGTATGCCAGAGCCGAATTTTAGCCCCAGTCCAGCCCTGATTTTGGGAGGAATATTTTATATACAGTATTATGCATAATTTGGTCAACTTTTATGAGTACACTGGAATATAGATGACCTCAAAGCAAACAGACTTGGACTGATGCTGCGTTCACGCCATGTCAGAATTACCACAACAGTATTAACGCCAAAACACTATCAATGACTAAATGAATCAGCAGTGATCAGGTGGTACAGTTTTAAATTCCGAATTTTACAAAGATATGAATGCTTTTTACAAGTTGGAATCACATAATCATAGTAATTCCGATGGCTTGGACACACCTTGAAAGTCACAAACCTCCGAATTTGATTTTATAGGGTTCTTAAAAGTGACTGATAATAAATGAACAAATACCACTACGGCAGGGGATTCTTGCTTGTGGATTTCCAACATAACCAGCTGCACAGCTATGAAGAAAGAAGAGAGTCACAACAAAAATTGTGATGACAATAATAGACCAGCCGAATTGATTTGCTACAGTACAGGAAGTGTGAGCATACCGTTCACAATACTGGCCAGCGTATCCGGGCTGGCAGGCAGTGCACTGGTAGCCTCCGTTACCCAGACTTTCACAGGTGCGAGAGAACCTAAACATAGAATGTTTTAAAAATCTTCCTGCAAATAAGGTAAATATTGTGAAAACGAGAGCTGGCAGAATCAGGTAGGGTTTGCAGGTGTATGTTAAGACTAACTGGTTGTCAGGGTCAGTTCCGGGGCAGGCACATGGTTGGCAGTCCTCAGGGGTTCCAGCAGTTGGATCTCCAAAGAAGCCGTCAGCACACTGTTCACAGAGCTCACCCTTGGTGTTGTGTTGACAGCTCTAAACATCAAAAAGATAACACGCATGTGGTACGGCTTACTTTTACGAGGGTGGGAAAAAGCTATATTTATTTATTTAGGAAATTTAGTTTAAAAGGGGGGAGAAATCCTGTTTCATGCATACTGAGCTTTTTACACTGTTAAAGACTTGGATTCCAATGCTAAACATGGTCAAAGTAAAAATAAATAAAACATTGACACTTGATGGAGTATTTTTGGCACAGAAATACTCCATCAAGTGTCAACAATTTTTTTATTCATGATATGCTAATTTTTTGAGATTTTGGGTTTTCATAAGCTGTATGCCAAAATCATCGGTATTAAAACAATAAAAGACCTGAAATATTTCAGTTGGTGTGCAATGAATCTAAAATAAATGAAAGTTTAATTTTTATCATTACATTATTGAAAATAATGAACTTTATCACAATATGCTAATTTTTTTAGAAGGACCTGTACATACTATTTTGACTACAAAGAGAGAGCAACACTCGTATAAATGAACTTTTATGCATCCCATTCCTAGAAAAGAACTGCGTGCTGGTTCATACCGTGCAGAGGCCAGTCTCTGGATGACAGGAGTCCGAATGGCTGTTACACTCACACGGCTCACAGTGGCCAAGGTACAAGCCCCCTCCTGTGCGACTGTATCCAGGAGCGCAGTCCTACAGAACATGAAGACAAAGGAACAGATGTCTAGAGTGAGTAATACTGTCATCATCATCACTGTACCATGGAAGCAAGCCTTTACTACCATTCATCCGGTTGGTCACACAGCAAAGCTTTGATTGTTCATACCTGGCATGACAGACCACGGTAACCAGGAGGACACCGGCACTGCTCCACCTCCAAAGCCTGCTCCAGGCCAGTGTAGTCAGGCACAGCGATATCCATGCGGACCCCTGAGATACTGGATGAGCGCATCTCTGTGTGATACGAGGCACGGATCAGGATGTCATCGAGGTCGGCGAGCACCATCATCAGGTGTTCCCGGGTAGCCGGCATGCCATCGGGACGCTGCCAGTGTTCCTACAGAGAAGAAATCATCATAATACAACAACACATCTTGCTTCAATACAAATGACAATATGATGAACATTATGAACAAAAACAGAAATAAAATGAAAGGGTTCTCACCTCTCTGAAAATCATCTCAAAGTCCTGCGACTCTCTGGCACCTTGCCCCCTTCTCCAGGTTTGCCGTGCCACCAGTGTGATATCATTACCCTGTGAAAATATTGAGGAACAATAGTGTTCAAACATCTCATTTTTGGAACGAATCCTTTATAAATAATGCATGCATGTCTGCTATCATACTCACAATAATCTGAACATCAGCATCTTCTATTGGAGAACCTCGAGGACCAGGCACATAGGAGATGGTATATTTCAGCTTTCCACCATATGCACCAACCTACATTATAATTAAAAAAAAAAAAAACATACCATAAGAACATTTTCACAATGTTAGTTATGGCAAAAAAAACATTTATTTAAAGTACAGTAGTAAACATTGGAATGCCACACATATTAATATGAATCACTACTCCAAATACAAATAAAATAAAAGTAAATTTTAATTTTACATATTTTTTTAATAAGGAATTTACTATAACTTTGTTTTTCATTAAGGGCTTTTAAAAAAAAAAACCTATTAGAATAAGTGAAAGTACAACGGAAATATCATTTGTCTCTAATTCTGCGCATTACACATTAAATATATTCTAAAAAAGCAGAGATAGTGTCATGTCACAAAGAGGTTTCATTTTCAGTGTGGACAGGCAAAATACTTGCAGCGGGAAACAAATATCAATATTAGAATACTTTTTTTAAACAAAGGCACAATTTGCAGAAAAAAATGTTTTTCATAAATAAAAAAGTTTAGCAAAACATAACATAAATCAGCATTTCAAATATGAACTTCTACTATTAAATCCACAGCAGCACCCCTCTCTGTCGGCACCACTGTAATAAACACTCTAGACGTGACGTGATTATAGATACACCAGGTTGGTTGGTTTAGATTAAGTGATGTTTTGGCTTGCCCATCTATCCCACCTTTGGCTCAGGCAGTGATTCATTAATGTCTAAGGCAGACAACCTGGGGGGGATCAGTGGTGGGCGGGCCTGAACCCATCCATGCGTTTACCTTATCCCCTTTGAACTGCTCCGGGAGCTGCCAGAAGAGCACGTCATCTGGGTGCAAGCTGAAACCACTGTAGACCAAAACATACTGGAGCACGGACGGAAGGAAATGCATAATAGTGTGGACGAAGAAAAGACAGAATGAGAAATGCAGCAGGTAAGCAAAGCACAGAGGAAAGTATGAGAGAAAAGAAATCTATTCCTGTCAGTCACTGACTAACTACAACTTCAGCAGCTTCATAAAAATGAAAATAAAGCATGGTAGTAAGGAGAACTGAGAGTTTGGTTTACCATTTTATACAAAAATATGTGTATTTTGCATAGTGTACACTACAAGCTATACATGGTTTTAGAAAAGTTTATTATGTTTAACAAGGCTGCATTTATTCAAAATACAGTAAACTTAAATACAGTAAATACTTATTTTAAACGTAATTTATTCCTGTGATACTAATGCTGTATTTTTTTAGCATCATTACTCCAGTCTTCAGTATCACATGATCCTTCAAAAAACATTCTTGGTTCTCAAGAAACTTTTCTGACTGCTTAATGTGTGTGCGGAATCCATAATACATTTTTTAATAGAAAGTTCAAAAGAACAACATTTATAACATTAGACAACTTTTCTTCTATGTAATGCTTCCCTCGTCAATAAAAGTAGTAAAAGTAACGAAATATTAACACAATTCTTACTGCCCCAAAACGTTTGAATGGAAGTATATAATGAATACATTCAAATTGACTTAGACTCAAGAATTCCCAAAAAAGCACACCACTTTCCCATGATTCCCAAGTGGAGTCACAGGTGACTACCTTGTTAGAGGGGCCAGGGCGTGGACCTCTAAGGACACCAACAGTGTTTTTTCCCTGTTCCACCTGCTGATAAGACCAACATCCAAACAAACTAAATCACACAACCGAACTAGAATATAAGAAAGTGTTTTATTAGTGTAAACTAGGGAAGTGACAAGCTACTAGCTACTGCATGAATGACAAGCTGACTTCAATTTTTTTTATTTTAAAGGGATAGTTAACCCAACTTCTGTCACCCTCATTTCATCCCAAACTTACTTCATATGGCTTCTTATTTTGTGAAATAAATGTTTTGTCTACACAATGAAAGCCCAATATTTGTTGGACCCCACTTACTTTCAATGTATATAGACAAAATCAGTTGAAACATATTAACAAATATTTTTTACTAATCCTTCACAGAAGAAAGTAAATCACGTTTTGATTGGCATGAGGGTGACGGAATATTTATTTTTGGTTGAGCCACCCTTTAAGACCATGTAAAATGTTTTAAAAAAACAGCAAATGTGAAGGCCAAATCGAAAACTAGTCACTATCCAATTGGTCTGACGTTGAATGATTAGTCAACTCACCCCTGAGTGAGAGCATAACCGTACCTGAGTTGAGTCAGGTTGGGAGGAAGGGCCTGGGTCGTTTGAGTGGGACTCAGAGGCTCTTAAAGAGGAAGTTAAACCAGAATGGAAAGGAGGGGCACGCACACTTGACCGAGACAGCACACTCTGGGCCTCAAATGAAGAATGGGAAGTTTGAGAGGATGAAGAAAAAGGGAAGGGAGACTGCCCGTTGGAGAAATTAGTGATGATTGCCCAGATTTCATCATCAAGTTTGCGTACTTCATCAGCGGGGTGCTAGTGAGAATAAAGCAATGGATGGAACAGGAAATATAGTGACTCAAAGGCTTTGTTCAGACAGACAGCAAATATTAGAATTAGTGTCATTACAACTCAATTCATTCAGTCTGAACAGCAAATACATGAAAAAAGTCAGTTAGACAGAATGTTTTTTTTTTTTTTTTTTTTTCATAATTTAAAAAGAAATGTAAAGAGATTTGAATCAGATTTCAAACCACGTTGGGATATAATTTTTTTGGGGTAACTTACTTTACAGTAATGTCCATAGCTACAAGGTGTGCCCAGGTACACCCATTGGCACACACATATTCCTCATATAGTGAATGAGTCAGTGATTCTGGACAAAGTATGAGTGTGTAAAATGCCTGAGTTGTTCTTTGAGAAAATCTCTTGGGCTGATGCTACATCATTACTAGCAACCAACCAATGAACACTACTATTCAAATGTGAGTGGGGTCAGTAACATTTTTAAATGTAGTTTAAGCTTGTTGCATTTATTTAAGTTAAGATTTAATTTATTCCTGTGATGTCAAAGCTGAATTTTCAGCAATTATTACTCCTTCATGTTTAAGAAACATCTCTTATTATCATTGGTGCAAACAGTTGTGCTATCACAGTTCAATACACGCTGGTGAATTTTGTTTTTTTCGGTTTTGCATTTAATTAATTATTTCCATTTCTCTCTGTTTGTAAATATCTCTCTCAGTTTATTTCGGCTCTGTTTGAGTGTGCCTGTGAGTCTACGCGCTGATATGAGCAAATATCCAATCATATGCACTAAAGTTAGGCGGCGTTTAGCCGTGTTTTAAACCCTTGCCAGTTAAACATTTCATTCGCGTGCTATGAACTGTTTTGCATTGAGCACGCGCAGTAAACGTCTGTCAAACACACGTGATTACTGGACAGTCTTACTGCACTAATACTGTCAAATACACACAAGGTTAACATATAAACGCAGTCGGTTATGTCTAAAGTGAAAGTATAATTGTGTGCGTCTATGACATGCGAGCAGGTCTTCAATTGACAGCAGCGCAGCCTATAGTGAACACGCTGTCCTTAAAGGGACAGTTCACCTCTAAAATTATTTTAATAAATTTTTTTTTTTTTTTTTTAATTAATACAGTAGCTTTTAATCAGTGTTGTATACTGAAGGATATGTAGTTTTATTTTTAGCCTACATTTCTTCATTCAATTTCATACTTAAATGCTACTCTACATCTCTGAGCTGCCACTGTAAATCATTATATATATTTATTTTATATTATATAATACACTGGGAATGTGTACAAGGGTTTTTAAAGTAAAGTTTTAAGTTTTAGTAAGGGTTTTCAAGTCTTTTAAGTGAAATAAAGAAAGAGTATTGCAATAAAAACCTTTTCTCCTTAACCCGTTTCTGTTCCTGTCGCCTAAGAATTAAAAAAAAAACGAACCGAACCGAAAAACCGTGGTTAAAAACCGAGGTATGTATTGAACCAACTATATTTTATATATTTATATATTTATATATATATATATATATATATATATATATATATATATATATATATATATATATATAAAATATAACTATGTCCTTTGAAACAATATAACTGCCTTAACTCATGCCTTAATGCATCCTTGTTAAATTAAAGTATTCAATTCCTTAAAAAAACCTTACTGACCCCAATTTTTTTTTAATGGTAGTCTAGATACACTACTGAACAAATGAATAGAGCAAACGTCAAGCTCATCACTTAGATTAAAGTGTGAACTGTCAGTCCTATAGATCAGACCAGAAACACAAACCAGATTGGGGGAATGTAAACAAAGCCAAAGAGAGAGAATGAAGAAACAGATGCGCCAAAACTTTAACGAGTTGAGAAGAAAGAGTGGGACATGCAGCCAAACACATGATGACATTCATGCAGGGAAGTGCACAGGATGTCAGTGTAAGAATCAGGATACCACGTATGCTCTCACCTGAAGTGTTCATTCTGTTTGAGTGGTGTTACCCATAAACAGCAAAACATTCTCAAAGCTCAATTTAATTAATGCCATCTTTTTTTTTCTCAAATTTCTTTCAATCCTTTTACATTGTGTCAGACATCTACAGGTGGAGTTAATACATGGAGACATTAGTTTACTGAAAGTGTCAAGGATGTTTCTGTTGACCTGTGTTGATTATAGAGGAAGTTCAGCATATGTCAGTTTTCCAGCATTAACCTTTCAGTTTATTAAAAGGATTAATAGGAGTTCATACTTTCAAATTCAATTTAGTACATTCTGTTACTAAAGAATCCATCAGCTATGTAAAGGGATGCCTATGGGATTCAGGTCAGTGGTGTGAACTCACAATAAAAAGTTAAATCAAAGTTCTAATACCTCAAAGGCTCTTTTGGACCTTGAGAGGTCTTTACCCATATCATTCATTAGATGCCATACAGTGTCGTCCTTTCTCAGCTGTTCCTTTATCCACGATGAGTCTCTCTAGTTTTGTGAACAAAGCAATTTCAGTAATCTCAATACAAAATCTAAAATACCAGCTCTAAACTACAAAGAACTAGTTACATTCCATGTAACATCTCTGTAGGATCTCGTATTTCCAAAAAGTTAAAAGACTACAACAGACTTCAAACTAAACACCATTGACCACTTGCGATTTTGAGTCACTTCTTTTCTAAGCTGTAGTCACGCTAGACTTTGAGCATGCAACATTTCTTCAGACACTGCAATGAACAGGCTGATTTCATATCTCTCCTTAATTCAATGCATTATAAATCCAAAAAAAGTGTGACCGCAGTATAATGTGTTACTAGGTGTAAACAGCTTAAGTATGACGGGGTGGGGGGTGAGAGTAAAAATGTGTGTACCATGAAATCCCATGCACTTTAAAACATGGTCAAGACAAAATAAAACCATAGCATGAGTAAATGCGTTAAATATTCTGAAAAAAAATGCACAGATGACTCAATCAAGCATCATTCTAATTTTAGAAATATGCCAAATCAAAACATCAGAAACACATTCAATCAACATGATCACACATTAAACCTCCAAGGATTACCTTGTGTGCTCGTGTAGTCCGAGCAGACTTAGTCTTCTAAAACAGCAAGTAGGTTCAGAAACACTTAATTCAGTGCATCACATCCAAAACAACAGTTTTTTGATATTAGTACCCAATATAGCCCTTGTGTACACTTCGACTTCTATTAAAGTATTCTATGCTGTAAGAAAAGCTGTCCTTGGTATATTTTGGAAGAAAAGGTCTTAGCAGCGAGCATTTGCAGAATGAAACCAGTATTGAAAGTTGGAGAAGATGCTTCAAGAAAGCATGTAGGAAACACAAAAAAGCGTATAAGAATGATGAAATGCATAATGCTGCCAAACTCTACCTTGTCTTCTTGATAGGCTCTGGGTAACTGCCAGTAGTGGGGGTCCTGTCCAAGAGAGTTAAAATTAGTGTAGGAGAGTTGTGTTCCATCTGTGGACAGCTCTACGGAGAAGCCATTGTCAATGCGGTTGGTGCGTTGGCGGTTTACAAGAGCAAAACCTTGGTAGTTTCCAGGGGCAAAAGAGGTGGAAACCTGGAGAAAAAAGGCAGAAAATGAACATTTGCCTACACAAATTGATGAAAAGCTCAGGTCTAACTCATCCCATCTCTTACCACATCTCTATAGTGATTGGAGCTGGAGCACTGCTGGGTGACACCCATGCAGAAGCAGGACAGACAGCCATCTTTGTTTGCAGGACTGAGGTGGAAGGTCCCTTGCTTGCAGGTTGAACATGTTGAACCCTCAACATTCATCTGAGTACAAACAAGTATGTTTTAAATTGGAGTTATCAATGTAATGGAAACAACATAAAATTTTTTTAAAAATTAGTACCTTGCATCGACAGACTCCTGTTGCGCTACATCCTTCACTACCACTGTTGTCACAGCGGTAACAATCTGTAAACATATAGTGTTTTAAATACACATTTAATTTTTAAAATATTGGTAATGTGTCAATGTAGTTTGAATCATCTTCAAATGTATTTTATTTTGTAACTTTTTTTAAAATAAATTAAGATGAATTGTTACAGAATATTATCTTACCACCTGTGTTGCTTGGAGTGCACCTCTGACCAAGTTGGGGATTGCCAGTATATCCAGAAGCACATCTGAGGAAAATCAGACAACACCTTGGAAAAACGGTTTCTGAATGTCATGCAGTAAAAATAAAACCACATGCGGAATTAACAGAGACATGACAGGACCTGCCATGAACATTAAGAGCGATTTATGATCTGTGAGTCACAGCTCTTTGAGAATATGATTAATGCATAGAGGTTCTTCAAATACTGTCTGGATATTTTTCAGACATACTAATAGTCATGCTAACATAAAAACGCTTTGATCTGTGCATAGATAATTGGTCAATGAAGAGAGAGAAAAAAAAGTTGGCAAAAGGAAAATCTTGTAAAATGTTAAAATGAATGCTAATGCTAATAATGAGTTCAAATGAACACTTCATGTTTTGTTGTAGAACTTTTACTGGAGCTTTAGCAATGGCTGTCAGGGTACATAAGACAATGATTTAATCTACAACAACAACAAAACACAACATCAAGAAAAGATTTTAGCAAACAACCAACATAGATACTTCCCTTTTTGAAAAACAGCATATGCTGTTAGATATGTTTTTGAAGCATGGTAGCTGGTTTGAACTGGCTTAAGCTGGTCATGAGCTAGTCCTGAGATGGAGCTAGTTTCTTAGGACAAGCATTTAACCATCTTAAACCAGATAAAGACCAGCTTAAACCAGCTCAAACCAGCTACCATGCTTCAAAACATGCCTAACAAGCATATGCGTTTTTTTCCCCCAACAGGGTTAACAAATGACATGAAATATCTGTGCATGAAGAAGCAGTTATTAATTGCCAGATTCAAAACAAGGACAACAAAAGAGCAAACCCCTGACAGTATCTTCAAATGTCCACCACAAGATAAATATTAGATCACATAACAGAAGCTCCATGTTTAAGAGATTAATAAACTGCAGCCAGGAATGCTCTCAACATCCAACCGATATCGGGTCCTTCTCTCTTTAAAAAAAATATTTTGCTGAACAGAGATGGACTGAAATAAATAAAGCCAAAGACAACCAGAACAATCAGCAGGACTGAACCAAAGTGGAATCTCCAAGCTTGTGGAAGCCGAGGAACTTGACAAAAAGTCTTACCTGATAACTCGAGGTTCCAAGGTTGCCCAGACTAATACAGTACAATACACTAATACTTAAACAAATGTATTCTGCTGAAAATACATCACTTTTGCCATATCTAGGAAAACTGAGGTTCTATGTTGATGGAGATCACAAACGTTACAAGACAAAATGAATGCAATCAAATTGTATAAAATACACAATGTCTGAACACTAAGTACACAAAATGGTATAAACATTACAACCAAGATATTACATAATGAAACACTCTTTAATGTCTGAAGCCATTTTTAGGTTGATTGGCCTGAGATAACAGCACCTATAGTGTTCATTGGGAAGCAGTGCTATCTGTTCGGTTTGGTTTGGCTGACCAATAGCAAAGGAGGGGAAACTTGAAATCATTATTTCTACAATTCTACACATCAGGAATCAGTCAGTTCATTAAACCAAAGTACAACATGCTTGGTTTACAAGAATAATGAAGATATAAAGCATTTCTGCAACACAGTTTGTATTCAAAACTCAAGCCCATTTACTTGAACAACAACATTCAAACCGTTTGCAAAGTTCTTATGGGGGCTCAAAGAGAAAAAAAGCAGGCTCAATGTAACGTAAAACGGTTACAATCATCCATATAATATTTAGTAATCGGGAATGATTTTGATGGGAATTGCCAGTCTTCCAAGAACAATATGAAGGTTCTCGTCCTGTTTTAGCTGGGGTCTTTTTAATGTTTTTTGTCCCCTGCTGTTTTTCATGAAAAGGTCTAAAATATTTATGTATTTAGACATGTTCCTCTGAGTTGATCTTCTTGGAGTAGTCATTTGTACTTTGGGTTTAGGGGAGTGCAATTTCCTCTTTTCAGCTGGTTTACTAGAAGCAGTTGTATAGATAAACTTCTCAGGTTGGCTCGACCTTGAGACTGATGCACTTCTCACTTCATGAGAAGGAACATCTATCTGATTTTGCTTGGATGATCTAGTTTTGGAATGTCGTCTTTTTGTTTGGACATTGTGAGAAGGTTTCTTGACGTCTGTTGCTTTTTTGGACGGGCTTACTACCAAATGATTTCTCTGCATTTTTTTAGATTTAGATGTTTTTTTTGAAGGAATATGGACCTTTTGAAGGACCTCTTTTTGTGGTTTGCTTGATGACTTAGACAATTTCGCAGATTTTTCTAATTGAGGGATTCTTGTATGAGATGGAGGAGGAATCTGAAATTTAGTTGCAGATTCTTTTTCTCCTTGCGCCCGCATAGGTAAATGATTAGGTTTCCTTGTCAACACAGTTCTCGTAGACTCTGTAGATTTAGCATTTACATTTGAACCAACTTTGTGTTGTTTTAGGGTTACATTTTGTCCATTGCTCCTTTTGTGTTGTTTTAGGGTTACATTTTGTCCGTTGCTCCTTGCCCGTGAGATAAGAGGAACTTTAGTTAGTCCCTTTCTTTTCTGATGCATTTCATTGGAGGTAACCAAGGTTGAAAGGCTTTCATTCCAGGAAGAGTCAGAGAATGCTGTAAGAGAATGGTTGGCTATACGACTGGGAACTGTTGCTCTCCTAGAAGATTTGCTATTACTTTTGTTGTCTGCCCTTGATGTGAATCTGGTTTCAATGCCTTTTCTTGATGATATTGGTTGGATCCTTTTAGTTGAAAACTTTGCTTGCTTAGTTGAACTTTTATTGATTTGGGAAAGTCCATCTTGTACAAATGTAGTTGTGGAGCTGGTACGAGGAGTTGGTATGGTTTTGGGAATTACTGTTCTCCTCTGAAATCTGCTGGTAGACTTACTAGTCATCCAGGCTGTAGTCAAGGCCGGGATCTGGGTGGTAGCAACCACAGCAGTTTCTCTACGATCCTGTGGTGGGCGTGACACATGGCGTGCACGTTTCACTTTGTCAAGCTCTTGCGCTAGAGCAGTGAAGCCATCAATCAGTATCTCAATTTTGTGTTCTAGCTGACTTAGTCTTTTTTTGGTGTCTGTGTATTTGTTGGCCAGCTCATCGATTCTGTCTTTCTTCTCAACTGGAGACAAAACTCTGGTTAGTGTCTGCAGTTGAGAGCTAAAGTGACTCTGTTGCTTTCTCATGTTCTCGAGGCTGTCTTTTATGTCCAGGGTGTTGCTTTCAAGCATACTCAGGCGCTGGTTGAAATGATTAGTGTGCATCCTCAACAGCAGCTGGAAACTCTTCTGTCGTGCCTCAGGACTTGCTGTGTAACGTGGGGCCCCATAAGTCCTCCGTTGACTTAAACTATGTATGGTTGTTGACAGCAAAAATCTTGTTGTTCTTTCAGGCCTTGAAAAGCCATTATCTTCTTTACAATCAAGGTATTCGTCAACGTTATGGACGGTTGAATCCGGAGCTTGCTTTTTCCCAGGGTTGAGGTAGAAAGCATCTTCACAAGCAGAGGGCAAGAATCCTTTCGAACCTTCAAGGTAGAAGTCTCCGCAGTTGGAAACGCTGAGAGCCATGATGAGACACCAAATTTTTGAAAAATAGAAGCCATTTGTTTTTTTATCCCAGACACCCGAAAGCTTTTGCACTCTGAGCAAGTGACAAGAATCCACAATCCATATCATCCACTTGTTTATGCTTCTGTATGGGAAGCATAAACCACCCTAGAGACCCACTAATATCTAGAAGAAGAGTTTGAAATAAGAAAAAGTTGCTCAAAATGTAGCAAGGGCTTTACAAGGAAGCACTGAAGCAAAAAAAAAGAAAAGGATGCAACTCCTTTTTAAAGTGACATTATGCAACTAATTGCTTCAACACCTTCAAAAAGAGAGCTCAGACTTGTGGACAGTAAGAAGGAACTTTATTCTCACAGTAAAAAAAGTTAAACTTTTATTACTTGAAAACAGTGTTGATTACAGGCATACATACATGGATTTTTCAAGCACCACAGCTTTAACTTATAAACTCCTCCAAAAAAAAAAATCACTTCAGTCTATGACACTTTGGTATGGGTGGCACTGATTCAAGGTTTGCTTCTCCCATACCAGCAGACAAACGGCATTCAAATCACAAATGTTTGAAGGGATAACAGAAAGCAACAGACACATGCTTTCTGGCGAATAGATAAAGGGATACCAATCACCTCCATCACCAGTTCGGCCAGCCCAGCATTACTAGCATAATGAATGGGAGGTGTACCCTCTCATTAGACCAAAGAAACTTACCTTTCACACTGTCTTCCAGTATAACCAGCAGGACATTCACATATGGGCTGTCCATCTGAACCCAAGTAACAAGATGAAGGCCTTTGGTAGAAGAAGAATATTAGATCAAAAGAATAATTATGAATTGTGGGTTATGTCTGAATGGTAACCACTTTACATGAATAAAATATCTTTGATAAAGTTAACAGAAAACTCACTGGTTACTGGAGTGTCCTAGACAAGGACATGGTCTACATGCCTGTGGATCACCAGTCTTTGGATTTCCATAGAATCCAGTTAGGCAATTTTCACAACGGCGCCCAACTGTGTTATGCAGGCAGTTCTAAAACAGAAAGGAAAAAGGTGATGAAACACTCCAGACTAAGTATATGGGTAGAACAGATTTTTTTTATGATGCTAAAATTGAAATCAGTTTTCATTGTTACAAAATTCAGATGTAAAATGCAACAGATGACAATAAGGAACATTATGTTTTTTATCATGTTATGCTATGTATATCAGCTCAGTTATTAAAAACATTAATATTACAATATAACAACAAAAAAACACATTGTAGGAACTATAATGGTAGTTACATATATGCGGAAACATAGTGTAGCAATATGGTCTGGGCTTTACTGGCACAAACTCCTCATCACTGCTTTCACTGTCACTTCCACTGTCCTCTGGGATATTCCCTATTATTCTGTACTGAGTGCTTGACCTAAGCTGTCCCTGTTTGAAAGGCAAAATGCACATTTGTTTCGGTATGTAAGGGTAAAGTTGCCATTTAATGCAGTAATATGTAATTTTGAATGGTTATTTATGCTGATATTTTTGTTATAGGTCTATTTTATTACAATATAAGACAATTCAATAAATACTTGCAAAAATAGAACAGATATACTAGCAGGTTACAGAAATCAGACATTATTTCATCTGACTCCACTGTTGCATGACGTCCATATGTGGACAGTTAGTTTTTGGTTAATAAAAACAACATTTTACTCTAGTTTATAAAATAATAACAATCATAATACTTTATTGTACACATACTAATATATATTTTTTAGCTTAATTGACCTCCTTGTAAAAAAAAAAATCTTAAAAAAAAAAATCACATGCCTGGGGCATTTAGCACATGGTTATTGCTGTCAGCCATCTTGGATTAATGATGTCATCAAGCAATGAATATTTGGAATACAAGACAGTAGTCACTGTTACAATACTGCTGTCAATCTACTGGTCAAGCTCAAGTGGTTTGGAGAAAATTCCCATGATGAATTAACCCTAAATGGAGTTAAATTAACTGTCCTCAAATGTGGACAAGATGCATGAAAGGGTTAGGATGACTAAATGTTTATGTTTATTTTTTCTTATATAGTTCTGCAATTTTAATTGTTAGTCAATAAATAAAACTAATTTACGTCGTTTTTTAAAACTGACTAGCCAGTTATTGTGGTTTCCTGGTTAATGTAGACATTTTCTTGTATTTTGAGTGGCAATGCTTTATTTATTTATTGGTTTTTGATCAAAAAAAGTTCTCTTATGTAACACCCCTGCTAAGAAACTAGTCCAGCTGAGTTCAGGTGGACACAAAACCAACCTAGTTTACAAGGCTTCCAGTTACAAATGAGCATAATTCATCCAGGAACAGCATAAATCGCTGCAATGGAAAGGTTAACTCACCAGGCAATCTCCAGTCTCTGAGTCACAGCCGCTGGCATGCCCGTTGCAGTCACACTTCTCACAGGTGCCAAGATAAAGTCCAGGTGTGCGGGTGTAGCCGATATCACAGTCCTGCAAACAATGGGTGAGTCAGAGGTGACTGGGTTCACATGTGTCTGTGCTGAAGCTATGAAACTCTGCACCCTTTGCACTTCAATTGGGGTAGAGCTTTAAAGCTAAAATGTTCCAAAAGTTGCTAAGAACTTCCCTTTGGAGATCAAGAGAAATAATAAAGGGCTGTTATTACCTTGACAGGTAGTAGTTCAGAATCTCTACCAGTGGGGAGGTTTTTGCATTAACTTATCAGGCACGCACAAGTTCACACAGACTGAATGTTGCTATTTAAAGATGTAATATACCTGGCAAGATGGTCCTGAGTATCCTTGAGGGCAGGCACACTCCTCCACCTCCAGAGCCCTTTCGTTTCCTGTAGAGTGGGGCACTGCTATGTCCATTTGGATATTGGAGACACTAACGAGAGGAGAAATTTAGATAAAACACTTTGCCCTGTTCACATTCACAAATTCAGTTAAGCGACAGATAGAAGCCTAATAAGATAATGTGATACCATCCAGTATTTAAAAAGAACATCAAAAGTCAATGTATATTAAATAAGCAAAATTACATGCTTTCAGCCATATTGTCTGCATAAGTGGCTCTGATCATAAAGACGCTGATATCCGCCAGAGCCATCAGCAAGTGCTCTCTTGTACATGGCTGGCCATCCGTCCGTCTCCATGCAGACTGTGGAGATTACAGGCAGTGAGAATTCATATCAAGTTTGACCTTATTCTATAAATTAAAAATGTATATTAAAATATGTATTATTATTCATTTAAAATGCTAAATGTATTTAAAATATAAATTATTGAGTTGATGATTAATTGTTAATTTATTTGAAATGCAAAATATTATATTCTTTAGCAAACACCTAATAAAGGTGTTTGCTAAAAAATACATATACATTTACACACATATATAACACACCTCTCTAAATGGCACAGTGATGGTGGCTGGTACTCTAGGAAGTGGTTTGGTCTGAGAATAATGCTCCAGGAAGATGCCGTTGCCTTGGAGAACCACATCTGGCTGTCCATCAATCACTATCGAGCGAGCCTGTGGCTCGTAACGCAACCTATACTGCAGTTCTCCACCATATGCTGTGACCTTTGCACAAAAAAGAAAAGCATGTTTTGAAAAACAGCGCACTGATGTGCTTTACTACTTGACAAAGGTCAACATGTGAACATGGCATCATATCACATGGGATGTTCTCACCTTGTCCCCTCTGAAATTCTGAGGCAGGACCCAGTAGTAGATGTCTTTAGGGATCCTGGCGAAAGATCGGTAGACCACCTCTGCGCCGGCTCTCTGGGTGATACCCTCAGAGATGGTCCTCGTGTTGGCTGCATTGGAAAGGGTGAAGAGCTGGCCGTTCACACCACCTCGCACCTTCAGATTAACCAACAAATAAATACATATATAAACACATTTAAAAAACTTCAAAACATCCCATTTAAATCACTATAAGACAAGATTAGAGGATGTGGTTACCTGATTCCTGCTCCAGGTTGAACTTGCACACTGTTTAGACACTCCCATACAAAAACACTGCAAGCAACCTTCAGGATTATTGCCCGCCAAATGAAAAGTGCCAATCTTACACTCGTCGCAAAGGGCACCAACAACATTGGCCTGCAGAACAGAAGATCAAGTGTTTGAACATTTAACACGTGACGAATCAAATGGTTATACAATGTCATTCAAAAGTTTGCAGTTCAGCTAGACAGCAGTACAAGTATTAAGTAGCATAACTGTTTTCAACATTGATAATTAAAAGAAATTAATTTTGAAATGATTTCTGAAGAATCACGTGACTGAATACTGATGGCTGCTAAAAATTCAGCTTTACTGTCATAGGAATAAACTACATGTTTAAATATATTCAAATAGAAAACCATTGTTGTAAATTGTAATAACATTATTATTTCACAATATTATATGTTTACTATAAATAAATGCAGCCTTGAAGGGTATAAGATACTTTTATCGAAGACAATAAACAAAAAACAACCTCAAACTTCAGAACAATGGCGAATTAAAAAAAGAAAGAAAAAAATGTATGCAATTTATTACCAATACCTTGCAATAGCATGGTTTGCTGATGGGATTGATAGTTCCTCTGTCATCACACTTGGAAATCGCTGAACAGGGATAAGAACACCATATGGTTGAAAATTACACCTGGAATGCTTTGAACATCCTGGTCACAAACAGCTGGCATCCCAGCATTACGTGCACTAAGAGTGTTAATCATTATCTAAACCTTCGCTTGACCTTCAGGGTAAAATGAGACAGATTCCAAGAAAAGAAGCAGCTTAAGGAAAACAAATAAATCATACCACTAAAAATTAATCTCATAAATAAATAATTTAGCTACCACAATTGTAAACAAAAATTAAGGGAAAATGCTCACGGCTAGCAATAGGAACACATTTGCCGTTGGGCTGCAGAGGGTTGCCGACATATCCTGGAGCACATCTGTGGGGGGAAAAACAAAGATGATGAAATATCATACAAACACCCAGCACAACAAAATGTAGTGTAAGGACAACATGTGTATGGAAAAGAACTGCTCCCTTACTTCTCACAACGTCGCCCCGTGTAACCGGGTCTGCAGTCGTCACATGTTGCCTGGTTGTCATGGTCCAGGAAGCAAGTATCAGAAAACCTTTGAGCACATCAACGAGTTGTTTTGTCAGTATAGTAAAGTATATATAATACAGTATAGTAAACAGGGCCGTATTAAGAATTCAGTCTTGTGTCATGTCTTGCAGGCAGCCAAAATGTAGTTTGTCCAAAGTCATTTTAATTAGACATTAACAGTTTTACAGACTTAAACTAACTTTGTTGTACTATGCTGGAGTAAAGTTCATAAATGATTTGTGTTTCTCAAATGATTTTGTAAAACTATGTTGGCTGGACCTCTGTCCCTCTACGGGAGGTCTGGGGGCATGCTCCTACGCAAGAAAATGTTGTAAATTTTAGGGTTAAATGAATCAATCTGGTGCACTTTGAGAGCTCAAAATGAACAGCTTTAACCGGCTTCAACCCATGAACTGTGCACATTGAACAAAGAAAAAGCATTGACTTGTACCTTTACATTAAAGAGGGCTCAAACATCTTTTAGTTATGATATAGTCTCAGTCTACATCACATTATCATAGGTGTTTTAGGATGCCAAACCATTCTTATTATAATATAATAATGATTTATATAATTATTCCTATGATGTAATATCCATATAGCCTATCGCAAAACAAATGTACTGTATAAATGAAAAGGAATATTTTATAAGTATATTTACATTACACTACAGTACAGGAAAATGACAATACTGTTGTCCAAATTTCTTCACTTGCAAGAAATAAACCCTCAAGCTTTTATTTTGGAGAAAACACCCGATCACCAGGTGATCGCATGAGCAAAGTGTGCATTTCTCTTTAAATCACACAGCACAAACAGACTGCCTATATAAGCGGCATAATTAAAGTCTTTTGCTGTTTTACAAAGACACAAAGCGATCAATTCGATTTTAGTTTTTTCGAATCGATTTTTTAATTTTAGTTAATTAAAATATAATGTTAGAGACTAAAGTTAGGCTACAAGTCGAACTTGGGTCGAATGTGTCAAAAGCTACTTTTCAAGCACCACACACCATACAACCTACGCCACTGTGGATATTTACAGTGGCAAGCATTTTTTTTTGCCATTATCGGAAATGTAAAAAAAAGAAGAACTTGGGTCCCATAATGCCCATTGGATAATCCGGACCTATGTCCCCCTTATTGGCTGATGCCCCAGGGCATTTGTCCAATCTCATCAATGGATAATCCAGCCCAGATAGTATGGTATGGTATGGTATGGTATGGTATGGTATGGTATGGTATGGTATGGTATGGTATAGAGTATTGTATACACAGGTTTGATATATTTACCGTCGAGATGTCTCTGTGTATGGACAAGGACAGGGTTTGCAGTCATCATATCGTCCTCGACTTGGGTCACCAAAGTAGCCAGGCTTACATTTGTCACACTGAGGTCCTTCTGTGTTATGCTGACAACTCTATCACATGACATTTTCACTTTAGTGTGTGGCATTAACTCATGCAGTGTGTTAGTTATGTAAATATTTATAAATATTTATGAGCATAGAAACGTCCTTACCAGGCAGTGTCCACTAATAGGGTCACAGGCACCGGCATGCCCATTGCAGTTGCAGCCAGCACAGATGCCCAGGTAGGATCCAGGGACCCGATCAAATCCAGGAGAGCAGGACTCACAAGAAAGACCTGAATATCCGGCAGGACATCTATATGGGATCAACAGTTTGCACAGATTAACACTTTCACAAAAACTGAGCTCTACAATAAGGAATGCCCGATGGCCTGTGGCCAGTGTGAAAGATGCTTGGGACAGTTCACTGAATTGTCACTTGCCCAATCGGTCCAGTACTTCATCGTCATGAACTTTTTTTTTTTTTTTTAAAGTTGGTAACACTTTATTTTAAGGTTCAGTTATTAACTATTAACTAGTTGCTTATTAGCCTATTAGTGAATATGTGTTCCCCATACTATTACTGTTACCTTTAAGTCATTAATTTAAACATTTAAGAGATTTTTAACCATTCCGATTCAAGCGCAAGAAGATGCAAAAGAGAAGTCAATTCAGCACTCATGTGCGGTTTTCTGTGCGCATGCAACATAGGCACACACACAGAGAAACTAGAGTCTCAGACAGCTCTCGGTGTGCATGGATACTGAATTGAGTTCTCTTTCATGTCTTTGAACAAATCGGGTGAACCAATAATTAAATGGACCATAATGAGAACCATATACATTTACCCTTTTCATAAGGAGAACCATTTACTTCACTCCTGAATTAATCAGTCGTGTGAACAAATCGAGTGAATGAATGACTCAATGACTTCGCCTACCCAATTAGACATTTACTGGCAGTTTCTTAGAGTATTATTTAATTAAAATTATTTCATATCTCTAATTTATTTATATATTGTTTTACATTTGGGTTGGGGCAAGTAACCAGGCCAAGAAAAAAATCTTCTTAAATTCTTAGCACTGAGCCCTGCACAGAACTCTCAAAAATAACATTTAGGCAGGGCACTGAAACCCGCCCTAAGTGCTGCCCATAGCAAAAGCACAGTCCTTTTTCTTCACTGAATACACTGCATTACAAACAAAAATAAAATATTTGGAGGTTTAAACCAAAAACAAGGGATAATAAGGTTTATTCATGGGAACGTAGGATTGCGAGAGGTGATTCAAGAGGAGCTTTATATTTTCTGACAGGCCTGTAATCCTATCTGTTGATTTAGAGGCACTCTAACCTGCACTCCTCAACGTCTCTTGGGTTCCCCTGCAAGCTGAACTCCTTGGTGGTGGTATCCATGCTGATGTCACCCAGCCCAACACTGGCCATGCGGTTGTCATAAATGGTGCGAATGTGGATGCTGTCCAGATTGGCCAAGGTCATCATAAGGTCATCACGAGTTACTGCTCGCCCTGAGGAGTGCTGCCAGTTTTCCTGAGACAAACATAAACAAAGAAGTGAAGCACCTCACATAACACAAGCAACACTACTGCAAAAAGAACTTTAAACAAAAATAACACTTGAGAACTACCATATTACTTTAAAAGGTTAGTTCACCCAAAAATGAAATTGATGTCATTAATGACTCACCCTAATGTCGTTCCACACCCGTAAGACCTCCGTTCATCTTCAGAACACAGTATTTTATATTTAGTCCAACAGCGCATCTAAGTGTATGCACACTATACTGTCCATGTCCAGAAAGGGAATAAAAACATCATCAAAGTAGTCCATATGAGACATCAGTTGGTTAATTAGAATCTCTTGAAGCAGCGAAAATACATTTTGGTCCAAAAATAACAAAAACTACAACTTTCTTCAGCATTGTCTTCTCTTCCCCGTTTGTGTTCAAACCTGTTGTCACATATGGACTACTTTGATGTTTTTATTCCCTTTCTGGACATGGACAGTATAGTGTGCATACACTTTCATGAAGGAACAGAAAAGCTCTCGGACTAAATATAAAATATCTTAAACTGTGTTTCCGAAGATGAACGGAGGTCTTACGGGTGTGGAACTACATTAGGGTGAGTCATTAATGACATCAATTTCATTTTTGGGTGAACTAACCCTTTAAGTAATATATTTTGTTATATATTGTTCAAGTGGTATATAGAAATTACTAAAGCAAAACACTAAAAAGTAAAAAATGCATTCAAAATATTTAAAAAATAAAATGATATACAGCACAGTTGAAAAGTTTGGGCTCAATAAGATTTATATATTTAAGAAATAAGCATTTTATATATTTAAGCATTTGCACATGCTGCTCACCTCTGTGAACTTGATCTCTCTATGGTTGATTGTGTCGGGTAAAGTGGGGTTGCCTCTATGGTAAATTAATTTCTGCCCGTTGCCACTCAGCACAACATCAGGTTTCTCCTTTGGTTCTGATCCACCTCGCTGCAGTGAGTAACTCACCTTAAACTTCAGATAACCTCCATATGAGTCAACCTGTACAAAACAGACACAGTGTTCAAAATACAAAGATGCTGAAGAGCATCTTAGCATGTTTTACATATGTCTCCTAAGACAATTAAGCTACTACACAAAGCTAAACTATTAATATAATTGATTGTTTGAAGTCTAAATTTTCATAGCAACAGTCAAAGGACAGCCAGCAAATGATAGGGAGAATATTAAGGGAATGGGATTGAAAAAAAACATGGAGATATTGACTGATGTCGTCTAAATTTGTTCAGGAGAGTATTGTAGAGGAGAGGAAAACCTTGTTGCCCAGGAACTGGCGAGGAAGAGACCAATAGGAGTCTTGATCGAGGAAACGGCGAGAGAGATCCACTAGCTGGAACTCTTGACTCTCTGGATTGATCAACATCTGAGTGGAGGAGAGAGGTGGTGGAGTGCCAGGACGACTAGGAAATGACACATTAACTCCTGTGGATGAAAAGAGAGACTGACTTAGAAAGGTAGTCTACCATATTTTTAATCCCACTGTATTATCTGTAACTTTAACATTATAAAGTCTGCTGCATCACATTTGATATTTAAAAAACAATGAGACACCACCTTTATAATAAAACTAGGCATTCAAACATCATCTTATATACATTATTTATAAATATAGCATGATAACTGATATTCATATGAATTCAATGTAAGCAGTCTGCTATACTGTTATAAATATCTTGTTGATTTACATTACATGGCATCAGAATTATCTTACATTTTGGCCATATAAATATAAGTAACTGCACCAAATTGCATATTTATGCTCAGTTTGGGCCTCTGAATAAAGTGTGATCTAAATTCTCCTATATCAAACTATGAGCCAAAAAGCCTGATGTACACTTTTTTTTTTTAAAAACACACAAACTTTTTTCCCCCTTGTTTTTTAGACAGTTCTATGAATTGTTCTA
Organism: Pseudorasbora parva; assembly: GCF_024679245.1. Classification (NCBI taxonomy): domain Eukaryota; kingdom Metazoa; phylum Chordata; class Actinopteri; order Cypriniformes; family Gobionidae; genus Pseudorasbora; species Pseudorasbora parva. The sequence goes on along the minus strand of NC_090177.1, from coordinate 20,559,947 downwards.
CATTTTCCACTATTTCACACACTCACCTAAAGGATTATTAAGAACACCATACTAATACTGTGTTTAAAAGCATTCTTTAGAAATGTTGGCCCATATTGATAGGATAGCATCTTGCAGTTGATGGAGATTTGTGGGATGCGCATCCAGGGCACGAAGCTCCCGTCCCACTACATCCCAAAGATGCTCTATTGGGTTGAGATCTGGTGACTGTGGGGGCCATTTTATCACAGCGAACTCATTGTCATGTTCAAGAAACCAATTTGAAATGATTTGAGCTTTGTGACATGGTGCATTATCCTGCTGGAAAGTAGCCATCAGAGGATGGGTACATGCATGGTGGTCATAAAGGGATGGACATGGTCAGAAACAATGCTCAGGTAGGCCATGGCATTTAAACGATGCCCAATTGGCACTAAGGGGCCTAAAGTGTGCCAAGAAAACATTCCCCACACCATTACACCACCACCACTAGCCTGCACAGTGGTAACAAGGCATGATGGGTCCATGTTCTCATTCTGTTTACACCAAATTCTGACTCTACCATCTGAATGTCTCAACAGAAATCGAGACTCCTCAGACCAGGCAACATTTTTCCAGTCTTCAACTGTCCAATTTTGGTGAGCTCCTGGAAATTGTATCCTCTTTTTCCTATTTGTAGTGGAGATGAGTGGTACCCGGTGGGGTCTTCTGCTGTTGTAGCCCATCCGCCTCAAGGTTGTGCGTGCAGCCTCTGACCTCTAGCATCAACAAGGCATTTTCACCCACAGGACTGGCGCATACTGGATGTTTTCCCTTTTCACACCATTTTTTGTAAACCCTAGAAATGGTTGTGTGTGAAAATCCCAGTAACTGAGCAAATTGTGAAATACTCAGACTGGCCTGTCTGGCACCAACAACCATGCCACGCTCAAAAAAGGAGATTGTCTTGACCAGGACCACACCCCTAAATGCATTGAAGCAAATGAGAAATTGAACAGGTGTTCCTAATAATCCTTTAGGTGAGTCAGGCATTACTGGGTTCATGAAAACGATCATGTGTGTTACACATAACATCCTACGGAGCCCAAAGCGCAAAGTTTTTCAGGGGAAACGCAAAACATTTGCGAGTAACCACAAAAGCATTAACTACTTATGTTTTGACTTATACTTATCTCCCATTTCATATTTTCTTTCCCACCACCATGTCCCTTTAGGGGTTCTGTAAAATCGCCCTCAAAAGTTGACACATGCACTACAATTACATTCTCCAAATGCAAAATTCTGGATTTTAATCATCCGAGTACCTTTGAAATCCTCCTCCTCCGTGAAGCGCAGTCCGATTTGGTTGCGGTAGCGACCGGTGCTCTGACAGTTCTTTGTGATGCCAAAACAGAAGCATGGCATGCAGTGACTGCCCACGCTAAAGTGTCCATCGCGGCAATTACCTGCTAACACGTACAGAGAGGATGACACAACTGGACAAGAACGACATGGAAGACAAAGGATGGTAAGACCACCACCGTCAGGTTTGAGAAGCCTCGCAGTCATCACAACACAATGAAACAACATGCAGCCAAAGAACAGCAAGATAACCTGTGCCTCGCAAATGAAAGGATGGCATCTGTTGTAATGACATGTCTCTTCGGAAAAGAAAGCATTAGAAGAAAACAAACACATAATACACAGTAATCCAAAGATGTTCACAATGCACTATTTGGCCCTGGTGCAGTACCTGGGTTTGGTCTCTGAGAGAGGCTGAGGACGCCATCAGGAATGGCAAACACTAGGCCTTTAGCATTGATGGCCTCACAGGTGTATGCCCCCTGGTCACTTTCCTTCACATCACGGATGGTAAGCGTCCCTTGCCCATTCTCACTGCTCATTGTGATTCTGTCAATAGAATGTTTAAATAAAGGCTGCATTAAGTTCCAATATTCCATTGTGCTCTGCCTAGCTGTTTTTGAATGTATGAGCATGTCCTATGTGAATGGTTCCTTATGAATTCCAAAACTTGTTTTATTTAATGTCAATAATATGTTTAATAAGTTAACTAAATTAACATTCTATTAGCAGTCCACAAGTTGAAAAGATCCACAAGTTGAAAGTCGAACTCGGAAACTCAAACTAATTAGGAGCACTACCCACAAGGCTCCGACAACATACGTCTTTTTTGTCAAAAAGCCAGCAGTCTCTTTCTTATTGCATACATGACTGTTTTCATAAACAAGTGCTGAAGCTATTCATTTACTTACTTACAAGTAAGTTCAGTAAATTCCTTAGCAAATTCAGTAAAGAGAGCTTTGGGACTTTAGTAGAAATGGATGAACCCACAAATACTCTATAATTTCATTTATTCGGTCTTTAAGAGAATAAGGACTATACGACTTTAACATAGATTGTGGCATCTTGATCATTTCAGAGATGTACTATTCTTATTAAATCCTAACTTACCTGCTGTTGGCTGGTATGTGTCCCCAATTAAGACGCCATGTGATGATGGGAACGGGCACGCCAATGGCAGAACAAGTAAAGGTCACAGAGTCCCCCCGCGCTGCCGTGATGGACTCTTCCGGGGGGTTGGTCACAATCGGAGGTGCTTTAGTGCAAAAAGAGCGAACATATAATCATTTAACAGTAGAATCAGCTTCAATCCACACATATAATTGTATTATATGAATGGTAAACTAGTAAAACAAATATATGGACACAAGAAACCACACACACATGCAGCAAGTCTTTGATTCTAAATTGGCAGCCTGTGACAGCACAAGTTTAATTTGGCAGATTCATTCAGTGAGATTAGCCAACCAGAGCTGTAGGAACTGCTGGCAGAAACTATTCCAAAGCCGCCTGTTAAATATGCTACAGGCACAAGATATATTGGAGATGAGATCTATGTGTTATTGAAAAGCTGTATGACCATGGCAAAACAAGCCGCTAAAAATGAATCTTTGTTTGCAGACCATAAATACAAAATGTTAATAGATTTGGAAGAAGCAATAGTGTTAATAAGTCAAAGTGATGATAGTGAAAGAAAAGTTGAGACAGAAGAGTTATGGTGTTTGGAATGTTATGACAACCCAATGTTTACTTGTTAAAGATTAATTGAACTGTAATGCCTTACCACAACCATATTCATCAGAGCGGTCGGCACAGTCCGGCTCCTCGTCGCATTGGTAACTGGCAGGAATGCATGTGCGGTCAGACAAACACACAAACTGCTCCGGGGCACATGTGTCCTCTGGATTTTTAGTGGCTGAAGAAACAAGAAAAGAAAGAATAAATTATTAAAAGAGTCATAAAGTGAGTCATTTCTGTGCCTCTAGTGGCAACAAACTGGAACCGCAAAAATAATAATAGACTTTCAAACAGGGACCTATTTCACAAAACTAGGATAAGGAATTAAGCCGGAATATTTTGGTGATCTTGTCATCTGTACGCAAAATTTAGTACACCGCTGTCATGTAAACGTACCCTGAAGGCACACTCAAACCAAGAACGATAACAATAAAGAATGATAACTGTATATTAGCGGATAAATAGATTTTAAATCCCATTTCTAAATCCCTTATCCTAGTTTTGTTCAATAGGCCCCAGGTTTCCAAACCACTTCCCACATCTGTGGACAGAAGTTCAGGTCTGACTTACGGCAGTTCATCTCATCGGAGTTGTCTTGACAGTCATTATCCCCGTCACAACGCCACAGTTTCAGGGCGCAGCGGCCGTTCTGACACTTAAACTCATTGGGCTCACAAGGAGATGGAGTTCCTGTGAAATTACAAAACAAAGTTATATAATAAATGTAGAGAATGCAGACTGGTTATAAACAAGTGGTTTGAGTTCTTTGGTGAAAAAAACGAATTGCCCTACCACACTTGAACTCGTCGCTGCCGTCAGTGCAGTCCGTTTCACCATCACATATGTAATCCCGTGAGATGCACTGTCCGTTCTGGCAGGTGGCCTGGTCTGCACGGCAGGGTCCCAGGCCAGGTGGGGGTCTGGTTTTGGGAGGTGTGGGTGGAGTAAAACGTACACCTTTGAAAAGGAGATAAAAATGCAATCAAATAAAATATATTTTAATAACTTACAGAAAAGCCCCAAAAATAAGCCATTAGGGTTTCACATTTGCAAAGCATTAAATATACGGGACAAAAAGTAGCTTAAGGTGCCAATTTTGTTTATTGACATATTGAAAAAGCTTTTCACCGTCATATTTAGTGTACTAAATTAAAGTTGAATTGATAGCATAACATTGCAGATAGATTTAGATGGTTTTATTCAGTTTAAAATTAACAAAACAATACCACATTTTTATGGCAAATGAGGGGGATTCATCTCAAGCAATCTCACTCACAGTTCATTTCATCACTCAAGTCACTGCAGTCAGGCCGTTCATCACACACAAAGTCCTGAGGGATACACGTCAGCCCATCCTGACAGCTGAACTCATCAGACAAGCATTCCCTGGGACTGGGCTTCACTGATATGGTAGAGACAGACATATACAATGCAATGACATACTGTGCGTAATGCAACGCAGAGATCTAAGAAAAAAAATGATATGATGCTTTGTTGAAAGATGTTTCAATGTTTCAATCACAGCCACGTCATGCTGGACCTGCTATTTCAAGAGGATAAAAAAGGCTTTGTTCACGCATTGAAATCAGACTTTTTGTAGTTAGCAACACAAATCGGTTTTTATATCTGCTGAATAGCAAACACACACACAAAATACTTCACATGTGGTTTGAATTTTTTTGGTACTGCATCTCATTCAAGGTCAGGTCAAATTTCATAATTTAGTTTTTCTTCATTATTTAGGACACCTCGCACTTATGGTATGAGGAAATCTATAGAGGAAGTTTTCATCACTTGCAGACTGTGGACAGTCAGTGCTGAAGATTGGATTTGAAAACCAAATCAGATTTATATGCGGTGTGAACAAAGCCAAAGCACATCTGTACAATGTTCATTCTAGCTTTTCAATTCAATCTTTAATTCTCTCATCCGGCACCTTAATTTGGAAGTCAAATTTATGGATAGCTTGGACTGAAAAAAATGAAATAAATAAAATCTATCACATTGAACAAAACTAGATACTGCAAACACAAACAGGTTGCACTGCCTAAAAACGATACTCCAAGGTAGGCGCATTCCTGATATCAGCATCACTTCAATCAATGACAAGCCATGCAAAGCCTTTAGTTCTTCTCTTGGTCTTCATCAGAGTGCGCACATGCATAACGGTTTCATTCTTTATCCAGCCACTACATAATCGGACTATTCCTCGCAGTTCTCCTAAGTGAAGAAGACTGGACTGTGTTCTAATGCGCTACAGTCTCCATGCAGCAGACCTGGTTGAGGACAAACCTGGCACAACGATGGGCTCCACAGGAGGGAGAGTATCAGCTATAAACCAGACACAAATATGATCTATACAACATTTTGCTGAATGATGACTAGTTCCAAACAGAACTGCAAGAATTATTAGTTGTAGAATATAAAAGACAGGAGGGTAAAAATGCCCAATTGGATCTGACAAACAATAAATAAATCTAATGCATTACTTATCAAATGTATATTATTATCATAAGTGTAGTTGATAATAAATGTGTACATTTCTTATTCTACAATTTATAAGCATACAACATATCTCTGACAATAGGATCTTCAGTGCATGAATTATCGTATTTATTTAAAAAATTATAACATTCATATTATCCTTATTTTTGCTCTGCAAAATATAACAAGCATGCTAAATATGTGTCAATATTGTTATTAACAAATAATAAAATTATTAATAAATGAATACTTATAATTATTAATATGAAAAATGAAATAAACACCCCAAATATATTTGTCAATATCGTTATTTAAATTTGTTTTAATTAATAATAATATCCATATTATTATAGCTGTTTGCATTACTGTTTGTTTAGAAATAGTTTTCTCAATATTCTAAAATGTGCGTCTGCAGCTTATTTTGGTTTTACTTTAAATGAATCCTAGCAAAATGATCAAATCAAACTAAATTGTAACCAAATTTCAGTAATGATAATGTATTGCATCCTAATCTAATCATTATTAGAAAAAAATTGAACAAACCTTCTCCAAGCCGCCGGAACTGGAAGCCAATTACTGAGATATCGTAGGAGGCAATAGTGCCCTCTTTAACCACAGAGAACAGGACACCTCTGATCTGCGCTTCATTAGAGTTGTTATCTGAGCCGACGTCCAGCTCCACAAACACATCTTTGCCGATTTTCCTGCGAAATGTACACAGAGCACACTTAATCAAAACAACAAATGGAACACATTAACCAACAGAAGATGGCTTGTTTATATCCTAGCCTGGTCAGGCTGGTCTGTTTGATGCTTTTACAAAGAGTTCGGGCAACCGCTTGACCAAGCTAGGAGACCGCCTTAACCAGCTTGTTTAAGATATTTTTCAGCAGAGTGATCATAAAAAGTCCCATAACACAAACAAAAAAGTGAGTGTTTGATTACATGAATGTCCTAATATCCTCAGTAAAATGACTATCCATCTACATGAGAACATGCACTATTAGTGTTTGAAACTGAAAATAGTGTTTACTTGATGAGAACCACATTGACAGTCTGCTGTCCTGGTATCCTGTTGTAGTCGGACTCGAGCTGTGGAGGCGATAAACACCATTAAATCACCACATGCTGGCCTTGCGATTCAAAGTACTTCAGTCTTTGTATACTAAATCAGGTAAACACTGATTTAAACTAACACAGTACAGACAAAAATCACAGGAAGGGCATGTGATCAATAATATGGCCTAACACCCCTGTGGAGCACACCCTTAATTATTATTGTTTAAACGTACCGTATCAACTACAGCAGATGAGATCTCTTGGAAAGCAGGAGAGTATATGTCATCAAGTTCAGGCCCATACTGGAATGAGTTTGTGAAGTTCACCAGTGCCCGATAGTAAACTAGAAACAAGACACACAGTAAACATTTCACACAGTTGATTGGTGACGAACATGACACAGGGCAAAAACTTAAAACATAGAAGATATTTTGAAGAATGTTGGTAACCAAACTGTTTTGGTCTGTAAATACATCTAAAAACCCATTTAGATTCAGCTTCTAAAAAGAAAAAGAATTCATGGCCGTTTGTGCAATAAATTCTGTTGTTGAATTAAATTAATTATTTATTTCTAAAGCTATTGTAATGCCTATTTAAAGGGTTAGTTCACCCAAAAATGAAATTTCTTTCATTAATGACTCTTTTGAAGCGTCGACAATACATTTTGGTCCAAAAATAACAAAAAATATGAAGTTATTCAGCATTGTCTACTCTTCCGTGTTCCTCAAATAAAGAATCAAACGGTCATGATTCAAGATTCGGATCCGCATGTCAAACTGGCAAACTGCTAAAATCACGTGACATTGGCAATATGAATCACCAATCAATCTGCTGATTCGCGACCATTTGATTCTTTATTTGAGGTTTGAAAATAAACGCGGAAGAGAAGACAATGCTGAATAAAGTCGTATTTTTTGTTATTTTTGGACCAAAATGTATTTTCGACGCTTCAAAAGAGTCTAACTAACCAACTGATGTCACATATAGACTACTTTAATTATGTTTTCATTACCTTCTGGACGTGGACAGCAAGTGGGCATACACTTACATTCAAAGGACAGAAAGCCCTCGGACTAAATCTAAAATATCTTACTTAAACTTACTTACTTACACTTAAACTGTGTTCTGAGGATGAACAGAGGTCTTACGGGTGTGGAATGACATTGGGGTGAGTCATTAATGAAAGAAATTTCATTTTTGGGTGAACTAATCCTTTAATGCTTTTATCATTTAACATAATAATGACTTGAAAACATCTTTTGGGGGTAATTTCTCCGCTGTTGGATCACTTTTGATAGATACTGACTACTACAGACCGGGAACACCCCAAAAGAGCTGCAGTTTCGGAGATGCTCTGACCCAGTCGTCTAGCCATCACAATTTGGCTCTTGTCAAACTCGCTCAAATCCTTACGCTTGCCAATTTATCCTGCTTCTAAGATAATAACTTTGAGGACAAAATGAGATAATCAGGGTTATTCACTTCACCTGTCACCTGTCAGTGGTCATAATGATATGCCTGATCGGTGTATAGTACGGCTATATTGTGCTTGATACATTTGAGGAGACCAGAAATACCAGCCTAAACAAACTAAGGCATGAATAAACATGCAAGTCAACAACAAAATCAAAACTTGCTGCTAAAAACTACAGCCGTTTTAAGGCACATTTATAATATAGCATTGCTTATGTATAATATAGAGACATTTGGTAATAAAAAGGTCAAATAATCATTGAGAAGCACAGAACTGCAAAATCTATTCAGGAAATGTTTCAGCATTGACGGTTCCAATTCTCTTGCAAAAGCTGCCGTTCAATACAAAAAACAAATGCATGCTATTAGCTTATGCCCAGAGTCTCACAGTAACATCAACCTTTAAAAAGCTCTAGCCTTTTTACTGCCCAAGCCTGGGTGGGTTCTCCCGATTTCAGTTTGTCAAACGGAGTTGAAAAAAGGAAGTCAATATTTGTGCTCTTTCTTGCAGTTAGCTGCCACTCGCCATAGTTCTCCAGCACAGTCATGTTTAATGCAACTGCCAAATGGACACACAGCTTAAATACACACAAGTCCCATACAAAAAGACTTGTTTGACCTTTTACTCTTTCTAATGCCATTATAGATTTGTTCCAATTGATATTTTATCACAGGCATTAATTAACTTGCTTTTAACAGAATCCAGACACCTGCTGTCACCATCCGGTCAAATGTATTTGCCATGCACACATAGTATATTGGAAATTCGCACTTAGTGCTGACAGGATTTAGAAAAGAAATGAGCCCAGAGCTCAATCTTTTCTAATTGCGCAATAGACTGATACATGGTCGCCTGCTTCCTTAACTGCATCCCTCATTTCTACGGAAGAGAAGTCTCATTACTGCAAAGAAAGTTAACTCCGGTCATTAAAGGACAGAGAGAGATGAAAACAAAGTAAGAGTGTCAGAAGGTCTTGACTGACTGCCTTTGTCTGTATTTTCTGAAACGTCACCATGGTCGGATTATTACAGCCCGGACAGAGGAAAGGAAACATCAAAAAATCCCGTCAAAGTGTTGCCACTGACCCGTGATTAATCGAATCACTTGTGTGGGCACACTGTAAAAGCATCAGCGTCTCTCTTTTGACGGCGCAGCCTGCCTAGCGCCCGTAATCTCATTTCACCGGTTCTCGCTAATAAGGCTGCAACTCAGAAGACCACATTCTCGCTTTGGAACGGAGCAAAACCCCATTCAGTCTTTCCGTTAAGGAAATCCCCTGTCGAACGCCAGCGAGGGCATTGAAACTGCGTTCGGACAAAGGGAAAAGACAGTGAAATAAAAGCGTTCCAAATGCTTAATTCATAAACTCTTCTCGCCATACAACAGCATAACTTTGGCAGCTTTGTGCGCCGGGTCCTCGGCGGGACACACGGAGGCCTGTGCGGAAGACAAAGAGCTGATTGAGCCAATGCGGCCCGTCTGGCCTTTAAAGCATGAGTTTTTCAACTCGACCTTCACTCCTCTCACTCCTCCTCCCTAGAACCCTTCACTCTGAATCCAACACTCGAAGTAGTCTTCTTGTCTTATTTTGTGGCTCTGTGGAATGCACTTGGACAGAGATTCGCTGATTTTCACCAGTCTATTCCCAGACACAAACCATCCAAAATGTCAAATGTGCGAGAGGAAAACCTCAATCTATCATAATGCCACAAAGCCAGCTGGCAGGGCATCTTGTTGTCATGCTGGTGCTAAACAGAATTTCACACCCCCGAGCATGGAAATGCATAACCGTTTAGCTCATGTTTACTGCTCAGAGAACATACAAGCAAATGGGAGAGCGCAAAAATTAGAGAGTAGAAGTAAAAAAAACTGAATTGTCAGAACAGTAGTTCTCATCCTTTTGACATAATAATCTCCTGTATTTTATTTCTGTTGTAATGATGGCAAAGCTGTTTGTTTTCAAACTTTTTTTCATTAATTCAAATTAGAATGATATGGAAGGATTCATTTTGTAATTCCAGAAGTTTCAAGAACTATACAATAGCTAATGAGGGGGACAAAAATACAAATATAAATGTAAAAATCTTTAAGTTTTTAAAATGTAGATTAGAGTTAGATTATGTTAATATATAAATAATAATTTACTGATTTAAATAAGTCATCCTGCTGCCAGGCCTTTATTCTGAGGTCAAATTATTCAGATAATTTGACAAATTTTATTATAAGCCTTAGTTATTTAAGGAAGTAAAATGTTTTGTGGTGTGACTCCACAAAATGCAATGATATTTAATATTTGATAATGATTTTTATACATTATTATTATTATTAATATCAGACATTTATGATATATATTTGAAAATGATTAAGATTTAACCTTCAATAACACCCATGTACCCAAGGTATAAAGAGAATGTGTTATTACGCATACAAAATAAGTTTGTATTTACATATGTGTGCTGTATATAATTATTATGTATATTTGAATACACACAAAGGTATACATTTAAGACATATCTGCATGTATATACTGTATGTCCATTTATGTCATTTATATGTAAATATTTTATACATATAAAAAAAAATATACATGCACGTGTGTATTTTTATACATAACAATGATACACAGTACACACATATATAATATTTATTAACAAACGTTTATTTTGGAAGCGATTCATCGTGATGAATCATTTGACAGAACTTGTTTTAACTTTTTTTTTGCTTTGTTACATCATGAGCCATTAGTTGAATTTCTTCTTGAAAATGGCATGCACATTTTTCCAAAACCATATGAAACCAACATGAACACAAAGAGTACATAAGAACACAAACTAGATCTTCCCTTTCTTTTTTTAAATTTACCTGAACACTCACTGACCCAGATAACTCAAAATACCTGGAAAACATCAACAGAGCAAAACAGGTTGTTATAAACATATTTAAATATATCAGGTAAGGCTAAAAATTTTGAATTGTTCGGAAGCAGCCATATCCATAATTGAAGAGTTCAGCTGAGTACACAACAACTGTACTTATGCTGATCAGGGTTCAAAATGTCCCCAAAGGACTGAAACATGGACAAAGAAGAGAGGAATTGGGGATTGGGGTCAAATGGTCAAAAGGAAAATTATTGTCCAAACTGTGAATGGAACAAGAGGAAAGAGGCAGGATGTGTGTGGAGTTTTATTTCAAGGACGATGGGGAAACAATAGAGACAAAAACAGAGAAAGAAAAGCAGATTTTACCATATTTCTTCTCGGTGTCGTGATAGGTGCAAATCAGGTTAGATGCATATGACCTTCTATGATATATCTAAGATTTAAGAAGAATGAGATACAGTAGAAGAAGCCCAGCTGGAGGAGTCACGGTTTAATTGCCGCATGTTTTCTATTTTGAATGGCAGATTTTGATTTGTGCGTGTTTAAGAGCCACATTCCTCTGGCGCAGCAGAGAATTGACAGTGAACCACTGAGCCAGAGGCGACGCTGCATATGATCAACATCTGTCTATGAAGACAGATCATCACTAGAATTCTCTCAGCCTGATTTAAATGCCAGCTACAATTATCAGAGTGGGATCTCATTAAGCCATTGTAGTTTGCAGGATATCCTCCACTCCAGGCAGTATCCACACTTCCACTGTTTTAACTCTTCTCTCTCACAAATACACCCGTATTTGTAGAGATATAGTCTGGACTACCATTGGGAGGGCACATCCTGTTTGCTCCCACATACTTGAAGACAGATAATTCATCTTGATGTCAGAATATTTGATTAAGCACACTTTGAGAAAAAAAAGTTCATTGCTGTCACTGGGGCGTACCCTAAGGTACAAAACTGAAAAGGTACTAATATATACCTTTAAGGTACTAATTTGCACTCTTAAAGTACTGATATGTACCTTTTAAGGTACTAATATGCACCATTTAGGGGTGAGTAAGGTACAAAGATGTACCTTTTCACTTTTGTAGCTTAGGGTACCGCCCCAGTGACAGCACTGTACTTTTTTTCTTTTCTGTGAGTGCATTTCTGGTTTCCACTGTAGACTATTTAGATATTATTTACTCAACCTTATGACAATTTTTGTTTAATTACATTCTGCTACAGAATGAATCTCCCACAATGACTACACTAGAAGGCCTACAAATGCAATGCAAACAATGCAATCAAGAATTAAAGGGATAGTTCACCCAAAGATGACATTTCTGTCATTAATTACTCAGCCTCATGTCGTTCCAAACACGTAAGATTATTATCACCCGGGACCTCTAGTAATTTTTATAATTGCAGAGGTTGTCTGTGATCTTAATCCTGTGCGAATCGCCATGTCTGTAATTTTAAAGTAAAAATTCCCCCGAAAATGACCTACCATATTTCGCCGAACACAGAGGTCCTTTGATAATATTAGTCCTTTTTTCGAAATGGCATCTCCGTGATTTTCGGAGTTTCGGATGTTTTTGTTTCCCGTGCACCTTTTTATCTGTTTGTCTTTTTTTGCAGACAAAATGTATACTCTAAAGTACTTCATAACATTAAAGTTGAATCACTGGAGTCACATGGACTAATTTAACAATGTCTTCACTATCTTCCTGGTCCTTGAAAGTGGGGATCACGTTGCAGTCTATGTGGGGTCTATGAGCTCTCAGACTTCATCAAAAAACTCAATTTGTGTTCCGAAGATTAACAATGACTTACGGGTTTGGAACAACATGAGGGTGAGTAATTAATGACAAAATTTTCATTTTTGGGGGTGAACCGACCCTTTAAAAAGTATTTCAAGCTGGAAATATTATTGATCACAAAACAAACAAAAGTAAATACCAGCACATTCCTACAAACTTTCTATGAGAGATATTCCAGTCGGTACAAAGTGGTAATGTGGTTGAGAGATAGTTTTGGTAATTGCTTTGATTATGATTATGTATTGCTGTTCATTCCAGCCCACGCTAAGTGGTGTTAATGAGGTATCCACAAATTCAAAGCCGTCCTGCATCAAAATCAAAGTGCCAAGTTGAAAGAAGTGACACTATTAGAACTGTCCTTTTATGTACTGAACTGCTACTGATAATTTCACACTACAAAGCCCTCAGTGTGCCGTCACAAAGAGACAAAGTGAGCACTCTTTCTTCCTTTAAAGATAAAACAAGCGTGGACACACTATTCTTTCTTTGTCCGTCTCGCTCTCTCTCTCTCTCACTACTGTATCTTCCATTAAGTTCTTTTGATCACTTGAACAATGAATATTATTTATTTAGTTTAGCAACTGGAACCAAAGCTGTGAATTACATTATGAATCTTAAAAGATGGATTATTACATTCATTATGGACACTCCCAGGGCTTCTGCTGGAAAGCCCTAAAGCACAATAAAATCGCTGTGTGGTTAAACCCAAGGATGTTTCCATTAGCAGTAAAATGAGCTAATTTACTGTAGGTCAACTATTGCAATCATCATAACTTCTGAAAATTTCTACATGTATTACATATGTGATAAATTATTAGCCAACAATGGGTTGGAAGTAACCGCAATGACTTTAAAATACTGTCTGTGTCTCTGTGAGTCTAATATTATAAGGACATTTGTGACAGCAAATTTGCCCAGTGGGAGAAATAAAGCAATGTTTCCAGTGGTGGAGGACAAGATTTTCCAAGGCAACACATATGTTGCTGCCATAACAATGAGTGGCAGTATCTGAATGAAAGCTGTTAATGAGGACGGCTATTTAGGAAGTTTTGAGCTAACCCATATACAATGTAAGGAAGATTTAGAAAGCTAACCCATATTTACTAAAAAATGAGTGGTAAGCCAATACTACCAATATTATTAAATTTATCATTGTTATTAAATATCCTAATTGTGCACCACAAATACAGGTCAACCCCAAATGTATTCTGACACCTTCAGTTTATTTGCTAGCGTTTAGAAAATTGTAATAAATTATGACAAGAACTCGGTGTTAAACTGTGTTGTTCTGTACCAGAACAAATTTATCTTGATAATGTCAGATAGCTTTGATAGAAAGGTATGCAATCAACCAATCAGCTGTCAGCTGTTAAATTTAAGTACACAATTAGATAATACCAATTTAGTTCAACCAATGACCAAACAATGCTAGATTTTGTTCAGTCTGTGGTGTAAAATGTTCCATTAGCAATTAAAGAAGAAGAAGAAAAACACTTAGGCAAGACATGGTCAGGTCAAAGTGTCTGAATAATTTTGGTCTTGTTAACCCAAAGTATGGAGAATTTATGGGTATAATATGTCACGGCTTATTTTATTTTGCCATCCTCACTTACATAAATGAACTATAGTGCCCTGCACCCACTAGTAAAAAATTATATCTGGTGTCTGAATAATTTTTGGTTTGACTGTTTTAAGGGGAAAAATACCTAAATTCAAACTAAAATAATAAAAAAAATCTTTAAAAAAAAAAAAACAGCTGAGCTTACATAATTGCCTATGCAAATGAAGGTGACACCCTCATTTTGCGAACTAAATATTTTAAAAATAAACTAAAAAATAAAATTGAATTATATACTATGCATGAAGCCGTAAACAATGCATGAAGCCGTAAACAATGCTGTACACACACACACACACACACACACACACACACACACACACAATCACACACACACGTTTGGTTCACTATCTTTGTGGGGACTCTCCATAGATGTTTTTATACTGTACAAACTGTACATTCTATCCCCTTACACTGCCCCTGCACATAAACCTACCCATCACAGGAAACATTCTGGATTTTTACCTTTTTAAAAAACTCATCCTGTATGATTTATAAGCATTTTGAAAAGTGGGGACCGCTGGCTGATTCCCACAATGTAGGTGATCTCAGATTTCACTATCCTTATGGGGACATTTGGTCCCCAGAATGTAATATAAACAAGGGCACACATATACACACACATATATAATGACATTTCTTTGAATGTTTATTGCTGAACAGACCTGTGGCTCTTTTTAGGTCATGACCCACCAGTCAAGAATCCTTCATTTTCTCAATTCTTTGCTCTTTTCTCTTTCTGACAGAATGTATATGGCCTCTTTTGAGAAGGTAGGACATCAACAACCAGAATAACCGCAGCTGCCCCTCCACATCTCCCAGTCCTGCTGTATAACTATCATCTTTGCAGCCCTGACACAACATTACATCAACTGCACGGCCAGGACAGGCAGGAATGGAAAGCTGGGTGGCCTTTTTTTCTGGAAGGTTTTAGGACCCTACACACTTCTGCATCTTTCATCAGATGTTTTGACATCTGTTCACTTTTGCTGAGCTCAGGAGTCATGCACAAGTGGCCCTCAATCTTTGTGTGCAAGGATCCATTCTAGTAATAGGATTTAGATAAATGATAAACATGCAGAATTTGTTCAAAGGACACAAGCAACAAAAAGTAAAGTTTAGTTTAAAATGTCTAACTATGATCTAACTTTGGCTGAACACCTCTGATTATGCTTTTGGGTAGATGACAGTTAACAAATTAACAAGTTGATCCTTGGAGCTTCTCACCTAGTCAGCGCTGTAAACACAAATTCCATGTGGAGGTGTTGAGATAAGCATTCTCATGGCCTCATTTTAAAATGATCTCCTGGCCATTTTCTGAAAGTAACTGTCTGTATGCTAAAGTAACCTTTGTCTCCTCAGCTTCAAGTGGCTAAATGACCCTGTGTTCAGGGTCTGTATGAGGGCCTGTGAAACTTCTGAAGCTCTGTTGAGCCAAAGGAGGGCGAGGAGACCTCCCGTGTCTTTATCAGGCTTATAGGAATAGGAATATACTCAGATTAAAGCGTATTCTTGTATGCTAAGGGGGTTTGTAACTGATAACGAAAAATATGCTGGATATAATTTTTCTGGGTCCCTTATCCTCGACATAATCATGCGTTTAAAAATGATCACATTTTTTAATTTGGCAAATGCCTTAAAGGTCCCGTTCTTCGCAATTCCATCTTTCAAACTTTAGTTAGTGTGTAATGTTGCTGTTAGAGCATAAATAATACCTGTAAAATTATAAAGCTCAAAGTTCAATGCCAAGCGAGATATTTTATTATTAACAGAAGTTCCCTTTCAAAGCCGACAGCGAACGGCCGGTTTGGACTACAGCAGGAAGTGCAGGGATGTAATGACGTCACTAGAACCGTTTGTTGACTAACCCTCCGCCCACAAGAACACGCAAAAAAGGGGGCGTGGTCTTGTTGCTCTCCCACGTGGAGAAGAGCGCGCATTCAGCGCTTGCATCTCCCCGTTATGGTAAGAGGCGGGACCTTTCCGGGCAAAGTGCGCTAAGCTGCTGTCCAATCACAACACGGGAAGCCTTGGCACAATCAGAACTCGTTACGTGTTTCTGAAGGAGGGACTTCATAGAACAAGAAAATCATCAGGCGGTTTTTAGGACAGAGAAAACAGCGCTGTACAGATAAGTCAATTGTGTGAAAAATACTGTTTTTTTTTAAACATGTTATATTGCACACTGTAAACATAATCAAAGCTTCGAAAACATGCAAAGAACGGGACCTTTAAAGGGACAGGTCCTCAGGAGTAACCTGGGGTGAAGTGTTTTGCTTACGGGTAGATTGTTGTACAGTTCATAAATTACCTAGAATGGGTAAACCCAGTCTGATCTGCTGGCGATTTGGTTTCACCCTGCAACTCACTCTGGAAACCTATACATTCATTTGCTTCTGGTTACACTTTTGCGGGAACCAAATCACAGACTGGTTTATCCACCTGGCGCGCTATTGGCAGGTTTAACACAATAACGGCTAGAGTACCGATGGGTCATTGCCCCGTTGATCACGCCTCTTGTGGTCTGATTGGTTGAAGGACTATCCAGTTGCATACAGAGTCATTTGAATTATGCTTGTTTATCACACCTCTTGTGCTGTAGAAAATACAGAGCAGACTCCCCAGACCAGTGTTCAATCTTAAATTGAGCTTGGTCTGGAGATAGCCAGATAATAAATCACCCCTTCTGTGGTTTAAACCAACAACCCTTTGGGTTACTAGCAGATGTCTGACCACTAAGATACAACCACTTCAATTCCGCACATCAAAAGGCCTAAAATTTGCCATAGGAAAGAAATACGTAATTCCGAACTGTACCACTTTTTTGTACCCTTTCGTTGGGGTACCTAGCACAGTAGTCTTGTACTAAAGGCTGGAGCTACAGTAAACTCACTGCAGAACGTTGGAATCACTCGCATGTTCTTCCTTGCAGCCTGTAGCCTTGGCTCAAACAAAGCATGTTTTCTTCTTGTGACAAACAGCTACATGATGAAGAGCAAGAACAAGATCTGCTATATGTGTCCACTGTTGTTAACTGTCACTTTCTTCTTCGCTCAAGAATGACATTGATCGCTAAACCACACCTATCATAAGCGTACAGTTGGCGGTGGTCCCTCAATTGTCCTCACTGTGCAAAGATGGATCTCAAAATCATACAATCACTGCTGGAAAGGGTTCAAATATGAAAAAGACGCAGGAAGACTGAAGAATTTGAACCTAGAGGATTTTTCTGAAGAACATTGGGCAGTTTTGGAATAAAATATCCAAAAACCACTAGAAAAATGAATTATACATTTTGATGACTTGGGTACTTGCACTATCCCAAATGTTTCCAAGAATTTTTAAATCCAGAGAAATAGGCTATTTTAATCAGGACACAGACCGTTTCTTTGCGTCGCCTATCAAGGACATCATACCCACATTACCCTCAAATTTTATTTGATTTTGTAGAAACCATGGAAAAACCAAATATGCCTTAATATATTGTGTGTTATTAGACAGATGAGCAACTGTTTGGAAACATTCATCTATAGAAAACTAATCATTATTAGTCACCGTTAGTCTTATCAGTACCACATTTTTCCATGACTAATATCGATTTAGCTTCCTGCAGTGTGTCTCATAGTAGCTGCTTAGTGAACACTGAGTAGCCTTATAACATAGCTTTCAACACACTTAAATAATGTATCCAATTTGATAAATAAAACCTCACATACACAACCGGAAGATGTCTGTGGCATAATAAAATGATAATAAAATCAAGGTGTCATCAAGCTACGCATTTGTTTTGAATGAGCGACCTCTAGTGGGTAAAAATTACATATTATTGCTTTAACTGTTTAGGAAAAACAAAGGACTCAACAGTTCAAGAAGAATCAAGGGTTTATAAACTTGTCATTTTTATAAATTCAGCTATTTCTTTGTGTTATGGACTATAGGGAAACATCTTTTATGTAAAATATCTTATTAAGGACAGTGCTAAAAAAAATAAAAAATGGTATTGTTTTGCATGATCCTTTTATTTTGTTAAAATGATTCACATTTTCACAGATTCACAAACTTTCAAGCAGTACTATATGTACAGTATATAATATACATGTATGTATGTTATATGCATATACTGTATGTAATAAACATGATCATGATAAACCATGCTTATGACAGTACATTCTCACAGCCCAAAAATTCCCAGTAAAGCCCACTTAGGCTTACGTGTATAAAACTATTTCAAGTACAGATGCCCAATGGAAAAGTATGGATGGAAAATGCATCAGAAAAACAGGATGCATTATAAAAAGTGCTTTAGTTGCAGGATATGAACTCTCATCAGTGACAGGGAAGGAAAGGTGGCTACACAGACGTGAAAGAGTGCGCAGGTTAGACATCCACAAATACTCCACTTCAGGAAGCCAAATGTTCTTTCCCAAGTGCTGTCAGGCACGGATCTATAAATGGCTTTAGAGAATAAACTTCCTCCTTCAGAAGGGAGATTACCACTGGCTGACTCATAGTCTCAGCCTATCCAACCTTTAAACATTATGCAGCAGATATATTTTGTTAAAATTTTTTGATTTGTTATTTATGAAACTACAAAATCCACTGAGATCAGAAATATGCTTAGATAAATGAAAGCATCCTGACTTCAAACCAACCTCATGTGGTGTGCTGAACCTCAAAGATCATCAGTGGGTCATCAGATTGCCATTATGCTCCAGTTCAAGCTGAGAGGGATGGACACTCTGCTAAATTTGGGTCTAGATTTACAAAACTACAAGTTTGCTTTGAGAATTTCATGCCTGGAGCCGGTCACTTCATAAACTGTAGCCTCAGAGAGATGATGTTTAAGAGTTGACTCATTCAGCGCTTTAGAACTGGCACCTCTTAGCTGACACCGTCACCCTCTGGAAGTTCATCTTCTGAATTTGCTAAAGCTCCAGCAGAAATATCCCTTCCTAATCTAAGAGCCAGCATATCTGCGTGGAGGTGTCCAAACACAGTGCTATTTTTGGAGTAAAGCTCAGGTGTCGGACTGCAGAGCTCATACCAAAACAATCATTCCACCATGATGTCATGCTATACAATGGCCCAGACTGACTCCAAAAGGACAGACTGGTGAGCAAAAGTGGTTCTAAAGATAGAAAAGTTTAAACAAGTAAAATGCAGAAGTCTGACATTGTGGATGAGACTTTCGGAATTTGTTATCTACATAACACAAGGTAGTTTTCCAAAATGACACACAAGGAAACAATACAAGGAATGTAATTATTGAAACTAGTAGTGATTTTTAAAAGTCTGAGACAAACTGTTAATGATTTTTTCCCCATTACAAATTACATTATTTGCATAACAATATGAGTGGAAAGTTCAATTACAACTTTAACATAGATTAAAACATAGTAAAAACAGATTCATTATGAAATATTACAATTTAAAATAATCTTTTTTATATATATTATAAAATATTATTTATTTATTCCTGTGATAAAGCTGTATTTTCAACATCATTACTCCAGTCTTCAGTGTCACGTGATCCTTCAGAAATCAATCTAATATGTCGATTTGCTGCTCAAGAAATATGCTATATTCTTGTGGGGATTTTTATATTTAACTTTTTTTCCGGATTTTCCCGGAAAATCAGTTCCCGGGTTTTTTCAGGACTTTACTGTCACTTTTTGAATGATTGAATGGATCCCAACTGGATAAAAGTATAATTATTATTTTTTTATCTGACTGACCCCAAACTTTTGAGTATAATTTGCCTTCATTTTTTTTTTTAAATTGCACAGAATCCTAAAACTTACTATATTTTCATGGTTTATATTAGATTTTGAAAGGAATATTTTCAGCATGGTCTTACTAGACAACTACACAAAACTGTGCAAATGTGATAAAAGTATACCACGTACACTTAAAAAGTATAACTCAAAGAGAAGAAAAACATGTTACATGTTACCAGATCATGAAAGGTGAGAATTAAAAATGGGGCGTGAGAATTTTGGGACGGCGCTTTTTTTTAACCGCTATGTTTACACCTCTGCATCTCATCTGATGAAAGGAGAAATTAGCATTGCTTGGATCTCTGGAACAAATCTGAGGCCCTTGTTATGAAGATGCTTGTGGTCTCATCACTGTGAGCAAAGGCGGGTGACAGGATGTGACAGAGACACTATTCAGCAGACGCAACAACTCTATATAATGCCTCACAAGAAGAATTAAACACTTTCAAGTTTTACAGCAAGACGTTTGCAGAATCTGATGAGGCATCTCTTTAATCGCACTGATATGAAATGATATGACTATTGTCATGTTGTAATACTTCCACTCCATAACAAGAAAAAAGGATTCTCACTTGTTGTAGGCGAGCCTGGGTCAGCCGTATTTGACTCAGGAGTGCTTCCATCCTCTTCTCCACTGATTTCTGAAAGAAAAAAGACTGAATTAGTCTTTAGTTAAACACAAACACCCACACACACACGCACACAAATCACGTTAGACAGGTGACTCATGGCAAAACACGCACATCTTAACAACTAACACGAACACGCTTCCATCCTTCTCTCCGTTCTCCGAGGCAGATATTTCTAAACTCATCCTTTCCAATCACCCTACTACCTGTCCACTTGATCCTATACCCACTCACCTCCTTCAGGCCATTTCTTCTTCAATCAATCCTGCACTCACTCACATTGTCAACACTTCTCTTCACATGGGAATCTTTCCCACAGCATTTAAGCAGGCTCGGGTAACCCCACTGCTTAAGAAACCCTCTCTGAATCCAGCACTTTTAGAAAACTACCGACCGGTATCCCTTCTGCCTTTCATTGCAAAGACCCTTGAGCGAGTTGTGTTCAATCAACTCTCTATGTTTCTTGAACAGGACAACCTACTAGACAACAACCAATCCGGCTTCAAAAGCGGCCATTCGACTGAGACTGCCTTGCTCTCGGGAACTGAGGCACTGAGACTGGCAAAAAGCAACTTCCAAATCCTCAGTGCTCATCCTGCTGGATCTGTCTGCTGCTTTTGACACAGTTAACCACCTGATCCTCCTGTCAACACTTAAGACGATGGGGATCTCAGGAACTGCTCTCCAGTGGTTCAGGTCTTACCTCTCGGGTAGGTCCTACAGGGTGTCATGGAGAGGTGAAGTGTCTAAGTCACATCATCTAGCTACTGGGGTTCCCCAGGGCTCAGTCCACTTCTCTTCTTCATCTACATGTCATCATTAGGTTCTGTCATTCAGAAACACGGCTTCTCCTATCACTGCTATGCTGATGACACTCAACTCTACTTCTCATTTCAACCAGATGATCCTACAGTCAGTGTTCGTATCGCTGCCTGTCTGACAGACATTTCTGACTGGATGAAGGAGCATCACCTTCAACTCAATCTTGCAAAGACAGAATTACTTGTTTTCTCAACCAACCCAGCACTTCATCAAAATTTCTCCATTCAGCTTGGTTCATCGACCATAACTCCATCAAGGACAGCCAGGAACCTTGGAGTTGTGATTGATGACCAGTTAAACTTCACTGACCACATTACTGCAACAGCCCGGTCCTGCAGATTTGCTTTATACAACATTAGAAAGATTAGACCCTTCCTATCAGAAAAGGCTGCACAACTCCTGGTTCAAGCTCTTGTTCTCTCCAGACTGGACTATTGTAATGCTCTGGCTGGGCTTCCAGCATGCACTATCAAACCCTTGCAGCTGATCCAGAATGCAGCGGCGAGAGTGGTCTTTAATGAGCCGAAGAGAGCTCATGTTACGCCTCTCTTCATCAGACTGCACTGGTTGCCAATGGCTGCTCGCATCAAATTCAAGGCACTAGTTCTCGCCTACAAAACAACCACTGGCTCTGCACCAATATACCTTGCTCAGACTTACACACCCTCCAGAAGCTTGCGTTCTGCGAGTGAGCGGCGCCTCGTGGTTCCATCCCAAAGAGGCATGAAATCGCTCTCACGGACATTTTCCTGGACCTTTCCCACCTGGTGGAATGACCTGCCGATCTCAATTCGTGCTGCCGTGTCTGTAGCCATTTTTAAAAAACATCTTAAGACACATCTTTTCCATTTGCACTTGACCAATACAGAATAGCACTTACTGATCACCACAGCAACGACCAAAAAGCGCACACTCCTGGATCATATCTACGTCTCTCATCCGGATGTGTGCCTTCAGGCGGGTATGTTACATAGCTATCATAATCCAGTGTTCTGTATTTTGCGTACGTGAGTTTTTGTTGTAGATGGCTATTGCTGCGCGTTTAGCTTGAATGCCATACAAAACCAACCCATTGGGCCACTGAATCTGCATTAACGACAACAGCTGGGGCAACAGCCTTAGTCCTAATGGGTTGTTATCATGGCTATCAAAATCCAGTGTTCTGTATTTTGCGTACGTGAGTTTTTGTTGTAGGTGGCTATTGTAGATGGCTATTAAAAAAAAAAAGTGTTCTGTGCTAATTAATTGAGACTTCTTACAGCTCTTACAGGTTGTTGGCCTTGTTTGTTTCGTTGCTTCTATTCCTCTCCACTTTTTTGTAAGTCGCACTTAAATGCGGATTTGATGCTCAGGAATGATTTCTTATCATTATCAATGTTGAAAGCAGTTTTGCTACTTAATATTTTGATTATGTTTGAATTATGTTAGTTCAAAAGCATTTATTTGATATATATTTTATAGAGAGAGAGAGAGAGAGAGACAGAGAGAGAGAGAGAGAGAGAGAGAGTAGCATTATAAATGTCTGTCACTTTTGATTTAATGTGTCCTTGCTGAATAAAAAAATATTTTATAATAAAATTAAAAATGTGTAGTTTTGCATTTATGCAATTTAATGTTTTTTTGTTTTCAGTTAAAATAAGTCAGGTATAACACATTTCTATTCCTTCATTACAGTTACTCAGCATTGCAGCATTCAGAGAGTCTCACCTCCTGAAGGATCATAAGACTCTTCATCATCCACAAGTCCTCCTGGCCGATTGTTTTCCTCCTCTAAATCCTCTGGAAAGGGCACCTCACCCCACACTTTAGAGCTCTGAGCCACCTGTAGTCAAAACAAATGAAACCACATTTTAAAGGATTGAAATGAGCATCTCCAAACACATTCAGAGTTATAAGAGACCTGCTGAAGATCTGAAGAAGCACAAACACAACAGTCAATGCCTTCTTGCTCCACTGAAGGAAGAAGAGATGCATGTCATATACACTACGCACAAAAAAAATCATATCTAATCTCACCCATCACAGAGACAAGAAATGCATGTAAACAACTGCCCTAAAAAGAATTGACACGACAGTCTCAGAGTCGTTTTATTTGCATCGAAACACCAAGTGGCATCGGCAAATAAATAAATCTAGAGCTCACAAAGAACTTGCAACTATTTTTAAGCAACCAGTGTCAATGTCCGCAGGTGTAGTTCATCACAGTAACTACTGACATATTTTACAAGTGTCAAAACTAATGGGTATGACAGGTATTACAAGGAGAGGGTCAAATATGAGGACATTTCCAAAGTTTTTTTGAAAAAGTTTCCTGTGATGGGCAGGTTTAGGGGCAGGGGCAGTGTAGCGGGATAGAAAATACAGTTTGTACAGTATAAAAACCATTTTGCCTATGGA